>NC_081140.1:18942768-19261268 GCF_958295425.1 Solea solea | reverse complement strand
TGTGTGTGTGTGTGTCAGTGAGCTGTGTGATTGTCTCTTGACTGAGTAAACAAACAATAAGACACATCCGACCAATCAGCAAAAAGAAAACATACCTCTCCTGTGCTTTCCCAGAATCCCCTGGGAAAGAAGAGGTGCACTTAAAACTCAATGAGCTGACACTGAAGCTGGAGTGAGTTCTTCTGTTCATCCCATTAAACTGGTGATGGAACCGAACCACTGAACTCCACACAGTCAAAACTTTACAATTATGTTTTACTGATAATCCATGGAATTATACAGTACTGTGCAAAAGTCTTATTGTAGAAGACTTGTTTCCTTTTGAGAGTGACCTTGCTGGTGCAAAACTGTCATTTTGACATTTTGAATAAATTGACGTTGGTCCTGCACAAACATATCTTCAATAAATTTGGAATAATAGACGTAAAATGTCTGAAAAGCAGAACAAATACAGACATTACCGTTGATATTAATCACAGTCCCACACCAGGATCCTGAAAATGTTCAAGCAAAAGAGGAAATCACACTATATACTTTAAAAAAAAAATAAACAACCGTTTTAATGGTTTCCTAAGACTTTTGCACATTTCTTCTAGCTCTGTCACAGACGTAGGTTCACATATGGCCACTAGTCGGCAGCAAAGTAGAGCAGTTGTGGACGCTGACACAGAAAAGAGCAGTAGAGTCTGTTAGAATGATCAAACACAGTCAGGTAAATATGATCCTGGCTGTAATCTGTTATATAGTTTATTATATACATGTGTTATCATGAGCTGATATACATTTTAAACCTTTATTTGTTTATTTTTTTAACTACCAAACTGGAGACATTAAAAACCATCAGAAGGAATACACAGTCCATGTCAAGCACCTTTTGAAGTGTGGTTGCATGTAAGTACTGACACATCATTATTCAGCACTGACTGTACTGTAAGTGCCCCCTGCTGGCCGCTTGTGCAGAGGCCTTTACCACTCACACACTAACAGATTTCTCTGCCAACTCGCCAACTGTCCCCAACTAGTGCTGACCAATGCAGATTCTGCCCAACTGTGAATCTTGTAGTGCGTCTTGTAGTCCATCTTAAATCACACAGGAGCAGCTGGCTATGATTCTGCGGTGATTCTGCTGTGATCGTGCTGTGATTCTGCTGTGATTCTGCTATGATTCTGCTATGATTCTGCAGTGATTCTGCAGTGATTCTTCAGTGATTCTGCTGTGATTCTGCTGTGATTCTGCTATGATTCTGCTATGATTCTGCAGTGATTCTGCAGTGATTCTTCAGTGATTCTGCTGTGATTCTGCTGTGATTCTGCTATGATTCTGCTGTGATTCTGCTGTGATTCTGCAGTGATTCTTCAGTGATTCTGCAGTGATTCTTCTGTGATCGTGCTGTGATTCTGCTATGATTCTGCTGTGATTCTGCAGTGATTCTGCTGTGATTCTGCAGTGATTCTGCTGTGATTCTGCAGTGATTCTGCAGTGATTCTGCTGTGATTCTGCTATGATTCTGCTGTGATTCTGCCGTGATCGTGCTGTGATTCTGCTGTGATTCTGCTATGATTCTGCTGTGATTCTGCTATGATTCTGCAGTGATTCTGCCATGATCGTGCTGTGATTCTGCTATGATTCTGCTGTTATTCTGCAGTGATTCTGCCATGATCGTGCTGTGATTCTGCTATGATTCTGCTGTGATTCTGCTATGATTCTGCTGTGATTCTGCTGTGATTCTGCAGTGATTCTGCAGTGATTCTGCTGTGATTCTGCTGTGATTCTGCTGTGATTCTGCCGTGATCGTGCTGTGATTCTGCAGTGATTCTGCAGTGATTCTGCTGTGATTCTGCTGTGATTCTGCAGTGAATCTGCTGTGATTCTGTCATGATCGTGCTGTGATTCGGCTGTGATTCTGTTGTTTCATACATGCAGATGTGTGAATGGTAAATGGCAAAACTGTAGTGTAAAGCAGCTTTGAGTGGTCATCAAGACTAGAAAAGCACTATATAAATACAGACAGACCATAATATAGGGTAAAAGGCGGGGTCACACCCCATGATCGCACTGTGATTCTGCTGTGATTCTGCTATGATTCTGCTATGATTCTGCAGTGATTCTGCAGTGATTCTGCAGTGATTCTGCAGTGATTCTGCTATGATTCTGCAGTGATTCTGCCGTGATTCTGCTGTGATTCTGCAAATCCAAATGAAGGATTTCAAACACCAAAGTCACAAAAAAAAAACACATCTGAGCTTCATGATGGAGGCAGCAGTGGATCCTGTCTGACAAGTTTAAGTGAAACTGACTTCAGTTTCAAAAGACAACAAGACATTGTAGACTTTTCTTCTGTGATGTTTTTGTTCAGTGACTGACAGCAGTTACACTTTCTAAGTCATTTAAGCTGCCGCTTTAATCTGTTGGATTAGACAACACTTTAGAATCCTGTTATCTCACTGATCATCTGCCCCTCACAGTGTTTCTGCTGTCGAGTCATATCTGTTTACCTACAGCACTGACATTTTAAACATGTAATGTGAAAACATCATCTCCTTTAAAAGCTAATCATCAGTGAGTCAGCAGACAGGGTTAGAGGCTCCTGCTGGCAACAGATGAAAGCAGCACCTTGACGTGACGTGCTACTCACCAAAAGGTTTACTAGCCATGTTTTCAACGTAAAACATACCTTTGATGTTGCTGAGATGTGAGATTGACCCCAGATTAGGAAGATGAAACGGCCACAAACGTTTTAGACGAAACAAGGAAACATGAGAGTTTTTATCGCTTGACTAGAAATCATGTCACAAATCAACTTCTCATTTCATTGCATCGTGAAAAAATCAACATGACCTGTGAACATCACAGGTACTGACTCGTGACCCAGACAACTGTGACGTAAACTAACATGACATCTGACCCTAAAGTAATAATTCAGGTTTTTCAAAGTGTGGTTGACACGTTCAGTGGTCCCCATGAGGACAGACACACACACACACTCAAAGATGGAATCGGTAACAAGTCGCAATCCAGCAGCTTTTCAATCATACTGATAAGATGACCTGCTCCTCCTGTGTGTGTGTGTGTGTGTGTGTGTGTGTGTGTGTGTGTGTGTGTGTGTGTGTATGTATATAGGTCCATTACCTCTTTAGGACCTGTTTTGGCATGTTTAGTCCTCATGGAGACCATGCAGAACCTTGCAGAACCTTGTCCTAACGGAATTGTGGTTATGTTAAGGTTAATGTCAATGAATGAAAGTCAATGTAGTCTTCTGAAAAGAATAACTGCACAAACCTGTGTGTGCGAGAGAGAGAGAGAGAGAGAGAGAGAGAGAGAGAGAGAGAGAGAGAGAGAGAGAGAGAGAGAGAGAGAGAGCGAGAGAGAGAGAGAGAGAGAGAGAGAGAGAGAGACTTGTCTCTTTTAACCATAGTGATGGACTGAGGCCAAAGTGTCCCTCAGACCAGAGTGAAATTCACCAATCACAGCACTGCTGCTGCATTTTCACTCACTCCCAATAACACACACACACACACACACACACTCACACACACACTCACACATGGCTACTCTCATTAGGACTCTCCACGTTTGTTCATATTTACTTTAGTGATGCACATGACCTGCAGCTTCAACACACATTTTCTCTATGGACTCTGGTTACAAATCAGTCAGTGAATCAGCCTTCAATTATCGGTAGAGTTATAGATCAATAAATATATAATACGCTATAAAATTTGCAGAATTAAAAACATGTAAAAAATAGGGTGATCTAAGAATGAGATCCATGGATTCAACTGTGACATTCAGACCAGAATCAGCCGTCCATGACAAAGGAGCTGAATATAAACACCAGTCTGTTCACAAGGAAACACCAGAGATAGATAGATACACAGGTTGAATAGATAATAAATCTGTAGGAAATAAGTGGCAGGATTTTAAATAAAGAAGTAGTCATTAAACTACTGTAAATTGTGTTAAGATTATGCTAAAAAGTGGAAACTAAGTAGGAATTCAATTAAAAGCCGGACTAAAAAGGTATCTCTTTAGTCTCCATTGTGAAGCAAACTTCAGTTTCCTGTTGGAAAAGTCTGTATTTGTATTTTAGTGGCTTAAATCAGGTTTTCTGAGTCTGTGTTTGTGTGTCAGGCAGGTTCTTGGTACAGTGCTGCGCTATGTGTCTGTACTTCATACAATCACGCTTCAGAAAGCTTTACTTTACTTATTATATCGTTGTCCCCACAGTGGAGACATGTGACACACGTTTCACACCAATGTTCTTCATCGCAACATTTTCAAATGTCCAAAACATTTTTTTTTGTTGATTTTGTGGCATTATTCATTTTGAGCTAACAGTTTAAAGCAAAATTCCACCTGTTTTCATAGAGTAACACATTAAACTGTGCCATCAATGAATAGGTCTGCCTCTCTACTACTACTGTTACCAAGACGACCACAGTTGTTGGCTCGCTGGTCGCCCCTTCAGGCTTGGCGGCTGCCCACACACACACACACACACACACACACACACACACACACACACACACACACACTTTGACACAGGGTAAATGGTTTAGAGACACAACAGCCACCAGCAATGCCTCTCTCTGCCTTTTCTCCTCTGTTTCACCATGTTTTTGTGTCTGAAGGTGTGTGTGTGTGTGTGTGTGTGTGTGTGTGTGTGTGTGTGTGTGAGATTCTTAAATGACCATATTTTAATACCAAAATAATGAATAAAGCATAATTTTTTTATTAAAGCAAAGTTTTTTTTATTAAAGGTTTCAACACTGTACTGTACACTTAACAACAAAATGAAACACTTTATCATTAGTGACCTTTGACCTCAGCATTTGTGGCTATGATGAGGATGATGATGTCCCAGCTCTGGGCTTTTTTTGGGGTGGACATTAGCCACAGAGTGTTAAATTGAGCCGTCTTAGCTCAAAGCTCTAATATGGAAGTAATGAAAAGTTGTGTGGTGGGATTACAGAGTCACAGTCCTTGGTTTGATGGATTCCTGTTGGGATTAAATTAGATTAGTTTGTGACACAGAGGAAACCTGCAGAGGGAACAACTGAATGCAGGACCGATATCTTCAACTCAACGCATACAAACACTTCTGTACAAAAGAGAGCTAGAGTGTCTCATAGCAGCAGTCACAGCCAATCACAGCTTTTCTTATTGTGTGTAATGTTGAGTTGTTGCAGTGAAAAGTACCGGCTCACCTTGGCACAGCTCGTGTCTACACGGTTCAGTTTTTTTTCCATTAAGTACCTCCTCAACGTGGGCGGAGTCATCACTGCACGGCTGCATGAAACTTCATTTTACACGCAATACACAAAAACTAGTGACTAGTGACTAGTGACTTGTAAAGCAGTTGTTTTCAGTGTAACTGAATCATTAGACTCAGTTAATTAAAAAGATTAGTTCAGTACTTCCTGCATGACTCCGTCTGACACTGTCACTGATCTGTAGAGCTGCAACTAACGATTATTTTCATAATCGATTGATCTGTCGATTGTTTTCTCGATGAATCGATGAATCGTTTGGTGTTCAGAATATCAGAAAACCTTACAAAATGTTGATCGATGTTCATCAAACCTGGACATGATGATGTTCTCAAATGTCTTGTCCACAAACCAAAATGATTGACTTTTAATGATTTCTTTGTTTTCCAGAGCAAAGAAATTAAGAAAATATTTATATTTAAGAAGCTTAAACAATCGTAAACCTTGTTTTAATCATGAAAAAAGCTTCAAACCGATTATTCGATTATCAAAATAGTGATCAATAATCGATTCGTCGATTAATAATCAATTCATCGTTTCAGCTCTACTGATCTGAAATACGGCAGCAGGGGTTGTGATGCGGTCACTGCTTTCAGCAGTGCTGTCGCTAAATACACCAGACTCCTCTGTTAAATGTTGGCAAGTGTTTCAGGAGTTTCAAGTCTTTTTAATTTGTTTGTTTGTTTGTTTTTATTCTTGTGTCGAACATCTTGCTCATGCCTCTTCCAGTGGCGGCACTCTCTGACCAATCAGTGGCCGGCAGCCTGACGACGTCACACATCGTGTCGGCTCAACTCACTTGGAACCTCGACAGAGCAGATACTTAAAAAAAGTACCAGGTACTATCGCTAATGGAAAAGCAAAACAAATGTGGAA
The DNA here is from genome assembly GCF_958295425.1 of Solea solea. NCBI lineage: Eukaryota > Metazoa > Chordata > Actinopteri > Pleuronectiformes > Soleidae > Solea > Solea solea. The sequence goes on along the minus strand of NC_081140.1, from coordinate 19,255,121 downwards.
AAGTGGCATTATTGTGAAAACATGACTGACAGCAGGGACACCAGGAAAACAGATGTGAGCCACTTGATCAAATAATATCATGATACGGTTTATGTTGGCATCAGAATCTGCTTTATATCACTGTGAGACAGTAAACTGCTCACTCTCCCACACCAAAGTCCATAGAGAAAATCTGTGGAGGGTTTTAAGCTTGCATGGACACAAGAGCTCCGGTCTACTGCTGCCTCGTTTGGTAAGTTTGTGTTACTGAAGTAAATCAGAACAAAGATTCACAAAATGTCACATTTGGACTCACTGATGGATTCAGACGTGGTCTGAAGCTAATGTGACACGTGTATTCACCATTTCAGAGACTTTAAAATGAGGGATTTCTGAGTATGAGTTTGGTTGGGTGATGTTCTGTGGTGTGTGTGTGTGTGTGTGTGTGTGTGTGTGTGTGTGGAAGAAATCATACCATACTGAGAGTTAATGACAGGATACAAGTAAAATAAACAACACACACACACAGAAGGAATATCAGATCTCTCTCTCCTTACACTTCGGTAAAGAGAAAGAAGTCTTTGTTGAAACGCAACAAAAAGCATTTACAACGCTTCAGTGGCGGCACACGTTTGGCCACACACATTGACCCACACACACACACTGACCCACACACACACTGAGGCAGCTACTCAGGTGAGTGTCGGTGTATTGTTGAGAAAGTGGAGGGGAGGCACGCTGCCCGGCGACACCCGACTCCTCTCCACTGTTAAAGGTGTCAGTAACGTGTCATTAACCACCTCATTTTCAACTTAATCTGATTACACTGAGCTGCGCTGGGCCAGGAACATAATCATCTCTAACAACACAAATTCATGTTCTTTCAAAAAACGGATCCATCCACAAACTGTCTTTGTCTCGTTACCTGGAAGATTTAAATGCTTCTTTCACACTGCATTCCAGTTTTACGCAGAGCTCAAACTTTACCTGGTATAAGAAATTCTGGCTCTTGAACTGTCCCACTGGTATACTGTTTACATATTACTACTGTACTTTTACTTTGATTAGGGATGGGAATCGGTATCAGTCCAATACTGGTCAAAATCAATGGATTGGATATCAGACAGAAAAACTTTTTAAATCCGATACAATCCAAAAATCCTTGATGCTTCTTTTTGAAATGACTCAGCACAATTGTTCATAAATGGTCTAAAATGACTGTATATAGACTGTAATTTTGTTATCGGTAGATAGTGATATTGTCCCATCCTTAGATTTAATGCATGAAATAGCACTGAATGTGTTAATAGACTACATTAACTTGCAGCCTATCAACCTTAACATTAAAATGATAGTTTGAAAGTTTGTATATCTTAAAAATATGTCTTCAGGTTTATCTTTACCAAATGGAAACTAAGGTTTGTATGTGCCTTTTTATAAATCTTCATAATTCTAGACTGTTTTCTTTTTTTATCCTGTTGTTTATATCTGTGTTTTGTTATTTGTTATTGTGTACTGCACGTGGAGTCCACCTCCACGTTTATTGTAGATGAACGACAAAAAACAAATCTTGTCATTCCTAGTTCTCACTAACAAGGAAACGGTAAACACTATGAAAATGACAGTGAAGTGTGAGGTCACGGCCGTGTCTCCATCACATGACCAGGTGTCATCGCACAGGTACAGGCGCTGACCCGTCATCGCGTCAGCCACGCACAGAAATCACGATATGAAAATATATTTTGAAAGCAGCTGCTTTGTCTGTGATCAGCATGCTGGGCGAGCGAGGTTTGAGACCTGCAGGTCTGTCTCCCTCTCTCTTTCGCTTGCTCTCTCTGGGCTTTAATTGGCCTTGAGCTGTCAGCAGGATGCCATTGTGGACATAAGAGAAGCTTAAACAGCATGGCACCCATGTCCACACACACACAGATGTGTTTGCACAATTATCTGTGTAAGTAGGTGTTAGGATGGTATTACAAGTCCTGCATGTCTACATTTGTCTTCTGAGGGGGGTAGTTAATATGTGTGTGTGTGTGTGTGTGTGTGTGTGTGTGTGCGTGTGTCCAGGCGCAGTGACCTCCTGTGCAGGAGTCAGCCGTTCCAGCCTGTTGTCTTTAGTTCATCTCCACGGGGAACAAACACATTCAGGATTAACCAGGCAGGTTAACACACACACACACACACACACACACACACACACCTGAACATGAACTAGTCAAGATTTAAGAACAAAGGTGACTCTGAATTTTCACTTTTGACCATATTTAGCATATGATAATTAAAATTGATTGACTGTACTATTGTTGTAACACTACACTGCATTCACAGGTTCGTTAACATGGACCCACAGGTGTGTACGTGTTGTTATAGTGTTGATGCACAAAAAAGATGATGAAGTAGAGGTCAAACTCGTGGCCTGTGAGTCAAATGTGGCCCTCCACTTAACATCCGTAACAAGTTATATTGAGTTATTTATGTATGGTTTTTTTAACTATGAATAAATGCATCTTATTATATATATACATATATATGTATATTGTGTACATTGTGAACTATAAATCAATCCGTAGCCATACACATGCTTTCTCTTTGAAATTCTGTGAAAAATACATATATTTGTCTGTGCATATTATTGTGTCTGCTATATCATGATTAAAAAAAGGCACAATATCATTTTAGCTCATATCACCCATGTTTACGGGAACAAATGTTTTTTCCCAAACTGTTGGATGACCAGCCCCCTCCTGACCAGACTATAGACGCTCACTGGCCCCCAGGACATTTGAGTTTGAGGCCCCTGAGGTCAAGTTTACATCGAGCTTAAATGACACATAATATCTTTCAAGTCATATTGTGTTTTTATTGGTTATTAATGTATGTCAGCTTTGAGCGAAGCAGTGGCTGTTTGTGCTGATTAACATAGTTATTGACCTCTGTGTAACTGTGTGTGTGTGTGTGTGTGTGTGTATGTGCGTGCGTGCGTGCGTGTGTTTCTTCATCCCACATTCCAAAGACATGCTGATTGGGGTTAAGTTCATTAGACTCTAAATTGACCGTAGGTGTGAATGTTTTTGTGAATGATGAATGGTTTGTCTCTGTATCGTTGGTCTTGTGATTGACCTTTGACCTTCCAAGGAGGAGCTGTAGATAGTATAATAAATGAATGAATGAATGAATGAATGAATGTTCATTAACACACAACGATAAGTCTGATGCTGTTTATTAATTTACTAATGGTATTCTACTTTTTTCCTCTGCCCACATAGAACAAAGATACAGAAACGTAATTGTGTGTAAAAGTAATCAGGTCTGAAGTCAAGTTATTTTTAATCGATAATTCTGCAATTATGTATGACATACGTGTGCCAAGGGTTTAGTTTCTCGTCTGCATGGATTTCAGATGGTGCCACAGTTTGAATGCAGCGTAGAACGCACAGGTACAAGAGTGGTTACAGTAGTAACTGTGTGATCTGTGGTCATTCTTATGGTTCATGTGGTCGACAGACGTGTGTGGGTGGAGCTGTGGTTGTTAACGTTCATTAGTCGTCTATGTGAGTGTGTGTGTGTGCGCGTGTGTGCGCGCTCGTGTGGACATCCAGTAGAGAACAGGCTGCTGTTGTCCAACAAATCCTCCTGTCCGTCCCCCTGTCATTAGGATCCCAGCAGGGGGGTGAGTTGGGGGGGGGGGGGGGGGTTGGTTGGGTAGGGGTGTTTGGTTAACATCTGCCCCTGAGGCAGAGTTAGATCACCAGGTCACGCACCTGTAACCTGCTGCTGCTCCTTACTGCCCTCCTACTGAAGGCTAATTATCGGTCAATTGTGTCTCATACAGTGCTCTGTGGACGTCTCACTCGCTTTGTTGTTTTTATGTCAAATTCTGTGATGTCAGTGTCATTTGGATCGGAACGATGTGACTGAAATCTGGTCTGATATATTGACGAGCTGTCGATGCGTTTAACTCATACATACAACATGTGTAAAACTCAAGCATGTCTTGAATAAACCTGGTGTAATAGAGCAGATTTTAGCTGTAACTTTTATTAGTGCAGTCTTGTATAAAGTACCTAAAAGGTTGAAATACTTAAGTAAAAGTACAAGTATTGTACCAGATAATGACTTTGGTAGAAGTTGAAGTCACTTTTTATAATATTACTTACGTAATATTATTACTTAACTAACTTAGTAGTAAGTCTTAAAGTATATGACATTTACTGTACTTCAAAAGTAATTTTCGGATTTAAAATGTACTTGATTTAAAAGTAAAAGCATTAAAAAGGTGAGGAGTTAGGGTTGAGCCATGGTAGTTCAGTGGTCGGGAGAGTTGTCTTTCAACTGGAAGGTTGTGAGTTCAATTTCTAGCTCTGCTAGTCTATATGTGTCCTTGAGCAAGACACTAAACCCCACGTTGAAGTGTATGAAAGATGTGTGAAAAGCTCTATATAAATACAGACCGTTACCAGCTCTTCTTATTTTATTTGGTAGTAACGAGTCTCAAAGATAGTTAGAGGAAATGTAGTGGAGTAAAAGTAAAAGTTGCTAGAGATATTAATACAAAGAATTTTGTACAGTAAGGAAATATTTGTACTTCGTTACATTACAAGACTGAATTAGTTCCGTGCTATTGTTCAATTGTAAGGGTATAGGTCACACTAAATACTTGACACTTTAACCTGTAGAAGTTGTTGTTTGTTTGTTATTTCCCATGTTTTCTAGATGTGTTCCGGTAAAGCGATTGAGAAATAATTATACTGAATGTTCCTGATTGCTAAAACAACCAATCTACTGGTGGCCTAAGACTTTTGCAGTATACAGGTTTAAATCATATATATACAATATACAGAACATTGCTGTCATACAGTTTGTATATATATATTTAACGTGTGTGACCTGTGGCAGGTTGACTTCAGGCTATTTGTGGCTCCTCAGCACAGACACGTGTCTGTGAATGACAGCAGCTGCTGTTGAACCTGAGGCCACAGAGGTTCAGTAATCCTCCGACCTGCGGGGCGCTACGGCAACTCGCAGTTTCCGTTTAATTGACGGAGGGCCGTCCCGGTCGACGGGCGACAAATGAGACCTCAGCATGTCACCCGGTCACATCAAAGAGGAGCTGAGGACGACCTGCTGACACACACACACACACAGGGAGAGAGAGAGAGAGAGAGAGAGAGAGAGAGTCAGCAGGTCAGTTAAACTGCATCAACACATTAGAGAATTGGTGGTGATACATTAAGAGGAGAGGAGACAAGGGGAGAGGAAAGAAGAGAATTAGAGGAGGTCACAGGGAAGAATGGGAGAAGATAAAGTGTGGTGTGATGCTGCCTTCATTGTTTTCTGTTTTAAATGTTCAGAGTCTTATGAGGAGAGGATAATGTTAGTGGCAGAAGTGTGTTGACCTCCAGCTGAGAGACAAATCTGTCCACCACACACACACACACACACACACATCTGACCATTAAAATTGACTTTTCCCGTCAGCTTTTGTGGCTGGTTAAGTGGTCGTGGAGGGGGGTTAATCACCTCCGCCGGCTGCAAATCAAATAGCAGCAGAGTGAACATGGCAGCAGCGGCGGCGAGAGCGGCCATATGGAATCTGCAGGAGAGGACACAGGATGCAGGATGTCGTCATGTCTCACTTGTAAGTCAACAGCTTTGTTGGTCGGTGTCCTTTAATGTCTTGTGTTTCTGGATAGAAAACTTATCGTCAATAAGACAAGTGCAAAAGACAGATGGACAATAAAAAGATTATTAGACATCTTAAAAAATAAAACTCTTATAAAGGGAGCAACTCTGGAAACTGTACATACACAGAAAGCCACACAATATCCAGATCAAAATGGGGAACTTTCTGTATCTTTTTCTTTTCTAGGGTTTCTACTGTTTAGCTTGCTAAATTCTGGATTATATATCTTTATATTCTAATTGTTTTTAGACCTAGGATTAGGACAATATGTGAATTCATGGCAATGCAGCACAATAATTCTTCCCACTCACTTTTGATCATGGAGAATTTAATTATTGTTTAGTCTTTAGTTGATGCCTCATCGTGAATTTCCATAATGGTGACATCTGTCAATGGTGTTACTTTAAAATGAAAAGCAGATACAGACACAACCCAAACAAAGGCTGTGTGTGGACATAAAGTGCCTCACATTTCTGTTTATGAGTCTAACAATAAAATAGACAGTATATTAAAGCAGTAACATTGTGATTCACAATATATTGGTTTAGGATCATGACAGTGAGATGTTACTGAGATGAGTGTTAATGGATTTGCCTCCACTGGTCAGTTTGTGTGTTCCCTGAAAGGATCTGTTCTGAGACAGGTTCACTTTTTATTCTCCACCTTTAGTTTTTGTTTTATTGTTTTTATTTATTTTATTATCTTCTTTTTTTAAAATAATAATAAAAAATGGTGTATTTCATTATTCATGTAAATAACTTAAATGATCTGTCTGTGAAGGTTCTCAGTCTTCCAGGTCATACGGAACTGGACTTGAGGTAAACTTTAATATAATCATGAACTATTATGTTTCATATATTTAAAAAATATAAAATATCAGTACAGTAAGTATATGCCCTGTAGTAGTTATAGTACCATTCAGATCTATTGACAGTTTTCTGTATAAATTATATATATTTTTCTTCTTTCACCTGAGCGCGTGAACTAACAGTTGAATGTCTGGACCGCCCACGTCACAGCTGTGACCGAGCAGCTGATTGGACAGAGGGATCTGTCGCCACACACGCACACACAAACACAGACACCTGCGTGTCAGTGAGCTGGAGTTTTTTCTTCGAGTCTCTCTGAGGATGACTTAGCTCCTCACGTCTTCTCTCAGGATTTACGTCACTTCTACTTTCACCCTGAAACAGAATCAAACATTTCTTCCTCTTTTTTTTTTTTTTACTTGACTTGTGTCAGTTGTTGCTCTTGGAGACTCTGCGGCGCGCTTTTACGCACAGCCTGACGCAGCACGTGCAGCAGGAAGACGCAGATCGTGGGCAGATTTGAGCGCAGTGAGTTCACACACACACACACACACACATACACATCATCATCATCATCATCATCATCGTCATCTGTATATATTTCTGTCAGTTCAAGTCAACCGCTGAAAGTGAGTCAAAAAAGATTGAAGTGTAACTTCATTCATGAAAAGTAAGAACATGAAAACTGTGTGTTTAAAATGCATCTATAATTCAATATGTAAAATATGCAATGTATTAAATAATATAGACAACGAGTTTTTTTTATTAAGTCAATAAAAAGTTTTTATTAGTATTACTATTTTCCTGTGATGTCACCAGGGGCGTTTTATTGGTCCTGGGGGGCCCTACACACAAAAAATAAGAGCACATCATGGTTCATTAATGAAGTAATTGGTTGCACAATAAATGTATGTAAAAAATATCTCTCTCCATTGATGTATTATTCTATAAAGAAAATATACTATATACCTCATTAATTTCTATTCCCAGGTTCCTGGGATACGATGGATTACACACATATGTCGTTCAGCTGTTTAGAGCAGTGATCCTTCAAGACTTGGTTGGGACCCATACATTTGCATAATTTCCCTTATCTTTGAGTTAAGATTTAAGTTTATATGTTGTTAGTCAATTACCAAACACCTCTTGGAGATTTTTTACATTAAGTTTAACAGGCATGGCTGTAAATTTGCTCTTTTCATGATTAATATTGTGATTTAGATATAAAAAATATATATATATAGTTCACTTAAATTAAATGAATTACATTAAAATTTAATTCTGTTGAAAATGAAAAAAACACTAACTATATTAACTCATTATAACTTGATCGTAACTCATATAACTTGATCGTAACTCATATAACTTGAACTCATAACTTGATTATAACTTGTGAAAATGACATGCCATGATTATACTGAATATATGATATCACTGTAATTATTGTTTAAAAATTATTAAATTATTTAAATGTTTCTGAAAAAAATTACTGAAATCACTTTAATTTACATGTGGTTTACATTTGTCATAAAATACACACAACTTTCACCCGGGGCAGAGTTTTGATCACGATTCATGCTCCGCCCTGTGACCAAAAATAAATCACCACTCTACACTCAAGTGAAATATTGCAAGTTTTACCCTCTTTATAGTTGGAATAACGGAAATCTACCATGATCAGATTATTGTGAGAGTCCCATTCAACACCCTGGACATTGGTTGTGATCCAAACCTCACCTTCAATGCATTAGTTAGTTTGCATGAAAGTAGAAAAAAACCTGAATGATTGAGTCTGAAACCACTAAAAGGCAGACTAACACATCCAGATTATGTGATTGGGAGTGGGATTATTACTGCATGTGAACCATCTGTCAGACCAGAGTTGGACCCACGCCGGCCTGACCTCTCCGCAATATCCAGAAATAACAAGCCGACACGCCAAAAGAAAAAACACAGCATCAACAAAAACATGGTGAAATTCAGAATGATACTCTTTTGGACTGATGTAGAGACTGATTGTCAACTGAAAGGATTTAATATTACAAAGTTCACAGACAACAAGTTCAACTGGAAACTGGCCTAATAGTAAAAAGTAGCAAAGGCAGCGTATCGCCACCTAGTGTTATGGAAGCCGCCACACTTCAGTCTATTTGCCCCGTCAGTGCTTATGTACTGGGACGAGGACAGTAGTGTGTGACTGTCAGGACCAGCAGAAGGCGCTGAGTCTGTTAGAGCATCACATTAAAGTCTACAGCAGAGAGGGATCAGGTGTCCACATACTTTATAATTTATGTTTTACAAATGTGAGCTATTATTATTCTGCTGAGGTTGGAAGGAAAACTGTTTTTTGTTTGTCTGCATTTAAAATGTGAGTGAAGTGTTTATCGCCATCACCATATCAACACACAGTCTGCTGGCACTGTTCCACACACACACACACACACACACACTCCCTTCTTTTCATTCACACACAACTCTCTCTAACTCTCTGCAGGGAATTCCCCCCTCTTCCACCTCTTCCTACTCCTCCTCCTTCATCATCATCATCATCACCTCATGCTTCAGGACTTCACCCTTGGCCCTGACACTGTTGACGTTTCCATGGAGACCCTGGCCTCAGTTTGGGCCCCTGACCCCTGTGTTCTGAGTGACCCCGGAGAGAAGCGGCACGTGCCGTCCACCGTGTGGGGTGAGTTCACTTCTCAGAGATCTCAGATCGCACAAGTAAAAGAAACACAAACACAAACAAACTATGTTTGAACATGCATTCGTTCTGCAGAATTACATATATTTTTGCTAATTAATTTACTCCACTAATTACTACACTTATTATTGGACTCCACATTCACAATGTTTAATCTTGAATCTTAAAAAGCTGTCAAATATCTTTCATCACAGAAACAGGAAAAATATTCAGGTCATATTATTACCTGAATAAAAATCAGCATCACATCAGAGTCAAACTGCATATCTGTGCTCTTGTATTTGTTGCCTCTTTAGGACCTTTTCTGGCAAAAACACCAAAACCTGGTCCTAATGAGGCAGAACCTAATTTCTGAGGAACTGGTTAAGTTTTGGACAAAGATCTGAATTGTGGTTATGGTTAAGGTTCGGGATAATACTTTGTTTAGACCAAATTAATTAAAGTTAAGACAACATTCTAAAAATAATATCTGCACAAACCTCTGTGTGTGTGTGTGTGTGTGTGTGTGTGTGAGGGACAGAGGTGTGGGGACGTAAATAACATTATGGGGACTTGTCTTCCTGATAAGGACAAAAAACATTTCCCCATCACGTACATTGTTACATTTTAAGGTGATGACATGTTATGTGTGTGTGTGTGTACTCCTGGCTGGTTCTGCCTGATAGGATCTGTCTCCGCTCTCTCTCTCTCTCTCTCTCTCTCTGCTGATGATGATGATGGAAATTTCCAGACAATTTATATTAAGATTCATCCTTTAATTTTCTTTCCTCTGACACTTCAATTTATCACTTAATTCTGAGAGTAACAGAATTCACCGAGCTGGTGTCTCCTCTGAGTGTCAGAATCACAAGCTACATTTCCACTCATGGTCACTGGGAGCTGCTCGTGTCTCTTTACATGAGTAACACACAGTATAATAACAATAAAAACTCAAAATCTCTCTCTGTATGTCTGTGTTTGTGTGTCAGAGTCTCCTCGTGTCCTTAGCCGCTCGCCCCCTGCTGGTCTGACGTGGACAGAGCAGTTTTCGCCTCATCTGCAGAGAAACAGACAGGTACTAACACTTGCACAGCATCCAGCTAAAACTGCACTCTTTATAGCCTTGTCTATTTATCTTTATAAATAAAGTGATTTCACTTGTCTTGAGTTGAATTACTGAACACAAAGTGGGCCAAAGCAATTTATAAAAACCGAGACATTTATTTCAAAAAACATAGGGCTGGGTTTTAGTGTGAAAGAGCCAAAAATGAGACATTTGGACAAACAGGAACTGAGAATTTGCCCATGTTCTCTTCCTCAGTCATCACTCGAATACCACCATTGAATCACAGCATTTCATCAGTGATTCATCCACTCCCATTTCACTAACAGAAAGAAGCTTTTAAGAAGTGGTGTTTTCAGGAGTGTTTGTGTGGTCACAGGTTCATTTATTCATTCATTCTTTTAAAAATAAATAAAAGATTGTTTGTGTGTGTTGCATATTTTAACATGGCATTAACATGTTTGGCAGCTTCATGACACTCTGCTGCAGCGAGAGGAGGAGCTGGTACGACTGCAGGAGGAAAACGTCAAGCTCAGGGAGTTTCTCACCTCCTCATTTGTCAGGAACCTTCAGGAGAAGGCTAAAGTTAGTTCACTAACTCATTAATGTTTGCATATATAGTCCCTAACCAATAAAATGTTACTCACTATAGTTTATTTTCTCTGTGCCTCCCCAACAGAAACTGCCCATTGATAGGAAGAGAAAGCTGAAGAGAAACCTGATGCAGGTCGATGAAAGACCTCTCCAGATCGGTGGTCATCAGCATGTGGCCTCACAGCACGTCAGTAAGAGAGTCTGCAGAAACCTTACTGCAGAGTTCTGCTCTGAATCCTCGGAAACGTTATCATCCTCAGAGCCGAACCTTGACCTATGGGTTCTACGAACGCTGGGACTGAAGGACAGAGACACTATCGATACATCTGCTGATTCCTTGTCGTCACCGGGACACAGCCTCAATAGTTTTGGTTACGATGCTGCAGTCACCTCGTCCTCATCCTCTCCCACATCCTCTGCATGCTCGTTCAACTCTTTCAGCCCTTCTGCTGCTGCTTCACTGCCCCACAGTGTCTGTCAAAGTTCAACACATCAAACCAAGTATCAATACAGTCCTGTCCAGTGCCAAGAATCAAACCACAGCGATCCTGCTCAGAATTGCACACTCTCACCAGGTCAGAACTCCAACTTCACTGCCAAACATCTGTCCGCACAGTGCGGAGAAGCTCCTAAAACTGCCTTCCAGTGTCCACCAGTAACAGACGAATCATCCTTCACCCAGTCACCAGACACAGCTGAGATCTGCACCGTCACTGCCTTGAGTCAAGCACTCTGTCCGCAGGGAAACCTGGCTTACCATCCAGCAAACTGGTCTCCACTGGAAGGCGGACGGACACCATCCAAGGACACCATCCTATTCAGTCAACCAGGAGAAAGAATCAGTTTCTCTCCTGTTTCGTCTTCAAGTCCGATCAACATGAAACAACGCTGGACGCCTGGGTGGACACCAATGACCCCATCAGAAGAATCTCTTCCCCCTGCCACACCTGAGACACCTCGAACCCGGACAGATTTGGCATTTAGTATGTCACTAAGCCCCTCCAGCAGTGTCAAGACCCACAGCTTTCCCCAGGGACAAGCCTTTGTCAGAAAGGACATGGAGGGAAGATGGAACTTCACTTGGCTGCCCAGACAAGGACCTTAGGCAGCTTGTAGGTCTTCCCTCAAAGGACTTTTAAAATAAAAATAAAAAACCCAGGCTTCCTGAACAAGCAGTTCTGAACAACATTTTCTTGACATAGGTATGTGTTGAACTTGTTGCTGAGGTTCTAATTATATGAGAAACAAGGGTCTTTAAAAGGTCCTGGGGCAACACTTAAAGGTAGGGTTGGAGATCCTGGAAAAACTGTTTTAGCAGGCTACATTTTGAATTCAAAAATCCAAGCCTTCTTCAGCTTTCTTCAGACTTCCCTCCAAAGCTATGCCTCCAGAGCACAGGAACGTGCAATGCTTGTTTGCGAAGAGTGTTGCATTGGTTACACACAGACTCATGAGCACTGCGCAGCATTGGTAACTTTTGGCACTTTTCAGTGATGCTAACTTTTTTGGATATTTAGTTCAAATGACAATGTGATGCCGAAAAACAACAAATTTTCCCAAAAGATCACAAAGACATAAAGTGAACCTACCTGTCCAGTAGAAACAGAGCCATGGCATCACTTTGCAGCCCTTTCTGTCGCCACTGTTCAAACACACCTGTTGTTGGCACCTTTTCTGCCATGAAGTTGCTGCAACTGTCTCGTGTCTTGTCAAATTTTTAGCAATTTTTTAGCATGAGCTCTGGCGTGGTCTTCTGAGTATGCACATGCACGATTGATGCATGAAGCGGGGTGCGTGCATAGGGGAGAGGGAGGGTTAGATGGCAGTTTGATTGATGCATTGCGATCAAATTATTTCATTCAATATGATTGGATGGTGTTTTTTTTACAGGCCTGTCTGTGATGCAAATAGTAGTCACACATTTCACATCAGCTGTGACAAGCATTATAAATCACTGGTCTTGCAAAAGACACAAAATCATTTTAATGTAAGGTCACAAAAGCCTATAGGCATTGAAATTCTTCCAACGTCCAAATGTTGTTAATGAAATGGAGGACAGTTTAGTGAGACCAGGCACAAGAAGGAGAATGCTGGGCAGAAAGTGTAACATTTGAAATATGGTGTGAAAAATCACTTTATGTTCAGTATGAATTCACCATGAAGCTGCTTTCAGACCTGCACTGAGGACAGAACTTTTACTGCCAGCTCCTGACTCAAATCTCTGGACAATGTTCCAGTGAACTATTAAAAATGAAAAAGTTAACCTGTGTTGTGCAATGAGACTAAAGCGGCTTGGTTTAGGATTTACAGTCAAACTGTGAAGATTAGGGATCAGTTTACATTTTTTGTTTCTAATTAGAACTAAACCTCCAAAAAAATGTGATGTTAAAAACTAACAGAAACGCCTTAAACATTTTCTACGTGTGGAATTATTTATTTAGTTTGTCTGTGTAACTGTCACTTTAAAAAAAAAAAAAAAAAAAAGACTAAAAACACTGGTGCCACCTTTGTATGTTTTTCCATCAGGAAGGTGCTGATGCCACTTTAGACCAAAACGGCCAAACAGCAGTTCACACATCACACCAGTGTGTGGTGGTCTTGTACACAAACATTGTTTGTCAGCTGCCAATAAACAACTGCCAGTAAAGACGATTTTATAGCACATGATGGGGTAAATGTAATTTTTGCTATGTTTGTTTTCTATAATTTAAATTTTTTAATTGGTTCTGTATTCACTGCTTTACGAAATGGTCAGAGTGTTTTCTGTATTGGCTCCTGCCACTGCCACTGATGTGCCCGATTCTATATTATTTGTCAAAAAAAAAACTTATTAAGTTGATAAAAAATAATAAAAATGCTCACCTGTAAAGTTTATTCACTCACTTGTATTTTAAGTGTAATCATGTGTGATCACCACATAAAATTATTTACTATGAATACAATAAAATGCTGTTTTTATACATGTGATGTTTTCAAACATGTTTTTAAGACATTCACGTGTGTCGCATGTGATTGTCCTGGAGCAGCAGCTGAGTGTGTTCAACGCATTTCTCTGTTTTATATGAACATGTTGACATAAAACTATTGACTAACAGAAAAAAAACACCCAAGTCTCTGTTTATTTGACAATGAGCTGACACTTTGTGACCTAAATCATGGTCGAAATGTTATTTGATGTGTGACGTCACCATGATCATAATGAACTTCAGTCTCATGTCACATGATTCCCCTTTTACAGAGTCTGTGACTCAGTGTAATGTGTATGAAGTCATTCATTCATTCATAATCTACCACGTTATCATGCACATGAGGGCCACTGGAGAAGACTCCACACAGAAGGCCTTCAGTCAGACCAGGTCACGAACCTGGAACTTCTTGCCGTGACATAAACAGTGCTATCCACTATACCACCTTATACACTATACCATAATCAAGTCACTGTGAGCAAATCAGTTGCAGTCACTGATTCTTCAACCAATTACTGCACAAAAACATGCTGAGACTCTGGGTTAGGGTCAAAGGCTTTTAATTATGGAAGATTAAATGTATTGACTCTACTTTGTGTTAAAGGTTTCACTTCTTCAGACTACACTACACCAGAAAAAGATTTTAGCCACTTCATTTTCACCACTTTATCCTGCTGTAGAGACAGGCTTCTCCGATGAGAAATTGAAGTTTGTGTCACTTTGTAAACCACTCACTCTCCAACACACATTCATGAAGTCCATAAAAATAATCAGTGTTTAAAATCATTTAAGCAGATTTACCCTAGAGACACAAACTTACCAAATGAGGCAGCAGAAGACTAGCAATTCCTGTGTCCCTGTGAGCTAAAAACACTGATTTTCTCGAAGGACTTTGGTTCTGAAGTAGCAGATTGACTTAAGATGAGTTAAGGTCACAAGGTCACACACACATTATTTAAAATGTATACCCCCATACACTAAAGGAGCTCCATTCACAATAAAATTAAGTACAAAAGATTTGAAAAAAACAAGTTCCCATAACAAAGTGAGTGTGTTCTTAAATTTGCTGTGTGTGACTTAAATATAAATGAATTAGAGTGCCAAATGAGTTCACACAAAACATTGATTAATCCTATCGACGACTAATTTCATGTCACCTGGCAACACACGTGGTGGTAAACGTCAAGACCGACAACGCTTTAAGCTAAATTTCAAGCTAAATTACATTTTCTTTCTTGGAGAAAACCATTTTCTTTTGAAAATATAGCAAGTTAGACCTGAGTTGGTCAGATCTTCCTCAGATCCAGAACGGACTCAGTAAGACCTGGATTCATCACCGTTTCCTTTCCTCGCTCTTTAGCTCAGTTACCAGTTAAACCAGTTGGACCAGCCTCCTCCAGCTCCGTCTCCCTCTCTAACAAAGGGAGTCCCACCGCCTCCCCAGGGACACACCTACTCTTCCACCCTGATCCGCCCCCACAGGTAACGATGAAGGGGTTTCCTCTCCTTTGGGGTTCCCAGCACCAGGTCCTGGCTCTGCCCCAGGTCCCCTGAGAACAAGTCAGGGCCAAGGGAAAGTTGTGAGTGAGCTGTGTCCGTGGCGGGCCGAGCAAGTGGTCTATCTCTAATAACAAGGTAAGATGGGCTGCAGATGTCCGACAGATTGGAGGCTGTTTCAGCAGCAGGAATGTGAACGCAGCGCCGCTCTGGATCACAGGCTCTGTTGTTGGCAGCGGGCTGAGGCTCGGCCAGAGAATGGGGTCATTAAGGAGGCTGGCCGGCTGAAACTCAATCCGCCCCGCCTGATCTGGGGGAACGGTCTCGCTGCGACATTCTCGCAGAACCTGACAGCTTGGCTCACCTCAAAACACATCGACTAATGAGTAGACAGTGCCGTGCTCACGGGAAACAAGTCGTTCCCAGAGTCGCAAAGTGTTTCAGCTTCATGAAACACACTGAGCTCCATGAGAAACAAGTAACCTCAGCGCCTGGGATCAGATGCATCACCACTGATATCAATGTCAAAACTGATGTTGACACAGGTATCAGAACTGATATCAATAGGAATACATCATTAGCAATGTTAGTAAAACTACAGATATTAAACAGCTAGAAATACCAATACCCATATCAATACCAGCGTTGTAATGTAACAAAGTACAAATACTTTGTTACTGTACAAAATTCACATATCTGTACTTTACTTTGTTACTTTTACTTTTAGTAACTTTTACTTTTCCTCCACTACATTTCCCATAAATCTTTGTTTGGTAATGGTCTGTAGAAAATTACTTTTGATGCTTAAGTACAATAATGTCATATAATTTAAAACTCTACTTAAGTAATATTATAAAAAAGTGACTTCAACTTCTACCAAAGTAATTTTCTGGTAAGATACTTGTACTTTTACTAAAGTATCCCTTTAAGGTACTTTATACAAGACTGATCAATACTGAAAACATTATCAAATTAATATCAATACAGGAAGTAGTTCCCCAAGTTTTCCATGTCCACTTCTGACAAAATAATTATTGTTCTGCACATAATTATTTTGTCAGATGTCGTATCCAGACAGACAGACAGCGACTCCAAGCCCATGTCTACTTCCTGGTCCATTCAGCAGCCAATACAAAACTTAGTAGCCAATCAGCAAGCGGCTCCCTAAGGCCCGCCCATGGTCAAAATCGCAAACAAAAAAAGAAAAAGTGAGGGAGCAATGCAATTCTGATCATTGCAAACAAAAGTGTATTTTCAAACAAATAAAATACAATATTTTTAAATGATTAATTTGATATTTTATTTACTATATGTGCATTTTGGTTGTATCATTAATTTTTGTTTGCCCAATTCATAAAGTGTTGCTTTGCTTTGTGAAAAGTGTTGTTTGAAAAATCTAATTCCATAGTTTTTGAGTTTTACATCGTAACAGCTGAAAAACTGTCAGAAAAGGGAAGTTCAGCAGTTAGTTATTGAATGATTGATGAGGGAACCTTCACACTGAGGAATGTGGACAAAAAAAATGACACACATTTACACACACGCACACACACACAGAGTAACATGTGACAGTGTAGCACACTAATTGGTTTTTGGTAATATGTCATGTATAAGTGTACGGATGCAGCTGACCTCTGACCTCTGGAGGGAGTGATCAGTGAGGGATAAAACCAGCAGAACACACACATACAACTCAGCTGAACACTGTTTAATGGTTCACGAGTCTTTATAGTTTTCTGTGTGATGATGAATAACGACATACAAAGAGCTGCATTCCTCAGCAACAATCAACAATTAACCTGAGACACACACACACACACACAGATAGAAAGAGAACAATGAGTGACTTGTCAGTTAATATCTTAGTAACTTCACCCAACTGAGTGGGAGTCAAGTATTATTTTGGTGGCTCTGTGTCTGTCTGTCTGTCTGTCTGTTAATCCGCACTTGCCAACATGACCAACAGCGGCCGCCAGAGGCTTGTTGCATGAATGAGGTGAAGTCTGCTATCTCTGACTGCCTTGTATGCCATCCAAAATGTGACTAGGTCGTCCAAAAAAGTCATATGACGTATGACGTATGACGTCCAAATTCTCAAAAAAAAAGTCCTACTTTAGTATGTCGTTCAAATTCTCAAAAAAAGTCATAGGTTAGTTTGTCGACCAAATTTTGACAAAAAAATCATACTTTAGTATGCCGTCCAAAGAAAACCCACGCTCACATGGGGAGAACATGCAAACTCAATGCAGAAAGGATCTTGTTCCAACTGGGACTCGAACCCTGGGTCTTCTCATTGGAACGCAAGAGTGCTAAGCACTACACCACCGTGTAGCCCTGTCACGTATAGTCCAAATGTTGATGAAATTTTCACAAAAATGTCACACTTTAGTATGTCGCCAAAATCTCAAAAAAAAGTCATACTTTAGCATGTCATCCAAAATGTGACCAAAAAGTCATAGGTTAGTATGTCGTCCAAATTCTCAAAAAAGTCATACTTTAGTATGTCGTCCAAAATCTCAAAAAAAGTCATACTTTAGTATGTCGTCCAAAATGTGGCAAAAAATGTCATACTTTAGTATGTCGTCCAGATTTTGACAAAAAAGTTATACTTTAGTATGTCGTCCAAAATGTGAACAAAATATCATACTTTAGTATGTCGTCCAAAATGTGACCAAAAAGTCATAGGTTAGTATGTCGTCCAAATTTTGAGAAAAAAGTCATACTTTAGTATGTCGTCCAAATTCTCAAAAAAAGGCATACTTTAGTATGTCGTCCAAAATGTGAACAAAATGTCATGCTTTAGTATGTCGTCCAAATTTTGACAAAATGTCATACTTTAGTATGTCGTCCAAATTTTGGCAAAAAAGTCATAGGTTAGTTTGTCGTCCAAAATGTGAACAAAATGTCATACTTTCAATATGTCGTCCAAAATGTCATACTTTAGTATGTTGTCCAAATTCTCAAAAAAAGGCATATTTAGTATGTCGTCCAAAATGTGAACAAAATGTCATACTTTAGTATGTCGTCCAAAATGTGACCAAAAAGTCATAGGTATGTCGTCCAAATTTTGAGAAAAAAGTCATACTTTAGTATGTGGTCCAAATTCTCAAAAAAGTCATACTATAGTATGTCGTCCAAATTCTCAAAAAAGTCATACTTTAGTATGTCGTCCAAAATGTGACCAAAATGTCATAGGTTAGTATGACGTCCAAATTTTGACAAAAAAGTCATACTTTAGTATGTCGTCCAAATTCTCAAAAAAAGGTCATACTTTAGTACGTTGTCCAAATTCTCAAAAAAAGGTCATATATTAGTATGTCGTCCAAAATGTGAACAAAATGTCATACTTTAGTATGTCGTCCAAAATGTGAACAAACTGTCATACTTTAGTATGTCGTCCAAATTCTTAAAAAAAAGGTCATACTTTAGTATGTCGTCCAAAATGTGAACAAAATGTCATACTTTAGTATGTCGTCCAAAATGTGGCAAAAAATGTCATACTTTAGTATGTCGTCAAAATTTTGACAAAAAAGTCATACTTTAGTATGTCGTCCAAAATGTGAACAAAATGTCATACTTTAGTATGTCGTCCAAAATGTGGCAAAAAATGTCATACTTTAGTATGTCGTCCAGATTTTGACAAAAAAGTCATACTTTAGTATGTCGTCCAAAATGTGAACAAAATGTCATACTTTAGTATGTCGTCCAAATTTTGAAAAAAGTCATACTTTAGTATGTCGTCCAAAATGTGACCAAAAAGTCATAGGTTAGTATGTCGTCCAAATTCTCAAAAAAAGGCATACTTTAGTATGTCGTCCAAAATGTGAACAAAATGTCATGCTTTAGTATGTCGTCCAAATTTTGACAAAAAAGTCATAGGTTAGTTTGTTGTCCAAAATGTGAACAAAATGTCATACTTTCAATATGTCGTCCAAAATGTCATACTTTAGTATGTCGTCCAAATTTTGACAAAAAAGTCATAGGTTAGTTTGTTGTCCAAAATGTGAACAAAATGTCATACTTTCAATATGTCGTCCAAAATGTCATACTTAAGTATGTCGTCCAAATTCTCAAAAAAAGGCATACTTTAGTATGTCGTCCAAAATGTGAACAAAATGTCATATTTTAGTATGTCGTCCAAAATGTGGCAAAAAATGTCATACTTTAGTATGTCGTCCAAATTTTGACAAAAAAGTCATACTTTAGTATCTCGTCCAAAATGTGACCAAAAAGTCATAGGTTAGTATGTCGTCCAAATTTTGACAAAAAAGTCATACTTTAGTATGTCGTCCAAAATGTTGACATAAAAGTCATACTTTAGTCAGTCAGTCAGTCATCATCTACCGCTTTATCCTCAACCAGAGGGTCGCGGGGGGTGCTGTGCCAATCTCAGCTACATCAGGCGATAGGCGGGGTACACCCTGGACAGTTCGCCAGTCCATCGCAGGGCCACACACAGATAGAGACAAACAACCATTCACTCTCACACTCACTCCTATGGTCAATTTGGAGTGTCCAATTTACCTATCCCCACATTGCATGTTTTTGGACTGTGGGAGGAAGCCGGAGTACCCGGAGAGAACCCACGCACACACGGGGAGAACATGCAAACTCCATGCAGAAAGGCCCTTGTTCCAACCGGGGCTCGAACCCGGGTCTTCTCGCTGCAAGGCGAGAGTGCTAACCACTACCCCACCGTTTGGCCCTCATACTTTAGTATGTCGTCCAAATTCTCAAAAAAAGGTCATACTTTAGTATGTCGTCCAAAATGTGAACACACTGTCATACTTTAGTATGTCGTCCAAATTTTGAAAAAAGTCATACTTTAGTATGTCGTCCAAAATGTGACCAAAAAGTCATAGGTTAGTATGTCGTCCAAATTTTGAGAAAAAAGTCATACTTTAGTATGTCGTCCAAATTCTTAAAAAAAAGGCATACTTTAGTATGTCGTCCAAAATGTGACCAAAAAGTCATAGGTTAGTATGTCGTCCAAATTTTGAGAAAAAAGTCATACTTTAGTATGTCGTCCAAAATGTGACCAAAATGTCATACTTTAGTATGTCGTCCAAAATGTGAACAAACTGTCATACTTTAGTATGTCGTCCAAATTCTTAAAAAAAAGGCATACTTTAGTATGTCGTCCAAAATGTGAACAAAATGTCATACTTTAGTATGTCGTCCAAAATGTGGCAAAAAATGTCATACTTTAGTATGTCGTCCAAATTTTGACAAAAAAGTCATACTTTAGTATGTCGTCCAAAATGTGACCAAAAAGTCATAGGTTAGTATGTTGTCCAAATTTTGACAAAAAAGTCATACTTTAGTATGTCGTCCAAAATGTGACCAAAAAGTCATAGGTTAGTATGTTGTCCAAAATGTGACAAAAAAGTCATACTTTAGTATGTCATCCAAAATGTGATAAAAAAAAAGTCCTATTTTAGTATGTCGTCCAAAATGTCACCAAAAAGTCATAGGTTAGTTAGTATGTCGTCCAAAATGTGACAAAAAAGTCATAGGTTAGTATGTCGTCCAAAATGTGACAAAAAAGTCATAGGTTAGTATGTCGTTCAAAATGTGACCAAAAAGTCATAGGTTAGTATGTCGTCCAAAATGTGACAAAAAGGTCATAGGTTAGTGTGTCGTCCAAAATGTGACAAAAAAGTCATAGGTTAGTGTGTCGTCCAAAATGTGACAAAAAAGTCATACTATAGCATGTCGTCCAAAATGTGACAAAAAAGTCATAGGTTAGTATGTCGTCCAAAATGTGACAAAAAAGTCATACTATAGCATGTCGTCCAAAATGGGACAAAAAAGTCATAGGTTAGTATGTCGTCCAAAATTTGACAAAAAAGTCATAGGTTAGTATGTCGTCCAAAAAGTGACAAAAAGGTCATAGGTTAGTATGTCATCCAAAATGTGACAAAAAAGTCATACTATAGCATGTCGTCCAAAATGTGACAAAAAAATCATACTATAGCATGTCGTCCAAAATGTGACAAAAAAGTCATAGGTTAGTATGTCGTCCAAAATGTGACAAAAAAGTCATAGGTTCGTATGTCGTCCAAAATGTGACAAAGAAGTCATATTATAGCATGTCGTCCAAAAAGTGACAAAAAAGTCATAGGTTAGTATGTCGTTCAAAATGTGACAAAAATGTCATAGGTTAGTATGTCGTCCAAAATGTGACAAAAAAGTCATACTTTAGTATGGCATCCAAAATGTGACAAAAAAGTCATAGGTTAGTATGTCGTCCAAAATGTGACAAAAAAGTCATAGGTTAGTATGTCGTCCAAAATGTGACAAAAAAGTCATAGGTTAGTATGTCGTCCAAAATGTGACAAAAAAGTCATAGGTTAGTATGTCGTCCAAATTTTAGACAAAAAGTCAGAGGTTAGTATGTCGTCCAAATTTTCACAGAAAAGTCATACTTTAGTATGTCGTCCAAATTTTCACAAAAAAGTCATATTTTAGTATGTTGTCCATAATTTGGCCAATAAGTTTTACTTAAGTATGTCGTCCAAAATTTGACAAAAAAGTAATAGTTTAGTATGTCGTCCAAAATGTGAACAAAATGTCATACTTTAGTATGTCGTCCAAAATGTGGCAAAAAATGTCATACTTTAGTATGTCGTCCAAATTTTGACAAAAAAGTCATACTTTAGTATGTCGTCCAAAATGTGACCAAAAAGTCATAGGTTAGTATGTTGTCCAAATTTTGACAAAAAAGTCATACTTTAGTATGTCGTCCAAAATGTTGACAAAAAAGTCATAGGTTAGTTTGTCGTCCAAATTTTAGTATGTCGTCCAAATTCTCAAAAAAAGGTCATACTTTAGTATGTCGTCCAAATTTTGAAAAAAGTCATAGGTTAGTTCGCGTCCAAAATGTGACAAAAAAGTCATAGGTTAGTATGTCGTCCAAAATGTGACAAAAAAGTCATAGGTTAGTATGTCGTCCAAAATGTGACAAAAAAGTCATAGGTTAGTATGTCGTCCAAAATGTGACCAAAAAGTCAAAGGTTAGTATGACATCCAAAATGTGACAAAAAAGTCAAAATATGTCGTCCAAATTTTTAGACAAAAAGTCATACTTTAGTATGTCTTCCAAAATGTGACAAAAAAGTCATAGGTTAGTTAGTATGTCGTCCAAAATGTGACAGAAAAGTCATACTTTAGTATGCCATCCCAATTTTGACAAAAAAGTCATACTTTAGTATGTCGTCCAAATTTGACAGAAGAGTCATACTTTAGTATGTCATCCCAATTTTGACAAAAAAGTCATACTTTAGTATGCCGTCCAAAATGTGACAGAAAAGTCATACTTTAGTATGCCATCCCAATTTTGACAAAAAAGTCATACTTTAGTATGTCGTCCAAATTTGACAGAAGAGTCATACTTTAGTATGTCATCCCAATTTTGACAAAAAAGTCATACTTTAGTATGTCGTCCAAAATGTGACAAAAAAGTCATACTTTAGTATGTCGTCCAAAATGTGACAAAAAAGTCATACTTTAGTATGTCATCCAAAATGTGATAAAAAAAAAGTCCTATTTTAGTATGTCGTCCAAAATGTCACCAAAAAGTCATAGGTTAGTTAGTATGTCGTCCAAAATGTGACAAAAAAGTCATAGGTTAGTTAGTATGTCGTCCAAAATGTGACAGAAAAGTCATACTTTAGTATGCCATCCCAATTTTGACAAAAAAGTCATACTTTAGTATGTCATCCCAATTTTGACAAAAAATTCATTCTTTAGTATGTCGTCCAAAATGTGACAGAAAAGTCATACTTTAGTATGCCATCCCAATTTTGACAAAAAAGTCATACTTTAGTATGTCGTCCAAATTTGACAGAAGAGTCATACTTTAGTATGTCATCCCAATTTTGACAAAAAAGTCATACTTTAGTATGTCGTCCAAAATGTGACAAAAAAGTCATACTTTAGTATGTCGTCCAAAATGTGACAAAAAAGTCATACTTAAGTATGTCGTCCAAAATGTGACAAAAAAGTCATACTTTAGTATGTCGTCTAAATTTTCATAAAAAAGTCAAAGGTTAGTATGTCATCCAAAATATGACAGAAGAGTCATACTTTAGAATGTCGTCTAAATTTTCAAAAAAAGTCAAAGGTTAGTATGTCATCCAAAATGTGACAAAAAAGTCATACTTTAGTATGTCATCCAAAATGTGATAAAAAAAAGTCCTATTTTAGTATGTCGTCCAAAATGTCACCAAAAAGTCATAGGTTAGTTAGTATGTCGTCCAAAATGTGACAAAAAAGTCATAGGTTAGTATGTCGTCCAAAATGTGACAAAAAAGTCATAGGTTAGTATGTCGTTCAAAATGTGACCAAAAAGTCATAGGTTAGTATGTCGTCCAAAATGTGACAAAAAGGTCATAGGTTAGTGTGTCGTCCAAAATGTGACAAAAAAGTCATAGGTTAGTGTGTCGTCCAAAATGTGACAAAAAAGTCATACTATAGCATGTCGTCCAAAATGTGACAAAAAAGTCATAGGTTAGTATGTCGTCCAAAATGTGACAAAAAAGTCATACTATAGCATGTCGTCCAAAATGGGACAAAAAAGTCATAGGTTAGTATGTCGTCCAAAATTTGACAAAAAAGTCATAGGTTAGTATGTCGTCCAAAAAGTGACAAAAAGGTCATAGGTTAGTATGTCGTCCAAAATGTGACAAAAAAGTCATACTATAGCATGTCGTCCAAAATGTGACAAAAAAATCATACTATAGCATGTCGTCCAAAATGTGACAAAAAAGTCATAGGTTAGTATGTCGTCCAAAATGTGACAAAAAAGTCATAGGTTCGTATGTCGTCCAAAATGTGACAAAGAAGTCATATTATAGCATGTCGTCCAAAAAGTGACAAAAAAGTCATAGGTTAGTATGTCGTTCAAAATGTGACAAAAATGTCATAGGTTAGTATGTCGTCCAAAATGTGACAAAAAAGTCATACTTTAGTATGGCATCCAAAATGTGACAAAAAAGTCATAGGTTAGTATGTCGTCCAAAATGTGACAAAAAAGTCATAGGTTAGTATGTCGTCCAAATTTTAGACAAAAAGTCAGAGGTTAGTATGTCGTCCAAATTTTCACAGAAAAGTCATACTTTAGTATGTCGTCCAAATTTTCACAAAAAAGTCATATTTTAGTATGTTGTCCATAATTTGGCCAATAAGTTTTACTTAAGTATGTCGTCCAAAATTTGACAAAAAAGTAATAGTTTAGTATGTCGTCCAAAATGTGAACAAAATGTCATACTTTAGTATGTCGTCCAAAATGTGGCAAAAAATGTCATACTTTAGTATGTCGTCCAAATTTTGACAAAAAAGTCATACTTTAGTATGTCGTCCAAAATGTGACCAAAAAGTCATAGGTTAGTATGTTGTCCAAATTTTGACAAAAAAGTCATACTTTAGTATGTCGTCCAAAATGTTGACAAAAAAGTCATAGGTTAGTTTGTCGTCCAAATTTTAGTATGTCGTCCAAATTCTCAAAAAAAGGTCATACTTTAGTATGTCGTCCAAATTTTGAAAAAAGTCATAGGTTAGTTCGCGTCCAAAATGTGACAAAAAAGTCATAGGTTAGTATGTCGTCCAAAATGTGACAAAAAAGTCATAGGTTAGTATGTCGTCCAAAATGTGACAAAAAAGTCATAGGTTAGTATGTCGTCCAAAATGTGACCAAAAAGTCAAAGGTTAGTATGACATCCAAAATGTGACAAAAATGTCAAAATATGTCGTCCAAATTTTTAGACAAAAAGTCATACTTTAGTATGTCTTCCAAAATGTGACAAAAAAGTCATAGGTTAGTTAGTATGTCGTCCAAAATGTGACAGAAAAGTCATACTTTAGTATGCCATCCCAATTTTGACAAAAAAGTCATACTTTAGTATGTCGTCCAAATTTGACAGAAGAGTCATACTTTAGTATGTCATCCCAATTTTGACAAAAAAGTCATACTTTAGTATGCCGTCCAAAATGTGACAGAAAAGTCATACTTTAGTATGCCATCCCAATTTTGACAAAAAAGTCATACTTTAGTATGTCGTCCAAATTTGACAGAAGAGTCATACTTTAGTATGTCATCCCAATTTTGACAAAAAAGTCATACTTTAGTATGTCGTCCAAAATGTGACAAAAAAGTCATACTTTAGTATGTCGTCCAAAATGTGACAAAAAAGTCATACTTTAGTATGTCGTCTAAATTTTCATAAAAAAGTCAAAGGTTAGTATGTCATCCGAAATGTGACAGAAGAGTCATACTTTAGAATGTCGTCTAAATTTTCAAAAAAAGTCAAAGGTTAGTATGTCATCCAAAATGTGACAAAAAAGTCATACTTTGGTATGTCATCCAAAATGTGATAAAAAAAAAGTCCTATTTTAGTATGTCGTCCAAAATGTCACCAAAAAGTCATAGGTTAGTTAGTATGTCGTCCAAAATGTGACAAAAAAGTCATAGGTTAGTATGTCGTCCAAAATGTGACAAAAAAGTCATAGGTTAGTATGTCGTTCAAAATGTGACCAAAAAGTCATAGGTTAGTATGTCGACCAAAATGTGACAAAAAGGTCATAGGTTAGTGTGTCGTCCAAAATGTGACAAAAAAGTCATAGGTTAGTGTGTCGTCCAAAATGTGACAAAAAAGTCATACTATAGCATGTCGTCCGAAATGTGACAAAAAAGTCATAGGTTAGTATGTCGTCCAAAATGTGACAAAAAAGTCATACTATAGCATGTCGTCCAAAATGGGACAAAAAAGTCATAGGTTAGTATGTCGTCCAAAATTTGACAAAAAAGTCATAGGTTAGTATGTCGTCCAAAAAGTGACAAAAAGGTCATAGGTTAGTATGTCGTCCAAAATTTGACAAAAAAGTCATAGGTTAGTATGTCGTCCAAAAAGTGACAAAAAGGTCATAGGTTAGTATGTCGTCCAAAATGTGACAAAAAAGTCATACTATAGCATGTCGTCCAAAATGTGACAAAAAAGTCATACTATAGCATGTCGTCCAAAATGTGACAAAAAAGTCATCGGTTAGTATGTCGTCCAAAATGTGTCAAAAAAGTCATAGGTTCGTATGTCGTCCAAAATGTAACAAAGAAGTCATATTATAGCATGTCGTCCAAAAAGTGACAAAAAAGTCATAGGTTAGTATGTCGTTCAAAATGTGACAAAAATGTCATAGGTTAGTATGTCGTCCAAAATGTGACAAAAAAGTCATACTTTAGTATGGCATCCAAAATGTGACAAAAAAGTCATAGGTTAGTATGTCGTCCAAAATGTGACAAAAAAGTCATAGGTTAGTATGTCGTCCAAATTTTAGACAAAAAAGTCATAGGTTAGTATGTCGTCCAAAATGTGACAAAAAAGTCATACTATAGCATGTCGTCCAAAATGGGACAAAAAAGTCATAGGTTAGTATGTCGTCCAAAATTTGACAAAAAAGTCATAGGTTAGTATGTCGTCCAAAAAGTGACAAAAAGGTCATACTATAGCATGTCGTCCAAAATGTGACAAAAAAGTCATACTATAGCATGTCGTCCAAAATGTGACAAAAAAGTCATAGGTTAGTATGTCGTCCAAAATGTGACAAAAAAGTCATAGGTTCGTATGTCGTCCAAAATGTGACGAAGAAGTCATATTATAGCATGTCGTCCAAAAAGTGACAAAAAAGTCATAGGTTAGTATGTCGTTCAAAATGTGACAAAAATGTCATAGGTTAGTATGTCGTCCAAAATGTGACAAAAAAGTCATACTTTAGTATGGCATCCAAAATGTGACAAAAAAGTCATAGGTTAGTATGTCGTCCAAAATGTGACAAAAAAGTCATAGGTTAGTATGTCGTCCAAATTTTAGACAAAAAGTCAGAGGTTAGTATGTCGTCCAAATTTTAGACAAAAAAGTCATAGGTTAGTATGTCGTCCAAAATGTGACAAAAAAGTCATACTATAGCATGTCGTCCAAAATGGGACAAAAAAGTCATAGGTTAGTATGTCGTCCAAAATTTGACAAAAAAGTCATAGGTTAGTATGTCGTCCAAAAAGTGACAAAAAGGTCATACTATAGCATGTCGTCCAAAATGTGACAAAAAAGTCATACTATAGCATGTCGTCCAAAATGTGACAAAAAAGTCATAGGTTAGTATGTCGTCCAAAATGTGACAAAAAAGTCATAGGTTCGTATGTCGTCCAAAATGTGACGAAGAAGTCATATTATAGCATGTCGTCCAAAAAGTGACAAAAAAGTCATAGGTTAGTATGTCGTTCAAAATGTGACAAAAAAGTCATAGGTTAGTATGTCGTCCAAAATGTGACCAAAAAGTCAAAGGTTAGTATGACATCCAAAATGTGACAAAAATGTCAAAATATGTCGTCCAAATTTTTAGACAAAAAGTCATACTTTAGTATGTCTTCCAAAATGTGACAAAAAAGTCATAGGTTAGTTAGTATGTCGTCCAAAATGTGACAGAAAAGTCATACTTTAGTATGCCATCCCAATTTTGACAAAAAAGTCATACTTTAGTATGTCGTCCAAATTTGACAGAAGAGTCATACTTTAGTATGTCATCCCAATTTTGACAAAAAAGTCATACTTTAGTATGCCGTCCAAAATGTGACAGAAAAGTCATACTTTAGTATGCCATCCCAATTTTGACAAAAAAGTCATACTTTAGTATGTCGTCCAAATTTGACAGAAGAGTCATACTTTAGTATGTCATCCCAATTTTGACAAAAAAGTCATACTTTAGTATGTCGTCCAAAATGTGACAAAAAAGTCATACTTTAGTATGTCGTCCAAAATGTGACAAAAAAGTCATACTTTAGTATGTCGTCTAAATTTTCATAAAAAAGTCAAAGGTTAGTATGTCATCCGAAATGTGACAGAAGAGTCATACTTTAGAATGTCGTCTAAATTTTCAAAAAAAGTCAAAGGTTAGTATGTCATCCAAAATGTGACAAAAAAGTCATACTTTGGTATGTCATCCAAAATGTGATAAAAAAAAAGTCCTATTTTAGTATGTCGTCCAAAATGTCACCAAAAAGTCATAGGTTAGTTAGTATGTCGTCCAAAATGTGACAAAAAAGTCATAGGTTAGTATGTCGTCCAAAATGTGACAAAAAAGTCATAGGTTAGTATGTCGTTCAAAATGTGACCAAAAAGTCATAGGTTAGTATGTCGACCAAAATGTGACAAAAAGGTCATAGGTTAGTGTGTCGTCCAAAATGTGACAAAAAAGTCATAGGTTAGTGTGTCGTCCAAAATGTGACAAAAAAGTCATACTATAGCATGTCGTCCGAAATGTGACAAAAAAGTCATAGGTTAGTATGTCGTCCAAAATGTGACAAAAAAGTCATACTATAGCATGTCGTCCAAAATGGGACAAAAAAGTCATAGGTTAGTATGTCGTCCAAAATTTGACAAAAAAGTCATAGGTTAGTATGTCGTCCAAAAAGTGACAAAAAGGTCATAGGTTAGTATGTCGTCCAAAATTTGACAAAAAAGTCATAGGTTAGTATGTCGTCCAAAAAGTGACAAAAAGGTCATAGGTTAGTATGTCGTCCAAAATGTGACAAAAAAGTCATACTATAGCATGTCGTCCAAAATGTGACAAAAAAGTCATACTATAGCATGTCGTCCAAAATGTGACAAAAAAGTCATCGGTTAGTATGTCGTCCAAAATGTGTCAAAAAAGTCATAGGTTCGTATGTCGTCCAAAATGTAACAAAGAAGTCATATTATAGCATGTCGTCCAAAAAGTGACAAAAAAGTCATAGGTTAGTATGTCGTTCAAAATGTGACAAAAATGTCATAGGTTAGTATGTCGTCCAAAATGTGACAAAAAAGTCATACTTTAGTATGGCATCCAAAATGTGACAAAAAAGTCATAGGTTAGTATGTCGTCCAAAATGTGACAAAAAAGTCATAGGTTAGTATGTCGTCCAAATTTTAGACAAAAAAGTCATAGGTTAGTATGTCGTCCAAAATGTGACAAAAAAGTCATACTATAGCATGTCGTCCAAAATGGGACAAAAAAGTCATAGGTTAGTATGTCGTCCAAAATTTGACAAAAAAGTCATAGGTTAGTATGTCGTCCAAAAAGTGACAAAAAGGTCATACTATAGCATGTCGTCCAAAATGTGACAAAAAAGTCATACTATAGCATGTCGTCCAAAATGTGACAAAAAAGTCATAGGTTAGTATGTCGTCCAAAATGTGACAAAAAAGTCATAGGTTCGTATGTCGTCCAAAATGTGACGAAGAAGTCATATTATAGCATGTCGTCCAAAAAGTGACAAAAAAGTCATAGGTTAGTATGTCGTTCAAAATGTGACAAAAATGTCATAGGTTAGTATGTCGTCCAAAATGTGACAAAAAAGTCATACTTTAGTATGGCATCCAAAATGTGACAAAAAAGTCATAGGTTAGTATGTCGTCCAAAATGTGACAAAAAAGTCATAGGTTAGTATGTCGTCCAAATTTTAGACAAAAAGTCAGAGGTTAGTATGTCGTCCAAATTTTCACAAAAAAGTCATACTTTAGTATGTAGTCCAAATTTTCACAAAAAAGTCATATTTTAGTATGTTGTCCATAATTTGGCCAAAAAGTCATAGGTTAGTATGTTGTCCAAATTTTGACAAAAAAGTCATACTTTAGTATGTCGTCCAAAATGTTGACAAAAAAGTCATAGGTTAGTTTGTCGTCCAAATTTTGACGAAAACATCATACTTTAGTATGTCGTCCAAATTTTGAAAAAAGTCATACTTCAGTATGTCGTCCAAAATGTGACCAAAAAGTCATAGGTTAGTATGTTGTCCAAAATGTGACAAAAAAGTCATACTATAGCATGTCGTCCAAAATGGGACAAAAAAGTCATAGGTTAGTATGTCGTCCAAAATTTGACAAAAAAGTAATAGTTTAGTATATCGTCAAAATGTGACAAAAAAGTCACTTTAGTATGTCTTCCAAAATGTGACAAAAAAGTCATACTTTAGTATGCCATCCCAATTTTGACAAAAAAGTCAACGGTTAGTATGTCATCCACAATGTGATAAAAAAAAGTCCTATTTTAGTATGTCATCCAAAATGTGACAAAAAAGTCATAGGTTAGTTAGTATGTCATCCAGAATGTGACAAAAAAGTCATACATTAGTATGTCTAAAATTTCAAAAAAAAGTCATAGGTTAGTATGTCGTCCAAAATGTGACAAAAAAGTCATAGGTTAGTATGTCGTTCAAAATGTGACAAAAAAGTCATAGGTTAGTATGTCGTCCAAAATGTGACAAAAAGGTCATAGGTTAGTATGTCGTCCAAAATGTGACAAAAAGGTCATAGGTTAGTATGTCGTCCAAAATGTGACAAAAAAGTCATAGGTTAGTATGTCGTCCAAAATGTGACAAAAAGGTCATAGGTTAGTATGTCGTCCAAAATGTGACAAGAAAGTCATAGGTTAGTATGTCGTCCAAATTTTAGACAAAAAGTCATAGGTTAGTATGTCGTCCAAAATGTGACAAAAAAGTCATAGGTTAGTATGTCGTCCAAAATGTG
This sequence comes from Solea solea, assembly GCF_958295425.1. NCBI lineage: Eukaryota > Metazoa > Chordata > Actinopteri > Pleuronectiformes > Soleidae > Solea > Solea solea. The sequence goes on along the minus strand of NC_081140.1, from coordinate 19,224,293 downwards.
ACAAAAAAGTCATAGGTTAGTATGTCGTCCAAAATGTGACAAAAAAGTCATACTTTAGTATGGCATCGAAAATGTGACAAAAAAGTCATAGGTTAGTATGTCGTCCAAAATGTGACAAAAAAGTCATAGGTTAGTATGTCGTCCAAAATGTGACAAAAAAGTCATACTTTAGTATGGCATCGAAAATTTGACAAAAAAGTCATAGGTTAGTATGTCGTCCAAATTTTAGACAAAAAGTCATAGGTTAGTATGTCGTCCAAATTTTAGACAAAAAGTCATACTTTAGTATGTCGTCCAAATTTTCACAAAAAAGTCATATTTTAGTATGTTGTCCATAATTTGGCCAAAAAGTTTTACTTAAGTATGTCGTCCAAAATTGGACAAAAAAGTAATAGTTTAGTATGTCGTCAAAATGTGACAAAAAAGTCACTTTAGTATGTCTTCCAAAATGTGACAAAAAAGTCATAGGTTAGTTAGTATGTCATCCAAAATGTGACAAAAAGGTCATAGGTTAGTATGTCGTCCAAAATGTGACAAAAAGGTCATAGGTTAGTATGTCGTTCAAAATGTGACAAAAAAGTCATAGGTTAGTATGTCGTCCAAAATGTGACAAAAAGGTCATAGGTTAGTATGTCGTCCAAAATGTGACAAAAAGGTCATAGGTTAGTATGTCGTCCAAAATGTGACAAAAAAGTCATAGGTTAGTATGTCGTCCAAAATGTGACAAAAAGGTCATAGGTTAGTATGTCGTCCAAAATGTGACAAGAAAGTCATAGGTTAGTATGTCGTCCAAATTTTAGACAAAAAGTCATAGGTTAGTATGTCGTCCAAAATGTGACAAAAAAGTCATAGGTTAGTATGTCGTCCAAAATGTGACAAAAAAGTCATAGGTTAGTATGTCGTCCAAAATGTGACAAAAAAGTCATACTTTAGTATGGCATCGAAAATGTGACAAAAAAGTCATAGGTTAGTATGTCGTCCAAAATGTGACAAAAAAGTCATAGGTTAGTATGTCGTCCAAAATGTGACAAAAAAGTCATACTTTAGTATGGCATCGAAAATTTGACAAAAAAGTCATAGGTTAGTATGTCGTCCAAATTTTAGACAAAAAGTCATAGGTTAGTATGTCGTCCAAATTTTAGACAAAAAGTCATACTTTAGTATGTCGTCCAAATTTTCACAAAAAAGTCATATTTTAGTATGTTGTCCATAATTTGGCCAAAAAGTTTTACTTAAGTATGTCGTCCAAAATTGGACAAAAAAGTAATAGTTTAGTATGTCGTCAAAATGTGACAAAAAAGTCACTTTAGTATGTCTTCCAAAATGTGACAAAAAAGTCATAGGTTAGTTAGTATGTCATCCAAAATGTGACAAAAAGGTCATAGGTTAGTATGTCGTCCAAAATGTGACAAAAAGGTCATAGGTTAGTATGTCGTTCAAAATGTGACAACACATATTAGGACATGATGTGGGAACGAAGTTACAAAACATACAACCATTCACTCTCACATAACTGGGAGGAAGCCAGAGAACCCAGAAACCCGTGCACACACAGGGAGAACATGTAAATTCCATGCAGGAAGGCTTTTGTTTGAATTGGGGCTCGAACCCGGGTCTTCTTGCTGCAAAGGCACTAACCACCACACCAACCGTGTTACTTTCTTTACAGAATAAAATAGCAAAAGTATATAGGATATATCTATGTTAGATATGTTTACAACATCAATCGCAAAGGTTTAGGATAAAGAAAAGAAGCTCACTCATCTCTGTACCAAAGTACCAAAGTCTATAGAAAATGAATTTGCAGACTGTGACTGTTGTAAATGTGAACAAATGATTTCAAACACTGACTAACCTCCTATAGCAAAAGGCTGATTAACAGTGCAATAAAAAAGTTAATATGTTCTTAAAATATCTCAGATCATGGTTTATTTTATTTTAGCACATTTTGTTCTTGGTTAATTTAGGTAGATTGTTGTAGATTGTTTATCTTAATCTTATCGTCACTGAGACGATAGAAATGTAGAAAGTAGAAATGTGACCTCTGACCTCTGAGCAGTAGTCAAATAACAACAGTCGCGTGTTCTAAGCGTGTGCAGAATGTAAGTGACACTACATTACACAGACACACAAACTGTGTAATGATGGGACATGTCACTCAGCATTTCAACTGGTACAACAAAGGACACACACACACTCAAGAGATGTAATTAATAACCAGATGAACTGGTCCTCACACAGATTAGTTTACTGTTAAATCTGATATCGGCACAGTCAGTACGTTTCCATGCCCCATTACTCCGTCCAATTGGAAGACTGCCCTTGTCTCAGTGTACAAGCACGAGTGGTGAATCGATTTATTGAATGAAGTGCGTTCGAAAATGCATCTGGCACTGTTTTTAGTTTGAAAAGCCTGGGGCTGCATTTTAGTTCAGATGAGCAGAAAGCATTAACACAGTCACTCCCTCACTGACTCTGATCGAGCTGTGTGAATAAAGAGCTGTTCACACTTTCTATCCTTATTTTCAAGAAAAAAATCTCTTCTCTGACTTTTAACCATGTGAACTACAAAGTGCACTGTCCAGAATGAAAGAGGAGAGAACAGTTTTTCCCTGAATTTTAGAGAATGTCTGTGCAAAAGGTGACTACTCTCTACTCTCTACTCTCTACTAACTATTCTCTCGAGGTATTCTAAAGATAACACATTCACAAGGAGGTTACAGACAGTGACCTTTTATTCAGGTTATCAGTGAGTCCAAGTGAGAACATCCGTGCCAGATCATGAAATGTCCTACAGGTTTTCTTAACATATATAGAGAGAGAAAAACAAGAATATAGTGTTCAAACGGCTTTAAATATGTTCACTGAGGTCAGGGTGACCTTGACCTTTGACCACCAAACACAAATCCACTCACCCTAACTAAAAAAATACTATCTTCACTTGTTCTTGACATTTCGTGCTCACAATGAAATGGCACAGATGAACAGAGAGAAGCGTAAAAAAATGTGATTTTAAGATGTGATCTGTTTCAAATGTACCACACTGCCCCCTACAGATGATGTGTGGACGACAGAGGCTGCCAAACCAAACAGCTCTGAGCTGAACTTTTAATCGATGACTTCCTGAGGGTCCGTGTTTGGCAGCGCTGCTTGGCGACGTCATGGTTGATGACAGATGGCCCTCACTCTGTGTGTGTGTGTGTGATCAGCAGCTCGTTAATAAACACTGATCAGTGTGTTTCCTTGAGATGAACAGAGAAGGAGGGCAAGGTCACGTTGACGACCAAGTCCAACAATCTGAGACACACTGTCAATCTAATAATGTGTCAGCGGTCACACCTAAATAGCATGAAACATGTTCATGCAATCAGATTCAAGTCATTCACATCATTAAAATGTCTTCAGGCCAGTGTGTGACCATCAATAAAACATATTCAGGTAATCAGACTACAATAATTAAAAATGCAGGTAATCAAAATGTATTTGTTCAGGTAATCCGATTACCATCTTCAAAATGTGTCAAGGTAATCAGATTATAATGATTCAGATAATCAAAGTACAATCATTAAAATGTGTTGAAGTTATCAGATTATACAGCCATTCAGGTAATCAGATTACCATCTTTAAAATGTGTGAAGGTAATCAGATTATAATGATTCAGATAATCAAAGTACAATCATTAAAATGTGTTGAAGTAATCACATTACAGTCATTCAGGTAATCCGATTACAAGCATTACCCCTTTTTTTTACAGGTAATCTGATTACAGTCATTAGAATGGGTTCAGGCAATCAGATTACAGTCAAGACAAATGTGTCGAGTTAATCCGATTACAGTCATTCAGGTAATGTATTTGCAGGTGTTAAACCGTCTTCATGTAATCAGATTAAAATCATTCAGAGAGTTGTTCATCCACAGCTGATACATCAGTGGGTTCAAATGTGTTATTTTGGGACTTTGGTGGAAATTTTTCTTTTGTTTGATTAGTTTCAGATAAATGTGACTGTCCTTGCAGCGAGGACAGTGTCTCAGGACAGTGTCTCAGGACAGTATCTCAGGACAGTTCTCTCTCTGTGTGTCCATCAGCTGATCATATGAAACCAGACAATCACCTTTCAGACAAAGCTGCACTTGTGGAGAGTTAGTAGGAGGATTCAGAGTTTGAAACATTATAATAGGTTTTTAAAAGCTCCGCACACACAGGGCCTAAAGTAGGAGACGCTGAGGCTTATTTATGTGATTTATGTTTTTTAATGCAACACACGACACATCGTTATATCCCAATATGGAGATGTTTATCAGCACCAGCAGTCAAGACATTTTGTGTGTAAAAAAGTGACGACTCGCAAGCTTAGATTAGATTCTGTCTCATTAGGACCAGGTTTTATATGAGAGAGAGACAGACAGAGAGAGAGAGAGACAGCAGGTTGAGTGGTTAAACAGTGACACCTGCTGACTCAGACCTTTTCCTTTAGCCAGGATTTCAAAATAAAATCTCTCATGTTGTGAGGTTTAACAATGAAATGAAACATACTCCGTGCATGAGAAACATCACCTAAACCAGCTGTTACCAAAGTGTGGGCCGAGACAGTATTGCAGGTGGGCCATGAAAGGTCAATAAATAATGTTTTTATGTTATGATATATTTTAAGAAATACTTACAAGGCATAAAACAGAGCCATGGTTTTTAAATGATAAAATGAGTTCATGTGACAATTCCTGCTTAAAGTTAAAGATTAAAGTTAAAGATTCCACATGTTCATGTTGGGTTTAATATTGTGACATTTCCAAGCATACAGGCCTAACATTTCAGTATGTGCAATAACGTTCATTTGTTGATTTTAATTTGTAAATTGTTATTTATGTTGATGGATAAATTGCTCCACAAAAGACAAACGAACCACACTATGTCTCCTCTGGCGCCACTTTAAGGACATCCTCGTCCTGCTCACGTGTGGGGGAGGTGGAGTCAGGGACAGTGTCCGGAATTGGGGTGGGGTCTGTTTCTGGGACCACATCTATTTCAGGGACAGGGTCTGTTTCTGGGACAACAGCTGACTCCTCTTCAGTCCTGTCATGTGACACATGTTGCATCTCTGTAAGCTCCGCCTCTCTATCATCCACCTGATGGATGAACCCAGTGGACCCTGAGCAGCCTCTGCTGTGATGTGACCCCTCGTCCCTGGATGTGACCGCCCTCTTCACACTCCCTCTTGCAGTGGGAGGGGCCTGTCTCCCCATGTGGCCCTGACTTAGTGAAGCCCGCCTGTTTTTATGATTCTGACTGGTTCTGTCTCTTTGGTTCTGGCTTTGGTGCTGGATCCATTGGGCTCTGTGCAGAACCACAGCAGCCAGGTCTGAGTGGGATGACGTGCTGTCAATCAACCTCCTGCCCATGGCGAGTGGCCGCAGGGGCAGTGCCAGCTTCAGTCGCAGCCAGAACCGTGACCGCCGCGGCTCAGATCTACTCCCCCGCCACTTGACAGTGCTGACAGCAGCCTGACAGAGCTGCGTCACCTCCACGCAGTGTAGTTTACTGACGGAGCGGTAAACAATGGCGGCGATGGAGGCTTGGTGGCCGTGTTGGAGGTACAGGCCCACGCGGCACTCCAGGAGGCTGAAACCTTTCTCTGTCAGGAAGGCGGGGCTGAGGACAAAGAGGAGGCAGCGACTCCGCTGCATCGCCTGCAGGACGGCCTCTGATGGGTCTGAACGACAGGAAGACAACAAATAAAATTCAAACACCTTTGAATCAGGAAAAAACACAACTTAATGTAATTGGTTCAGAGGTTTGATTTCCCTCATATTATAAAATCATCTGATTGTTGTTGCTGAGGATCATTTCTACAACCAACCACATCATCCTGAGTTACCTTTCATTGCTTTCATACAGAATGCATTCAGTGACCACAAACAGTCACCATTTGCACCATGTGCTGCAGCCACATTTAAATCTATAGAAAAACATTGACAATAAACTGAAATAATCAGTCATTCCAAAAACAGCTGAGTGCAGTTTGCAGCTGAAAAGCTATCAAGGTGACGTGTGTTTGGCCTCAATAGCGAGTAGATAAAAGGGTATCGATTGTGAGTGTATTTCTTGGAAATATGGATCAAATGGAGTCTTGATATTCTCTCACTTCCTGGTTGTCCTCAGTGAGCAAACAGGATCGGGTCAAAGGTCAGCTCCAAAACACCCCAAGTGTTGTATTTGATTTTTAGTAATGTTAGCAATGTTTTTTTTTTTTTATTAGTGTGTTCTTCATTAACAATTTCCCATAACATTAGTGATATTAGTAATTTAATGTATTTTTTGTAAAGTTGTAAAACTTTCTGTAACATTGTTTCTTCTGCATCCATAAGTTTATGGAAACAAAAAAGCAGAGTGTGGACAAAAGGCTATTTATGTCATTTATCTGGAGGGAATATAACATTACATTTCTTACCTTCACTCAGCCACTGGTAAAATAACTTAATAAAAGATCATGCAGAAAATCACAGAAGACAAAAATAGCAACAACAACAACAACAACAACAACAATAATAATAATAATAATAATATAATTTTAAACTCTTCTTGGTGTTTGCAAAAACATAGAGACACGAAAACGGGAAAAAAAACAATGACATGAATGAATGACTGAGGATGTAACATTTATTACCATGACATTTATCCATCTTGTAAAAAAAAAAAAAAAAAACACATAAAATATTGTACATTTTTCAAAAACATCTGAGCAAGACAAAGTGCAGGATGCAGCCTCTCATTGAAATATGGTTTATAAAAAGTGTTCAGGATGAAAACGTGATTAAATCAACTGATTTAATATTCTTATAGTGAATTATAAAAGCAGAAGCTTTGCAAAAAAAATACTAATAAAAAATTCAGTGTGCAAAAATAAATTCAACATGTTAGTAACAATTATCTGTAAACCTGTTTTTCTCTGACTTTAGGCCAGATTCATACTTTTATTCATCTTAAAGGCCTTTAGATATTTAAAACTGCACTGTATAAATCGTCCTCAGTGAGTAACTGTTTCCTCTGTAAAATGTTACAACTGTGCTTTGTTTAGAGTCATTTGTATCAGATTCTCTCCCTGTGTTAGTGTGTCGCCTAATTTTCCATACAGTACATTATTAGGAAAACAAATCACAAATGAGGTGAAACAACCAGAACAAGTGAGTGACTTGAGAAGCTTCAAACATTGATATGAAATTCGATTCAGATGTTTATGAAGATGACTCCTTGTCGTGTTTCCCCTAACTTTTCCCTCTAGTGCCACCAAGAGGTAAAACTGGAGATAGAATTATAACTACGCTGATGCCAAAATGGCGTTCTGAACACATTCCTGCCAGATTGTGTACATTCTCTTCCTCAAAAGAGCGTCCCCTTGTCCCCTTGTCCTTGTGAACAAAGGCAAGAATGTAAGAAGCCATGGATTTATATGAATCTGGAGAAATCATGACTCAGCAGAGATGGTAGCCTGCTGAGACACCAACCATCTGCCACATACAGTGCTGTGCTCAGCTCACTCCATCACTCATCATCCAGAGAACAACACAGCTCACGCAACGGAAGGCAGAAACAGGTCAGGTGACCTCAACATAATGTGCAACAACCACATTCACGCCATGAAACTGGGCCACTCTGTGTAACATAAAAACTATAAAGGTCATGAGTTTCTCACTCGTAGACAACCAGAACTGATCTGGATTAGAGGTGAAACAGCTTCAGTATGTTCAATATACACGAGTTAAGAACTGATCATGGAAGCTGCTCCGTGAAATCTACTGCGATATGACATACAAATAAAAACATATTAACACTGAGAGAATTGTATCAAATGGATTAGTGCTTAAGTATCAATCACTCTGTGGCACACTTTAGTCTTTCTGTCGAAGTGCTTGGTGCAACTTTACAATAAAACCACCCTATCAAAGATTTACAGACAGTCTTATCGTTAGCACATCGCTAATACTTTAACGATGACTCATAATAGTAACAAAAGTTAGAGCAGTTTTCACTAATTAATCTCGCGCAACTGTTTGGAAATACTGCCATTAAACTCACCAATTAAGAGTTATTATGCTGTTACCCTGCAAGAGAGTTAATAATTAATGAACAAAGTAGTTCATTTGAACACCAAAGTAAACTTTGACTGCTAAGTTACACTGATGATGGTTTAATGTGAGTATGAAGAAGACAGAGGATACTGAGAAGTCTAAGGCTTCCCAGAGTGCAGCTCATCATTTTCGGCAACAATTCACCATCTCCTGCTCTTAAAATAATAACGTGAGAGTTCATTTAAAATCTTTGCTTTCAGTTTTACTCAAATCCAGTAACTGTAAAATATGGACTATTCATTTTAGTTTTAATAGGTTACATGCAGGTGGATGTATTATTATTGTTATTATTATTATTATTATTATTAGTGGTAGTAGTATTAGTATTGGACAATCTTTATGCAATCAAATGCTTTATTTTGTAGCTTATATATGCAAAGTGTGATTTAAAGTTCAAATGTTATTTACTGCCTGTGAAATGATCAAAGGTGTGAATTGAAGGTTTTGTTGATCTGAAGTTGATTTTCAGAATTGAAATGTGGTCACATTGACTTTTCCTTTGGAAGTGACTTTTCAACTGATCACCGTGAGGAGGTGTCTGTTTCTCATGTATCTGCTGTGACTGAAGGACGTCACCCTCTGTCATGCTACGTAGCACAGTTGAGGTGTTACGTTACATTACATGCCATTTAGCAGACGCTTTTATCCAAAGCGACTTACAATAAGTGGATTTCAACATTTGGGTATAAACAAGAGCTAGAAGTAAGGAAGCGCTTCAAGTAAGGCAAACTATGTGTTACTAATGAGGCCCGTCTGCGAGTTTGTGCTGTTCTGACTGTACAGCCTCATCAAAGCCACCTCCTTGCTGTTCTGCCTCTCCTCCTCCCCCATGCTGTTGCTGACCCTCCTCATGGGCAGCTCCACCCTCAGTCTCTTCCAGAAGCGGGACGTCAGCTCTCTGGACTTGTCGCCCTGCCAACAGACAAGTGCCAGCGCCACCCGGGCTCTGCGCAGCTCCCGAACCCAACCCTGCCACCGCACTGGCTTGTACTGGACCAGGATTACCCGCAGGTGCCCGCCATGGGCCATGCCGTCGATACCGGCCATCAGCTCCAGCAGGGCCTGGGAGCCCTGGGTGGCATAGCCCGGGCTAATAACCACCAACAGGCGCCGGCTACGAGCCACAAAACTCAGAGTCTCATCTGTGATGGCTGTAGGGAGAGAAGTGGTTTAATGAAGACGGATGAATGGATGAGAATTTTAATCTGTTTTGAAGCCTTGAGACTTGCAATTTGTACAGCGCCTTGTTGACAATTTAGATATCACCTGCAACCAGGCACCTATTGGAGGATACCAGCTGTCAATCACAGTAACATCCACTCATATGTGACAGGCTTGATTATCTATGATATTTATAAATCAATCTGGAACATAGTTAACAAAATTGTCATAGTGTGCTATTAACGAATCACCAAGTATCGATTGAGACTTTTAAATCCTCAAACTGTTTACAGACATAATAAATGAAGAGAGAAGTAGGTGAATATGCCCATGGTTATTTTTTTTTTTTTAAACCAGTGGAGTCGCCCCCTGGTGGCGACTTGATATCGTCTCACTTCCTGGTTGTCCTCGGTGAGCAAACCGGAAGACACATGGCTGTAGGGAGAGACGTGGTTTAATGAAGATGGATGAATGGATGGAAAATTCCTAACCTGCATTATTCTGTATACACAAATATGAGGAACTGATTATTGTAAACTGCTCACTCTGCCACACACAATTCAATAGAGAAAGTGAGTCACAACACACAGGAGGTATTAATCGACTGCTGCCTCCATCAAGTTCAAATGTGTTTTGTGTCTGAAAACGTCAGATTTACCTCAATGACAGAAACGTATCAAACAAAGCAGCAGTCGACCAAGACCTCCTGTGTCACTCATTTTCTCATTTTCCCAATGGATTCTCATCGTCTATAATTTTCAGCAAATCTCTGTGTCACCTCGTCGCCACTATCTCTTTTACAGTACGGCTAAACCTCTGCCTGTTTTCACTCCACTGCTCAAAGCAAAAATTCAGTTTGTGTTTGATGGGAGTGTAAAGTGTAAAGTACACACAGTTGTTTGTGTGTGTGTGTGTGTGTGTGTGCGTGTGTGTGCGCTCACTTCCTCCAGGCAGACTGTCTTTGTCAAAGATACACACTGAGTATCCGAGCTCATTCTCCAGAACTGTGTGCAGCGTCGTCAGAACAAACTGCTCCTCCTCGCTGTTCCTCGCATACGAGATGTATACGTCATACTCCTTATCATCTGAACACACACACGCACACACACAGATAATCGAACAGAGACAGGAAATGTCGAAATGTCAAAATGTAGACAACCATCTGAACAGGAAAGTCATGATGTCATTTAAATAAAACAGATAAAAACACTCATATAGCAAACACCTCCACAAAGACGTAAAGACTTTGTCTTGTGGGTTCTACATGCATCTTTCATCTTTCGAAATTCATCCCGATCCGTTAAGGTGTCACTGAAATGTGTACATCTGAACTTGATGGTCGAGTGTCTGATCCCAGCGTACACCCAATCCAGTGTGTTTTGACAGATTTATGTTATAAGAGATAAGGATTTCTTCAAGATGTGATCATATTTTGTGACAATTTTCTTATTTCTTAGTTTCTCTTCTCATTGTCTGTGTGGACTTTGGTGTGGGGGAGTGAGTGGTTTACAAAGTTGTTGGAAAAGGCTTTAAAAAAAAAAGAAGAAGGTGCAACAGCAGTGAACATATTCTTGAAATCTGGTCAAATTAAGCAGTCATAGATTTTATTAGGTGAGCCTGTTAAGTGTTTAAGGTGTTATGTTAAGGTGTTTTTTTTACCTCATTTAGGGAAAATACACAATAGATCCCCTTTACAAAAGAAAAACAACTCTCTACACAACATAAAAAGCCTTCTTTTAAGTATATAAATACAGTCCAGCAGAATGATTGGGATCAGATGTCAGCATGTCCTTAAAAGCACCATCATTCAGTAGCTGCATTAACATAAAGAAGTTGTGTTTCCTTTGATAAAAGCATTAAGCTGATTGTGGGAACTTTACAACCACACAGTGAATATTAACGGTGTGTGTGTGTGTGTGTGTGTGTGTGAGAGAGAGAGAGCGGGAAAGAAAGAGGGGGAGAGAGAGAGAGAGAGAGAGAGCGGGAAAGAGAGAGAGAGAGAGAGAGAAATACAAGCTTTAATAATCTAAATGGTCCGCCTGAAGTGCAGCCTGTGACACTGCGGATAACTGAGTTACAACTTTTTGTTGAGGAACGTGCACCGAGCGTTTTTAATTACACAGAGATACTGCAGCTGCATCGCACCGATCAATAAATTATACACAAGATGATCGATAACTTTACATGAAGACAATCACTGGCCATTAGGGCTGGGTAGTAAATTAGTACTGGTTCCTCACTGGTCAATTAAGAGGAAAGCTTCTGGACATATGGTACCGCTGTCAATATTTATGTTTAATATTTATGCATTTTCCAATAACCAGATTTCCCTTAATGATGAGGAAACTGCGTTGTTTATTCTCGTCAGAGCAGACAAGCACTCAAAGGTTTAGGCTCAGTTTGCTAAACTTAGTGAAAATGCTTATGAAAATGCTTGTGTCTGAAGAAACAAGTCATTAAATAACTCAAAACTTTCTTCTCTTTCTTCTCAACATGTGAATGCCAGTTAAAACTTAATTCATCAATAAAATTGTTAATATTCAATGACCCTGGTATAGGTCAAAGACAGTCTCACCTGTGAGTCGCTCATCGGTGCCGAACCACGAGCGGTAGAGCAGTAGCATTTCCAGCCAGAAGACGTGATAAACCACAAAGAGGAGCAGCATCAGGACCAGCGTCGCACCAAGACCACAACCCAGCTCCACCGACGGCACCGACACTGACACACGCGACAAAACAGCACAACACAACAGTCCAGTCAGGTTTGAGAACAGGACATGCATGTGACACCGCAGCTGCGTCTTCAGGGTGGGATGGTGACCAGGAGATCAAATTTGATGTTATGTGTCTCACACCTTCCTCCTCCAGCAGAACTCTGCGGGTATCAAAGCCGCAGTCATTCTTCACAGAACAGTTGTACTCTTTGTTCAGGTCATCGGAGCGAAAGTCCTGGATCACAAGCACGCTCTCCTCTGTCCGGTCCCCGTAATCATAATTAATCCGTCTGCAAACACACACACACACACACAGACCTCATTTTTCAAAATAAAACCCTAACTGTCAGAGCCGCACTGGGCCTCCAGCAAGATTTATGTTCAATAAATCTCTCTCTCTGTCTCTGCAGGTTTGCTTGTTTGGGGCATTAAAGAGACACTGTGATACAACTGGTGGTGGAATTTGAGTACACTAAAGCAGGGCTGCAACTCACCATTACTTTCTCTATCGATTAATCTGTTCATTTTGTATTTAGTACTCGTTTGGTCCATAAATGTCAGAAAATGTTGTTTCCCAAATCTCAAACCTCTTGTTTTGTCCACAAACCAAAAATCACTAGTTTCTTTGTTATATGGAGCAAAGAAACCAGAAAATACAAGAAGCTGAAAAATCTTTTTTTAACTATAAAAAAAAGATCAAACCAATGAGTCGATTATCAAAATAGTTGACAATTCATTTATAAACGATTAACAGAATAATTTGTTGTGAAAGTTCATTCTGTCTGCAGATTGAACTTTTTTTTTAGACCACAGAAAGTTTTCCCTTATCTTGTATCTAACCGGTGTCACCTGATGTTAGGTGATGTGTCTTATCAGCTCCATGTGTGTGACAGCATATACACTCCCTTGTGCGTGCACTAGGGAGGAAGGCGGAAGTTACACACTGAAACTGGTTAACAAGGTAAAGGAAAACTCCCTGTTCTTACTAAAAAAAAAAACTAAAAAAAACCTAACTAACCGGATAATTGTTGCAGCCTCATACTGAAGTACATTTACACAAGTACTCCACTTGGAGGAATTCTAGATAAAAAAGTAAAGAAACCAACTGACTTTGAAGAAGCACGCAAGAAATGTATGATATTAAATCATAAAATGACGATGAATGACGGCACGTTAAAACTGAAATACTGGCTTCATTGATAACAGCGCAGTCATTTCATTCACAATCTGAAACCAAATTTACAGCCTGCAAATCGTGTCTATGTTGTGGAAAAGGGGCATAATTGTAGCTCCTCATCGATCCAGCTTGGGCTGGCTCCTCAAAAATACCTGACAACATCGAGTCTCTGAGCGGGAGCCCTCTCCATTTTATTTAGGTTGCAGTACCCGTTTCCATCTCTAGTTGTACATCTTACATGCAGCCCCTTTAAACAGCACCACTCACTCACTTACCAACAAAGAAATCTACTTGAAATCCACTATATTTTTGTTGGTATGTAGTGTTATATGTAGTCCCTGCTTTAGTTACAGTTACTTTACATAAGTTACGGTGAGTCCTGATTCTCTAGGTATACACAGACTTGGCAGTAATGGGAAAACTGACAGTTTCCTTCCTACCTGTTCGATTTGGAGAAGCGACGTTGGTCAGCAAGCTTGTCCAGTGTGTTCCCATCAACTGTCCACCAAATGTCCCACGGCGACTCCAGGTATGGGAAATGAGCTCTGCACACCAGACGCACTTCGGTGCCTAAAAAAACCCCACAACATGTGTTATTATTATGAAACTAAACGTATAGGGTGAAGCAGGACCCCTGCAGTTTCTCTGTCCTCCAGCTTGCAGTGCCTTTTAAACATTCTTTTTGTCCACAGCAAATGTCTGTTCTTAAAGTTATAGTTTCCCCCTGCACAGTCCATGGAGAAAAATCAGATTTTTTTTTGCAAGCAGCAGCAGCAGCTCCTGTGTCCCCATGAGCTAAAAACACTGATTTCCTCTTTTGACTGTGGTGTGAGAGGAAGTTTTGTTGTGGTTAGTATAGCTACACAATGTACTCAGTGGACAAGTGTGCACCCTAAGCAACACGTCATACTTGTCAACATGCAAAACAGTGGTAGGGGACTGAGCCTGAATCTAAATGTGTCAAGGCAGATTCGAACCATTCACAGGGCAGTTCAAAGAGGGAGCAGGTGCTCCAACTGTAAACTCCAGCAGTTTAGTAAGTGACACAAACTTCAGTTTCCTGTTTAAATGCTGCTTTTTTTTTCCTGGCACTTATGATTTCAATGAGACTGAGGATCCGTGTTTCAGGCCACACACAGCAGAGTCAGCTGTACATGAGACAGGCTGCAATCTCTCTGTTCACTGAGTCTCATCAATGCACACACTTACTGTGAACATTACAGAATGTGTGTGTGTGTGTGTGTGTGTGTTCTGTTTTATGACACCAGCTCCTGCAGCCTGTCCTCTTTTGCACAGACAATTAACTTTTTGAATGTTGGATCTCATCTCGCTGCTCGTTGTCTCTCGGGCAAAAAAACAATTTAAAAGAAGTTGTTGGCAGAAGAAGCGCCCACGGCTCCGTCATCCCTGCAGTGGCAGCTTTATGTCCCCAGGTGGACGAGTGGCTGTTCGTCACACCACCAGATAATCAGTTTCCATCTGTTTGAATGTGTGCGTGTGAGACCGGCTTTCTCACGATGAGTGGTTCAGATTTCCCTCAGCAACCCGTGCCACTGCTCTGCCATGTGACCACAAACACTGGTTTCACAGTGTTACAAATATTTTTAAAAGAAGACTTAAAACCTTTCTGACTTACTTCAAAAAAGTAAGTCAGTAAAAGTGCCAGCTGGTTACCATGGAGATGACTGGAACAGAAGCATATATTGAAAACGTATGACAAGTAGTGTCAAACCACGCTCCATCAAGAGTGCTGAGCAACAGTGAATAAGTCATTGACACTAGAAACTAGCCACTCACAGAGGAGATTTGATGAGAAGAGGCCCACTTCATATGATCAGTGTTTAAACTACATTTATATTCAGGACGACACTGAAGCTTCAGGATATAATTATATTGAATCCGGCTTTGATTCCAGTGTTAATGTTATCTGACAGCATTCGGTTGGTGACCTACCCTGTTTGACAGAGATGACCTTGTTCCTGACCGGGTAGATGATGCTGGGTAATTTGGGCAGAGGGGATGCAGCTGAGTGAAGAAGACAGAGGAGCATTTAGCAAGTTTACAACGGTCCTTTAAAGTGTGCGTGATGCTGTCATCGGTGATGTGGTTGCCTCACAGACTGCAGTGACGTTGATGCTCCTGGTAAAGTGGAGCTCTTGGCCTCTCCTCTGGTACGTAACGGTGCAGAAATAATAACCTTGGAACTGCTCCGACATGATGTAAATGTGTAGACTGGATCCTTTCTGCTGCCGGTTTCTGTTCCAGAACGAATGACACTGAAGAGACAGAGGACACATTACAGAGTGAGACAGAGCGGATAAACTCCTCCATTAACCAGTCCAAGCATCAATCCACTCCTACAACTGAGCATTCTCACACTTGTATCTCATTGTAGCATCCAATCTGCCCTGGAGATGGCAGAATACTCTAAATAAAACCTGTGTTTCACAACAAACAAATACTTATTACCAATTGGATTCATGGACAGCATAGATAGAGAGATGTATTAACCTTGCCATTTGCTGTCACATGATACCAGGTGACGGTCAGGTTGTCATCGGCCATCTTGGTAACATCCTGCAAGTCTGGACACTCCAGGATCTTACCATCCTGCAATGGAATGACCGCTTGACTGGGTGGCGCAGCAACTGGAGGCCAGCAGTCTGTGTCGAGCACCACATCGTCACGTCGCAGCACCTTCAGGCGCATGGCAATCTTACTGCACGACGACTTGTTCCTGTAGAGGTGGAAACGGTAAGACAGTACGCATCAGGCCTCCATGGCATCAAAATCTAAGGGTCTCTGATGTCATGTCATGTGATGTGAAGCACAATGAAAATACATACAAAGATGCACATTTTACAGTACTAACATGAAGACACAACGTTCACATTGCTCTCTTCAGTTACTCAGGTTGATATATTTCAAGCAGTTGCTTTATTTGTGTACCCCGAGTGAGTGTGAGCAAGACTGGGTGAAGAGAGGGCTTCCTGGACTACTTCTTAAACTAAGAAGGTTAAACTTCTTAAACTAACTTCTTACACATAATCAAGTCACTTGATTCCGGCTGTTGGTCACTGATCGTCACTTAAACATTTATTTCAATGAAACCAAAGTTTCCTTGGTTTCATTGGAACCAAAAATATAGGTCAACAAAATGTTTAGAACAAACCGAGACACAGGAAACAGGATGTGACATGAAATTTCACAAAAAGTTCAGCATAGAACGAGGCCACAGATCAGTCAAGTTGAAATTCTTAAGCTTGTAACATTGAATCATGATACACATGATTGGACAAACAGCTGCAGCTCTAAGCCTGCACAGCACAACATTCAGGACTGGACCGAGTCCAGCTGATGGGTCACATTTAAGCTCCAGTGATCCCTCAGTGCTCAGCAGCGGCACTTCTTCAACGCACTCCCGGAGCCACTTCAGTTGATTAAGTGTCGAGGAAGTGGGATCGAAACTGAGGGAGCAGCAGCAACACAACAGCTGATTTTTATCTGACCCCAGAGCTGCTACATGGACCCTCTGATGTCGGTGCACCTGGCTGTACTGACACACTGTCCGCTATGACTGCAGTGTCTGCTCCCCTGCGCCAACAATCAGGAGACAGCCAGACAGCCAGACAGCCAGTTCCAACAGGAAACTGAAGTTTGTGTCCCTCGGCCACACCAAAGTCCATATAGCATAGCTCAACATATCTTTAACCACTGCTTGATAAGCAGTGAACATATTCTTAGGATAACGTAGACATAGAATTTATTAGAGGTACAGTCAGAGCTGACTACTTGTCATAGAAGCTCATTTGTAAATGTTTAGTTTAAAAGATCAGCAGAGAATCCACAGTATACCAGAAACTCACTTTTTCAACTACATTCAAATCAGGAGCTACATTTTAGCATTAATTACACAGTCTCTCTACAGACCTCCACTGTCTCGCCTTGAAAAGGCTGCATTAGATCATGTCCAGGGCCGAGGCCAAACACCTTTT
Source organism: Solea solea (assembly GCF_958295425.1). Lineage (NCBI taxonomy): Eukaryota > Metazoa > Chordata > Actinopteri > Pleuronectiformes > Soleidae > Solea > Solea solea. Next base: position 19,207,122 of record NC_081140.1, on the reverse strand, counting down.
GATTTAGAGGTGGATATTTCTGAGAGTGAGTGGAGGCGAGTTAGTAAATTAAACAAGTATGCATATACATACATACATAACTCCATCTATGTTGCATTGTTTTGATGATCCTGATAATTCTGATGCATGTACTAAATGTGGCTTAGAAGAAGATTCTCCATTTCACTGCCTCTGGAACCGCCCTAAAATTATGATTCTTTTCTTCTTGGACTTCTGCCATATGAGGTTAGGTTTTGGATTCAGGTAAAAACAATTAACTCTTTGTACACTTCAAGCTAAATCAAGTGGAGGAACACAGAGACACCTAAAGTGGGACTTTGGTTTAAAAATATATCTAGTTCTTGTGCTATGAGTCTTTACATCTAGGGACAATATCTCAAATATCTTGAAAATTAAATAACGCTATTTAAGACATGAAATATTATAAGAACATGAGAGAATAATGCATTTGTTTTTTTAGTATATCTTCTTTCCTCACTTTTTACTTTTAAATTCCTTACAAAACAATAAAAATAAATATATATCTAAATGTGTGATTCAGACAGTGTCTCTCCGTCTTACCGTAACATGCAGATGTACTGTCCGCTGTCCTCGATGGTGGCCGGCAGCAGCCACAGTCTCTCTCTGTCCTTACTGAGCCGTGTGCTGCAGAGAAGAGTCATCATCATTCATTAGAGCCTGAATGTAGATCACATGTGGGTCAATCGCAGTGACAAGACAACAGAGTCTGGAACAACGTCTGTGCCGCTAATCAAGCTGCTCGCCAACAAAACACCATACATCCAATCTGGAGGGAAAATCATTAGCACTTCATGATTCAGTGCCTCACAGAGACAAATTAGTCTGAGCGCCTTACTGCGGCTGTACCTGTACGAGATCGGCTGCTCCAGGTCATGGCCCTCGGGGAGGCGGTACCAGAAGAGGTTGTGTCCGGTGCTCTGAGTGGAGGTGTAATTGTAGACAGAGGGATGAGAGAAAAGAGGACACGAGAGCCACCCTGCCTCCCCCTCCAGGACAGAGACAGCACCCTTACTGGACTCCCCCCAGTCATAACACATGGGCTCTGACAAAGGATTTAAAAGGAAATGTTCAACAACAAAGAATGATCTGTTCAAGAAGACAACAAACAAACAAATCATGTCAAACGTTAACACCTTCAAAGGGGGCTAATCTCGTAGTGGTTAACTGATTCTGGTGGCTAACATACAGCTCTGATTTAAAGCTTTAATGTGAGGATTACACAGAGGTTAGTCCATGTCGCTTTTAACCAGCCTTGTTAAAATAACGACGTTACTACACTTCCATCTCATTACAGGACTAATGCAGAGAGGGCGACTGCTCCATTAAAACACAGATACTAATCTGAGCTGCACACTCAGTCATTTTGAAAGACAAATGACATGAATCATCCAGAGCAGGAAGAGTCTTATCTTAGATTAAACTGCTTCTGCTGCTCTTATTTATCACATCTGGCACAAAATGGGACGTTTGACAAAAGAGCAACTAAGTTGAGACACTCGCTGATATTTTTGGACGGAAATGTTTTTTTCTGAACTTCACGCTGGAAATTCAAGAGATTTATTTTGTCAGTGTGGGAAAAAACTGAATTATAATTAGATTTATCATTTCCTTTGATGGTGTTTGCTCTACATGAATCACACTTAAAGGGATAGTTCAGGTTTTGTATGGTGGTTATTTGAGGTGCAGACACCAGCCAAACAACAAAGTGATTTTTGCCACATAACAAAAGGCTTACCTAAGAAAATCTGCATCAGCCAATCTTGCTGTAAGTCTTTTCAATTGAGAATCAGCATTTTTAGTTTGCAGGGTCACAGGAGTTACACTAAATGTGTCTCGTTTGGCAAAATCGCATCACTGAGGTAAGTCTAAACAAAAGGTTTTCAAACATCAAAATCACAAATTAACACATTTTAACTAACTGATGGATGCAACAACTTGTAAAATCTCAGATTTTGTCCATGGACTTTGGTGTGTGTGTGAGCGATTTAAAACTTCAGTTTCCTGTCAAAAAGGGCTCTCGTATAGGGAGAAAATGTGGAATATATACCGATAATAGATACTGTGTCATAGGTTAGACACAGGGGGGCACACAGTGCAGTCGGTGCCAACTATGTGCCAGTGCCTCATACGAACCACAAAACTACCAGAAAACCTGCTTTAAATAAGACAATGACCTTCTTTCACTGAGTCCCTTCTCTCAGGACCATTAACACATATTTGTGTTGTAAAAAATTTAACAGAAATATAATTTATTCTATCCTTGTGGCAGCATCCTGTTTTCAGTTCAAGGCGTTCATTTAAGAAAGTGAGGTGTAGAACAGTTTCTCTGGATCCTAAAAGACTAAACACTGGATTAATGGGAAACTCTCTACACCTGAATGGACTGATGTGGGAGTGGGACTGTGTGTGTGTGTGTGTGTGTGTGTGTGCGTGTGCGTGTGCGTGTGCGTGTGTATGTGTAGGTAATTGACCTGTCAGGTTTTCCCAGCCAGAGTATTAGTCTTTCTATTTAAACCCACAACATCCTCCCCCCTCCTCCTCCTCCTCCTCCTCCTCATCCTCCTCCCCCTCCACCATCCATCCATAATATTATCTTCATCTTCATCCCTCCATCCAATAATAGCCAACCGTCTACATTATCCATCCATGTAGGCCTAAAAGTCTCATGCAGAATGTAAATTAAATGCAATGAAAAATGTTACTGCGTCCTGTAGCCACAGACGTGGGCATGTTGAGACGAAAAGCTTTGACTCTAAGTTTGGGTTCATTAGAGTAAATCAATGATATTTACCTCATTACAAAGACAACACTAAAAACATGAACTCAATTATGATGAGTAATGGGTTTGTCATGTTATACAGGGGAAAAAACAAAAACAATTACTCATGAAATGTTCAATACTTGAGATCATATTAAGGGGCTGGTTCATGATTTTCAGTGTGTCGATACAAAATCCTGACACTTTCCCTCAAATGCTGATTTGAGGTAGATGCTTAGAGATAGGCCGGAAAGCTCAGTCATCCAGGAGGGGCTCAGAGTAGAGCCTTTTGGATGCCTCCATGGTGAGGTATTCAGGGCACATCCCACTGGAAGGAGGCCCCGGGGAAGACCCAGGACTCGCTGGAGAGACTATGTATCTCGGATGGCCTGGGAAACGCCTCAGGATTCCCCTGGAAGAGCTGGACAAAGTGGCTGGGGAGAGGGAAGTCTGTGCCTCTCTGCTAAAGCTGCTAGCCACGTGTCTCGACCTCGGATAAGAAGTAGAAGATGGATGGATGGATGGAGTCATATCAGGTGATCTAAATGTGTTTGCCGATATCCAATAATAATCTGCTTAAAAAGATATTGTGCATTCCTAATATTAAATACAAAATGAAACTTTGGTATTAATGGTGATGGTAACAACAATGTCACACTCATGCGTGGTTGTGAAACCACCGGAAATGCACATGAGCCTCAGTAAGTCATCCATTAACCACAACCTCCTCCCCTCATCGCTCATCACACATCACGTAGGGCATTAGTGGTCATCATGTCACACAACTATCTACAGCCACAACATAGAAGTATTCATCGTCATCATCGGTCGTCCTCCACGCCAACCTCCCACTGTCCACCCCCCCACCTCAACTCCACACCCGGTGTCCCCTCCTCCACGCGCCTGAGACAGTCTTACAAATGACCCGCTCTCCCTGCAACCATCCATTCACTGTCCCATGGGGACCAAAGCTTCTGCTTCAATTAACCCCCTTTCTGCAGAGTTGCACCAACACGAACAGACCGAGTGTGTGCGTGTGTGTGTTTAATAAAGGCCAACAATTATCCCCCGTCTTCCACTGTTCCTACATGAAAACAAGTAAACCGGGAGCATTTTTTGTGATAAAAAGGTAAAAACACGGACGGTGTTTCTCTGCTGTTACCGTCGACTGTCACCGTTATCGATTGTTGTTGCTGCTGCTGGTGCTGCTGCTGCTGTGACTCACCTGTCAGGAGACTGGACTGAGAGGCACTTGGTGTCATCCCGACTGCAACCGTGAAGAGGAGGAGAAGCGTGGAGATGAAGGTCGCCCTGCACACAGACAAAGAGACTGCTGACACGACATCCAGAGTCCAAGCTGCATTATGAACCAACATAAGGCTGGAGTTTATGTTGTGGAGGCAATGTGACCTGGGGTTTACACTTAGTTAGTCATTGTATTACAATATAGAGCAGTTAATGGTCACATAGGTCTCTCTCTCTTTCTCTCTCTCTCTCTTAGAGCCACACTGAGGTTGTTCTATCCGAATCCAAGTTTGCTTTCACACTGCACTAAAGTGAAACAAACCGAACCTTTTGAATAACTTACGGTGCTGCGTCAAGAATTACTAAACGAGAAGACAAGACAACAATGAACAAGAACACTCGCTCATCTCTTGGTTAATGCAGGACAACTTCTGCTTCCTCCACATCAGAGCAAAACATAGAGCTGCATCAAATCCTATCGTTTTATGTGACCATACGTCTCTTTGAAGTAGACTGTGAGGTCAATCACAGACTAACTGATGCAGTAATGGAGAGGACGTGTGGTCACCAAGCGACAAACTGGCCTTTGTGATGTCAGTATCTAACGTCACTAAAATGTCACAAAAACATCCTTCCTTCTTAAAGGAGGTTGAAACGTCGTTCAGTGAGGAAGTGAATCTGTGTCTCAACAGTTTCCAGAGCACAGCGACAGTCTCTCTCTCTCTATACCTCTGCTTCTGCCTGTCAGTGTCAGGGTCTCTCGTTCATCCATGAATCTGCAGCGGCAGCAAAGTGAAGTCACAGAAGGCAACAACAATCTGGTGTTCAGTGAAGATGATGGAAGGACGATAACGACCTTCACCTCTCTTTCCCTTTCAGTTCAGCTCTCGCATAATAAATGATAACACAAACCTTTACGACATGTCTGGTTATAGACATTTGTTCCTATTAAATGTTACTTTAGGTTTTGTTCTTGGTCGGGAAACAAGACGACAGCTGACAGGTTTAGCTGTGATGGCACACAGTTTTGGTTCTGGATGAGTCCCGACAACTGGACTTATTATCATATTTGATATCAGCGTCCGGACAAACAGTGCTGTTTGTTAGTGATACTTTAAATCACAGTATGTATTTTAACTTTAGTCGCTTCTTAATAACACAAAAACATTCAATTATTTCTGATTAGTGTGTCACACGTCTCAAAGATGAATTAAATGTCATAATTACCTGAAGACAAAATACACTTGTTGAATACTTCAATGCAACTTTGCTGATTTACGAGACACATTTATGAGTAATGAACTATTTTATTTTGAACAAACACACATGTCCTTGCTCCATGTGTTGCTGCGTGTACCCCTTACACTGGTGTTTGACATGACTTCTGACTGAGACACCATTCCAGGGGACAAAGTTTGACTTGATCTTATATAGGAAGAGGAGTGCGAGCCAAATAAAAGAAGATGCCCGGAGAGAGTGAAACTGATGGAGATAATGTGTCATGGTGGATGACCAGGCAGAACTAGTGGATCCCATGAGGGACATAGAGAAGGAGAGGTGTTCAACAACAATACCATTCATCACACACCACTCACACGCACACACACACACACACAGATATTCTTGTTAGGACACTACACTGGCTTCCATTCCTTTGTACAGCCGAACCAAAACCCTTATATCTAACTTTAACCATGACAACTTAATACCTTAACCTTATCTTAATTTAGCCACCACTCACATCTTTTTTCACCTTAACCTTCACTAAAACTAGTCTTGTTGTCTTCTTGAGGAATGCTGGTCCTGAAAATGTCAATGTTTGTACCATAAAAGGTCTTACAGAGGTAACAGACACACACACACACACACACACTTTATATCAGGTGGTGCTTAATGCAGTCAAAGATGGAAAGACCCTGCATATAGACAGACAGAGACACTTTAGTCACTGAGAGAAAGAGAGAGAGAAATAAATACATCACAGCAGACAAAGGCTCAAAAGTATAGACTCTCTTTGACAAAAGCAATCAAAAAGTTGCGACTTGTATCGCGTGCAAAAGTGTAGATGTGAGTAAACAGGTAGCACTTGATAAACGTGAGGGACGTCAGCGTGTTTGACTTCTTCTTCTTTAGCAAAGCTTGTGTTTCCACTGCAGCTAATGGAACTGCTCTGTGCACCGTGCAGCCTCAAAGCTCCGGCGCTGACAGAAGCCTGAATTTAGCACTCTTTATGATTATATTGTGTGGCTACTTAGTCTTACACAGTGAAGGGGGTCACAGGCCCGGGGTGCTCCCGAGCAAGGCAACCAATCCCCATTACTCCCACAGATAAGTGCTGCCCACAGCTTCTGTGTGTTCACTACTGGTGTGTAAAAAAGGATGGGTTTAAATGCAGAGGCGACTGGGCTCTTGCCAAGTTTATTATAAAATATATTAAGCCCTTCACTGCAGAGGAGGACACTGGTTTAAACAGAAGTCAGGTGGTGCGGTGAGACTCACGCTCTTCTTCCCCCAATACCTTGATATCGTTCAGCAATATCGTTATGAATAAAACTCCTATCGATACCCATCCTTATAGAGTTATTTAGCCAGCTAATGTTGCTTGAATGTGGTGTAAAAATGATCTTTGACAGTTTAAATTCATCTAAGCTAAAGTAGACTGTTTCAGCTTCTTTAACAAAGACTTCAGAGTAGGAAAAGGCCATTTAGCCACTTAGCAAAAGGATCACCAAGAACAATCTACTAAAGTCACAATATCTTGTATGTTCAGTGCTTTATCTCACTGTTAGATGATCTTTCTCAACAGGAAACTTCAGGTTGTGTTGCTTTGTTAGCTGGTCATGCTTCATGCTAAAGTCCATTAAGAAATTCTGGGTTTGAAGCTCGAGGGGACACAGAAGCTGCTGGTCTACCAATGCCTCTTTTGCTTAGGCTGTGTGTGAGTTATATCACAATGAAGGATTTCAAACACCACAGTATGAAAATAAGACATTTGATCTCACTGACGGACGCAGCAGTGGATCAACAAATCCTGTGTGGCTTGATGTGTAATTGCCAAATTTCTTTATGGACTTCAGTGTGGGAGAATAAACGGTTCACAAAAAACACTTGAAACTTTAGTTTCCTTGTTTGAAAAGGCAATACAACAGCGAAAAATGCAAGCAACACATAGCTGTTAAGATAACATTGACTCAAGCTGTTATAAATATCAGTCTGTGGTTCATGACGCAGAGAGCTCACAAAACTCAGGCAACACATAACCACACTTCAAAAAAAAAAAATAATACCCTGTCCTAATATGTAAAAATAAAAATAACAATTACCAAAAGCAGCATGTTCCACAAAGATTAGAACTGTATGATTGTATTTACTGCAGACACCAGTTACTCAGGCTGAGAGGAGTCCAATTGGTTGAAGTGTCTGGACCAGAACTTTCTTTGGTCCGTTTTTTTGACTTAAAACTGAACATAAAGATATTGATTATTCTAATAAGATGATTGGAGCTGAACAGCTGCAGTTCTGCCCTGGCTGCTGCTGATACTGATGATGATGATGATGAGTATGATGATGACGAAAAGGCTGCAGTGTTCAGTTCTTTGTGCTGATCACTGCACAGTCCCCAAACTGATCTGACTCACGATAATCTGATTACCAGAATGGATCGATGAGGAGCATTTAGACTCCTCTTACAGACAGCAAGTCCCACCCCCCCCCCCCCCCAGACTCTGATTTAAAAAGTGTCCATTTAAACGTTCAGTCAAACATTACACGTTGTGTGCCGAACTTTCCATTCAGTTACGAAATACATTGTTAATCCCGGTAGTCTCCTGGAAAATTCGGCTGATAAATTGTTCAGCAAACACAACTCAACATGAATGAATCTCCACATTAGTGGCTGCCATCTGCTGTGCTTGCTACTGCCTGGGCTGACAGGAATAACAGGCAAATCAGTTACTCAAGCACTGACTGTGTCGATTTAAACGCAGTTTGAAGTGAAGAGTGTGCGCCGAATTGTAGACAACACACATATTTAAAAAAACGTAACGATTTTACTTTCCTTTTGAATGTAATAATGCGGGATATGAACCGACGTTCCCTGCACGCATTTACAAACGAAGCTTCGTATGAGCAGCGCGTGGTGTGACACACTGGAGTTGTTCCGTACTCGGTGTATTTGTTTGTTTAAGTCGTTAAAGGAGAAGCGAACGTAGAGCGGGGAAAGTGAACTTACATGGACCGAAGCCGGGGACCGTCCTCGCTCGTGTCTGCTCAGGGTTGAGTCGGGTCCAGGTTCCACGGAGCAGAGAGAAGCAGGTCAGGGTGGGGGGCGGCACCAAGACCAGGACCTGTCAGTGAGGGAACACCCCGAGTCTGTGAGGAGGTTTACTCACTGAGCCCGTGACAGTCTCAGTCTCTCTCTCTCTCTCTCTCTCTCTCTCTCTCAGAGCCCTAGTGTCAGAGCTCGATCTGTCACGTGACGTGAAAATCAGAAAAGAGAGAGAAAATCCGTAAAAAAAGGTTAAATAATCTGAGCGATTGTAGGAAGTCCCATGGTTGTGTTTATTCCGGTTAATGCTCCTCCTACACACTGATGTTGCGAAATGGCACACACGCACACACTCGTTTGCGCTTCATTCATAGTGAAAAGACATAATGCATTCCTTAACCCCCTTACCCTTTAACTGTAATGCTAACTCGGACATTAAAACATGTCTTCACCTTAGAATAAAGTCATTTACCATATGGGGACAAAAATCAATAAGGAAGACATGTCCCCATAATGTGACTGTGCCAACAGATGTATGTCCTCACAACATAAGGAATAAGGAAAAGTATCAACAGTGAGTAAAAGTACTTAACGAGTATCATCTCGTTTTCAGTTTTCCTCGGAATTAGCTTCATTAATCACATTATTAGTAGAAATTATTAGGAGTCAAGGTGCAGTCTGATTCGTGGTGTGATGTCGCCCCCTTGTGGCTTCACTGTGGAACTACCTTCTGGGTCAAAAGTATGCGGACTGAAAAGAGTCACTAAGCGTGTAAGTCACTGTTTTTTTATTTAACAAAATAAAAGACAGAAAACAAACAAAAAAAGAGCTGCTCTCACAATAAAACATCTCCTATTTCCCTGCTGTTAACATAATGTAGTGTAAGTTTGTGTTGCCATCTGTCTGGCTCATAAAAGTTACTGTTATGTTTGTTTCTCTTTTGTTGTTGTTTACTTTGTAGTTCTAACTGGACTATATATGCCCTCAAATATCTCATGTCCTCTTGTAATAACTTTCAGAGACACGTTTGCTTGGGACACTGTCAACTGGATTCAGACTTAGAGCAACAGTAAATTTAAAGGGAGATTTCTTGTGCACACTTTCTTGTGAACGTTTTATTTCAGCCAAACAAAAAGCTCATCTAATAAACTCCACACCACGTTAAATGTATGATTTGTTAAGAAGATGTTCACTACTTCATCTCGCTGTTAGACCGATTTCTCCCAACGGTAAATTATTGTTTGTAAATACTTCTCTCCAACACCAAATTCCATTAAGAAATGAATCATTTTTAGCTCACAAGGACACAGGAGCTGCCTGTCTACTGTTACCTTGTTTGGTAAGTTTGTACAGCTGATGTAAATGTGAATGAATGATTTTAAGCATCGAAGTTACAAAGTATTATATTTGAGCTGAATATTATATAACTAGTGAATCATTAACTCCTGTGTGCTGTGGTGTAAAATGACTGATTTTCTCTATGGGCTTTGGTGCAGTAGAGAGAGCAGTTTACAAACTTTAGTTTCCTGTTGAAAAAGTCTAACAGCAAGATAAATCAACTGACATACTCTTAAAATATCATATACTTAATCTGACATTTATATACTGTATGCTTAAAACATTTTTTTGCTGTCCTGCTGGCAGCCATGTTTTCACTAAGCCTCCATAATTCCGGCAGGTTCCCACAGCTCTGACCGGGTAAGTACGTTTAAAAAAAAGAGTCACACACACTTGAATATTTCTTATGATTCTTTTTTATTTTTCAATCATCTTTTTAATCCTGCGGCGTATTTGCGATGGCATTTTTTTGTCTTATATATGATGCGATAGATGACTGTGTTTCAGAAAAGGTGCAAACATCAGCAAACACAAAGAAAGATCAAGACATTTCCACTCGGCAACAGTTCCTCCTCCTCCTCCTCTTCCTCCTCCTCCTCTCCGTTGCTTTAATGACATCATCATTTTGTGCCAGTGGACTTTTGGCAGTGCTGCGGACAAACAGCGCTGCCTACAGGCGGACTTTGGAGGTCAACAGGTCAACTCAGCTGCACTTTAATGATCACCAATAATGTCATAATGATGATGATGATAACATTATCATCACCATGACTATTGCTAATTAATTAGTGTGTGAGTCGACTGTTGTTCTTGTTAACTTTAATGTCCGTTCTAAGAAACAGCCTAAAAGGTGAGAATGGATTTAACATTATCACTAATATTCACAACCATAGTGTCACGCAAACGTTTAAGTAATTTAAAAAATAAAAAACACAATAAAACTGACAAACTGGTGCAAATCTTTTTCCCGTCCATGTTTTCTCCCGTGGTAATCGAATGCACCATTAGATTAATTTGTTTTGGATTAATTTGTTGAAAGATGGCATCGACGTTGGATTAAGATATCGACAGTTTGGGAAGAGAAACATTCACAGACGACATGGACTCTGCCGTCTCTACATGGACCGAGTCAAAACTTCAAACTGGAAGACTTTCTTGAGGCAGTGCGGTGGACTGTGATTGGTACGTTCCCTTTCCCTCTACATCTGTCCATCCATCCATCCACTAAATACACAATACACGATATAAAAACAAAACAAAACAAGAAGCACTTGGGGCTGTCGCAGCCAATAACAAGTCGACCTCGACCCGTCCCTGACCTTGACCCCGTCCCTGACCTCAACCCTGTCCCTGACCTCGACCCCGTCCCTGACTTCGACCCCGTCCCTGACCTCTACGCTTCATTCTGACACGTCAGGTTAAAACATTGCAGCAGAAACAGCACAAATAGCAGCATGCATCACAGTTCTCCACATGCAGACAATCAAATGCTTCACGTATGTTTTCATGTCGGCTGACGGAAGACGACCAAGTTTCCCAAAAACGACCTGAGTGTGGTGTTTTCAGTCTTTGTGGGGGAGCAGTTTTGTTGTTTTTTGTTGTTAAATCATTAAATCCTGAAGATGTAAACAACCTGTACAAAATGATATATATATATATTCCACAGGAGAACGAAGGCAGTGATAGAGAGAGAGAGAGAAATAAGGGTTCATTTTGCTTTTGAAGTGGGCATTGACATTTTTTTCCTGTAAACGTGAAAAATGTTGAACATGTTTTTGGGAAACCTGGTCATTGACGGGTTTAAGTGAGAGAAGAACTTGGTTAAATGTTGGAAACAAGACACTCCAAAAAGATCCTTTTTGAAATGACTGGCTGTGAACTTTAAACTGGTGAAGGTGATTTCATGTTTATTACTTTTAGAAGTATGATGACATTTCAGGGCAGTGCGTTTCATCTACATGAAGCAGGGCAGTGTCACCAACCAGCCCGTCAACCGACACCTGAACGCATCTGCGTGTTTCCCATAATATTTCCCTCTTTGACAACAATTAAATATTTGTTTTGTTCAACAACCTTATAACAAACGTCTGAACTTTGTTTCGAGTAGATGTGCAGCGTAACCGATGTCTCCAGCTGAGAGGCCTTTAAGTCCATCACCACCTAAACTGATTTTTGATAAACATTCATCCGTCTGTCTGACTCTAAAGTAGCAGGAATACTAACATTTAAAAAATGTGTTTGCGACTAAAGTACGATCTGATTCGCGTGGAAAAAAAGGGAAGAAGGAAAATATACAAAAGTGTAGAGTTTCATTTGAATATGTTTGTCGCTGCAGATTTCTACACTCTTAAAGACACAGTCACCTGCATGACTGTGAACCTTCATGGAAAAACAGCTTGTGACGTTCTTTAATGTAAAATATAAAAATTAAATGTATTGAATCATAAATACGCACATGTATTTCGTTTTATTTGATCATACTGTGTCATGTCAAGTCATGTGTGTCGCTTGTACAGGTAAGTGAGTCGCTCTCTTCTGTGCTGTTAGACCTGGATCAGCGCGGCACAATAAGCTGCTTATCTTTACGACTACGACTCCTTTGTATCATGGAAGAACTTATAAATATACCATCACAATCAATACTCACTACCCTAAAGGCAGAGAGTTTTTTTTAGTGCTTCATTTCATTTGTATGTACCTCACTGTCCTGCTGTTCATTTTAGAAACCCTCAGTTTTTACATTATTTTCCTGCTTAGTCAGTTTCAAGTTCATCTCTACTGATGCACTGGCGCCATCTTGGCCACGCTGCGATCGTAGAAGAACGGACTGAAAACTCTCCCTGTGCGTATGTTCAAGAACGCGTTTGGCAGAAACTTGAGCCTCATAAATTAGTTTGTACTAATGTACTGTTTTTTAAACCCGATGTTTCTGCTGCAAGGACGGAATGAAACCGATGTAAAAACAGGATCACTGAAACGATCACCAGGAGTGCGACTGTCAGTGGTCACACCGGGACGAGGCTGTCTCTCATGTGCAAGTTCCCCCTCTAACTCTTTTTTAACAGTAGTGTCTGCAACAGAACGTTTACAACAAAAATCAAATAAGACAAATCAGCTGAAACTTTCTTTTCTAATTGGACAGAACAACATGAAGAAGAAGAAGAAGAAGAAGCGTGACGTGTCAAAAGTGCGAGCGTTGTTGCATTCATCGAATGACATGAAGTGAATTTTCTACATGGCTTAAAGCTTTGGAGTTCCGAGCGCTTGCTCCACTCAAACATTTTGCTGTCAGCGTGAAGGAAATGACAATGGCGGCCGTGGTGATGATTACAGTGGCGATGAAGAGTAGGTGTGCTAGCTTCCCGCTGCGGTTTCAGCAGGGATTTTTGCATAAAATGTAAATCATCATCATAATCAATGTCCTGATTTCTCAAAGAAGCCCCGCCCCTTCCCTCAGCCCCCCCTCGCCCCCTTAGATTTAAAATATTTTTATGAGCAAGAAGATTTTTTTTTCCTATGACTTTTTTTTTTTTTTAGCTTCTTTTTTTTTTCTTTGTTTTCTTTGTCGTCGCCGGTGCCATCGTCGCTGTGGCGTTGTTGTCGTTGGTGTGGTTGTTGTCGTCGTTGTTGTTGTTGCTGAACCGAGGGAGTGTTAAAATGGGAGTTCGCCTCCGCCTTCTCCTCCTGTGGGGGGCGCTGCAGGCTATGACCCGTCCTGCTCTGTGGAGTCCTCCGGTTGCTCCTTCTGTTGCTCTAGGATCCCTGCACGCTCCTCGCTGTTCATCGTCGGGCTCCGTGATGATTTCAACAGCTTCTCTTCAAGCTCGTGCAGCGACGGCTCCTTATACATGCAGACTGCAGAGGGCGGAGGAGGAGGAGGAGGAGAGGGGAGAAAACACAACATTGTCAATACGTGTGTTTGTCCTCTATTCAAAGTCGTTGTTTATGAACCAGCAGAGGCAGTATATCACTCTTTATGCTAACGACACTGTGATATACAGCGCAATACTCCAATACTTTCCATCAGCATTTAATACTATGAACTGTATATATATATATATATATACAGTGCTTAACAATTGTTAAGCGGTTGAGGATTTTTCAAAGGGCCGTGGTGCCAGAAGTGGCGTACTGAGGGGCGTAGTACGCAGACCCAAGGACTTAGCTGAACAATATGGCCGTCGACGAAATACAGCCTTTACCATGACATTTCTTTTTTACTTGTTATATGGCCTTACCAGGTCATCTCGGCCCTAACCTCACCTCATCTCCATGCCTAACCCTAAACCCCGCGGTGCTCTTTTCCCCCCAATTGTGTTGTTTCTTGTACTTGATATACTTAGAAGCCGTCTCTTCTTCCACTTTTCTGAGATTTCTCTCAAAATCCTCTATTGTAGTGAAAACTTCGGGACTTCTAGCTTGGGGAATAGTTGCCGGTGCCGGCTTTTCATTGCCAGCCGTGTTGACATCTTATCAACCTACGTCCCTCAGTACGTTACTTCTGGCACCATGGCCCTCCGAAAAATCCTCAACCCCAAGCCACAGCTGCTATAAACTAACAGTATTTGTAATTACAGTGTGAGTGTGTAATTTAACAAAGTGCAAATACTTTGTTACTGTGCTTCAGTAAAAAAAAAAATCATGTATTAGCAGAGGCAGGAATTGAACCCAGAACCTTCAAGTTGAAAGACAACCCCCCCCCCCCCAGCACGGAGCCACCATGGCACAATCCTAACTTACTTTTTAAAATACTTTTACTTCTAAAACTTAAGTACATTTTATATCAGAAAATATACTTAAGTACAGTAAATGTCATATACTTTAAGACTTTTACTTATTATAAAAAAGTGAATTCAACTTCTACCAAAGTAATGTTCTTGTAAGATGTTATTAAGTATTACTTTTAGGTACTTTATACAAGACTGGGTAATTATTATAAAATAATTTTGTATGTTTCTGTAAGGGTAGTGAGTCGAAGCTCTTCAACCTAAATTATTTTTTTAATGCTAAAATATATCGAATTATAGTTATTTACTTGCATTACTGAAGAGAAAACTTTTTTAGTGGTAAAAAGCTCAAATTTGGGTAAATAAAGGTGAATTCAGTTTTTTATTTGCCAAATAAATAACAATAACATATTTAGTGTTTGATTTCTAAAATATTTATGTTCTTATGACAGGTGGTATAATAAATGTGTATATATACACAGTATACCTGTGTGTGTATGCACATACGTGCTGTGTACAGGTGTGTGTAAAAAAGGGGGTGACGGGGGAGACATTCAAGGTGAAGGATGAGTCACAGAGAGGAAGAGGATGAAGGTATTTTTAAATGAAGGTGGGGGGGGGGAGGAGACAGAGCAGCAGAAAATTGAAATGGAGCTTCATGTTTCCTCCATCTGTGATATTAGAGCTTCAACTCGACCTCACACTGAGACGAGGATGACCTTCACCTGAGCGCCTCACTCTCCACACCCTGTCCACCTGTCCAAACTGTCCAAACTGTCCCGTCCACATCAAACACACAAACCAGACAGAGACAGAGCTCCGCCCCCTGCAGCCCGTCCAAATGTGTCTGTACGTGACGGACGGACAACAGCTGGATCCTCGTCACTGGTGTTTATGCTAAACCTAGCATAATGCAGAGACTCGTCACGTTGAGCTATATCAATCATATCATCATCATCCTACAAAGTAGTTTTTTTTTAAAGGAAACAACATATAAATATCATTAACATAAACATAAATAAAACATCAAACTATAATTAATAAGAAAACTTCTGTAATACAAATAACTACATAAACGTTATTATGTAACTACTTGCTATGTTGAGTGCTTTTAATATTTTAAAACCCTGGAGAGGTCGTCTGTCCATCACAGAGGCAAGATCATGCATGTCTGGTATGACACAAATAAATGTGATTTGATGTCATGTGATTCAAAAATGAGTAACATTGTTCACCACTTTAGGGTTAAAATGACAAAATATAAAAATAACATACACAACCAAACACAAATGTGACGAATAACAACATTCATGATTCATTAGTGTACACCTCTTTGGAACTGAAGTTTAAAGCTTTGTGTCTCATTATGATTCCTCTGAATACAGCGTTTGTGCTAAGCTATGTTATGTGTGCGTGCGTGTGTGTGTGTGTGTGTGTGTGTGTCTGACCTTCGATGGGTCTGGGGACAAAGTGTGAGCAGGGTTTGGTCTTCTTCACTCGGTTTCCCTTCATGATGATGCCCTCCTTGTTGAGGCCCAGGAACCAGGCGCGGCCCGACTCGTGCTGCCGGTACAGCGTTGACGAGTAGATGACGTAGTAGTTCTCGAACACTGACTCCTTAAACTTACATTCTGCTGTGAACACATCCTGACACACAGAGAACAGAGGGGATCAACTGAAGTGATTTATTTGTCTAATCAAGAGCTTGACGCTCTACTGTCTTTTCTTGGAACGGAGTGTACAAGACTTCAATTCAATCCCTCATAGAGAGAGAATCAGTGACAGACGGACAAAGGCACATTTTGAATTCAAAGTACAACAAACGTACCATTTTTGCTTCACTATGCCCCTGCAATTACTGCAGAAGAGGACAAAGATGCTGTTTTTTTTTTACAAAATCCCCACAACATGATGTACTGTACAATGTAAATGTAAAACTGGGATGTAGTAGTGTGACGTGGTCATGGTTGTCAAGCGCTGTATGATCAACAGCTGTGTAATCTCCCACATAGGTATAATCTCCCATACACCATCATGGAGAGGGTCGTTCTGTCAACAGGAAAAGGCAGAGGTCTCAATAGGATTTTTAAAGTCCACCATGGGGCAGATGTCAGCAGTGAGCAGTGAGCCTTCCTATTGCAAAGGTGAAGCTGAAGCTGAAGCGAAAACACCGGTCAGTAAGCGCCAACGTAAAGTTCATGATACTGAAAAATTATGAGCATCTCTGACCAAAGAGAGGAACTTCTTTAGGGCTTTCAACAACAAGAAGATCAAGACGTTGTGGAAAAGAAGTAGGAAAACATGAATATTGCCTACAAAGACATGCAGGTCCAGAAAGAATGTGCAGAAGAGCTTTTAATTAGAATACGGTTAGTGAAGCAGAACAGGCTGCAGCCAAGAGAGACATGATCAAAGTCTTCATATATATATATGTAATATAATATAACACCAACACTATGTTCTTCGAAGATAAACAGGGAATCATCATTGAAGGAGGGAGCTGTGAGATGGGTTCAAATTAAGGAAGTGCAGCAGCTGCCAGAACCCGATGAACCTCCACAACTAGAGCCTGAGGTGATGATTGTCGGAACAGACTCCAGACCACCCACTCAAGCTGAAGTAACAGCGGCAATCAAAGCAATGGAAAGTGACAAAGCAGCCGGGAAAGATTCCATTCAGACAGAGATGCTGAAACCTAATTGTGCCATGGTTAGGTAGAGCTCTCCTCCCTCCTCCCTGCGTGTGTGTGTGTGTGTGTGTGTTTGTCTTCTCTGTGTCGGTGGGGGCGTGGACATCCTGAAGACCCTGCAGTTCATCATCGCACTCAAGACTCCACTCCTGTTCTACTTAGATGCCTGGCTCTCCTTGGTCACCGCGCCTCGTCTGACTCTCAGCCTGGAACCACCATCTTCTCTGCTACAACTCATCCTGAGCAGCCAGTTACTCCTCATTTTGAACCAATAAAGCCTCTAAACTTGGTCAGAGTTTAGCATGTTACTTCCCTCCAGATATAACAGGTGTTTGTGTGTGTTTTAACAGGTGGTCGAGGAGGAGCAGAGTCAATCAGAGCAGAACAGAAAACAAGTTACACACAAGGTCAAATCCTCCTCTGAACTTTGACACTGGTGCTTTGCTCCATTAACCGTTTTTTTTTTTGGGGGGGGGGGGGGTTCTTTACACTTCTTCAAACAATGTTATGTGTTGTCTTATCCTTGTAGCACTACTTAACGATTTATTTTCAAATGTAAATTGTGTTTAAAAAGACGGTCCCTCCAACGCCGGCTGCCCGTGTGACCTGTTGCCACTTAGTTACAACCGATGAGAGCACAAACCGTATAACACCTGTTCTCCAGCAACTCCACTGGCTCCCTGTTATACATCACATCACATGTGAGATTCTTCATCAACAGTAAATAATCATGATCTTATTGATTGTTCAGAAAAAAGGAAAAGAAAAACAAATCACTGCCTTATTGATCCGACTCGTTGACAAAATGCAATACCACAGTGACGACACTGAGACCCATGGGATATGAAGTCAATGAGTCAGTGATGACAGACAAACGTGTTTGTGTTCAACTCAACATCAAAGAATGTTGATGTCTCACACAGAAAACAAAGCACTTCCTTCATCCTCCTCCTTCTCCTCCATCACCTCCTCATCACTCCATCTCCGAGCTCACGTGACGAAAGAACAGCTTTTTAAAGTTTGATGGAAGAAGCAGACATGAATAATACAGGATGGACTCAGTGAGGAGAAGCAGCGGTTCTACGTCTCCACATCTGTCCTCTTAGTTGTTTTTGATTATTATTAATCATTATTGCTGTGTCCAAACATAGTCTGAAAACAAATCCTTTGTTGTTGTTGTTGAGGTTCTTTTTCATAAGAAACTTGAGTCGTAATATGAGTCTGAAACTAAAACACAGGAAGAACTCTGACAAATCTGGATTCATTCATTATTCACAAGTCTTTTTTTACAACGTGGCATCAATCCACTCGTCCTTTTTCTTCCTGTTCTCCAAGGTCGGGTTCCCAGGTGTTCCCTGGCCAGGTGGGAAACACAACACCTTCCAAAGTGTTCTGGGTCTTCCCTAGTGCCTCCACACAGTTGTGGAAAACTGCTGGAGGAGTCTACCGTGAAGAATCCTGACCAAATGTTCTTTTCAACAGCCCTGCTGCTCTCTTCTTGTGGACGTCTACACAACTCCAGAATCCTGACTCGGACTCAGAGTCCAGAACGTTACAAAGAAAACTATTTTCAACTGCTTGCATCTGTATTATTCCGTATTCTCTGTAATATAATGAATCACGGTTATTTTTTAACACGATAACCACAGCAAGAAACGTCCCCTGCCTAATTATCCCTTCACTGTGTTAACATGATATCGTGTCATGACATCGATATTCAAATGCCAAAGAAGTGGGCTGAGCCCTGGGTGAGGAAGAGGAGGAGGAGGGAGAGTAACAAGGTGCTGCTCACACCTGGCTTCACATAGTGGAGAAAAACCACAGAGCATTAACTCCTGCATTTAAAAAAGGGGGGAGGAGTCTGGGACAAGTGATGTAAGCAAGGTCTAAAATAGCCAATGAGAACATTTGAATGCAGTAGCTGGTGTTTGACCAGAGAGGTAGAGTAGATACTCATATCATTTCAATACTTTACAGTGACCTGTGATACACATATTCACTGGCTTTCACTTTAGTTGCACTTTAATCACGTCATCATCATGCTGCTGATTTATCACCTCATCACACCGCTCATCAATGTCATAACACCACGACAACATCATCACCCTGAGAATGACATCAACACACTGAGCTGCTGTTTTGTGTTCTTACTGATGTGTAGAGGAATCCCTCTGCGTTCATGGCCATGTAAAGTCCCGCCTTCACGCCCTGCATCGCCACGACCCTCAGACCCACGGGGATCAGGTTAAACAGAGCTGGACGACAAGAAACAGACAGACAGATAGACAGACAGACAGACAGAGAGAGAGACAGAAATTCATGTTTTCAATGTTTAGACCAGTGGTTCTCAAACTTTTTATACCAAGTACCACCTGAGAAGATATTGAGCTCTTGAAGTAACACCATTATCAACATAAGTTAAACACTGATGTCTCCTGTTGGTTCTTTAAAAGGTGAGTTCCTCATTTAAACGTCCCAGCAGCGGAGACTCACTGTAGTCGCTGTTCTCGTCCTTGTTTCCACTGATGGCTCCATCAGGCTGCATCTGCAGGAAGAAACCCTGCTCACTGAAGAGACGCGTGACGATGCCCTTCAACTGCGGCTCTGTGCACGCACGCACACACACACACACACACACACACAGGGAGAGAGAGAGAGAGAGCAAGAGTCAGTTCAGGACCCATCACTGCTCTAAACTTACATTTATTATTCAGGCTCAGGGTTTTAACTTCTGTGCGAGCAACTTCATCTGCTTCATCTCTTCACAGCAAAACATCGCTCTGCTTCAGCGCCGCCGTGTTCTGAAGGTGGGTCAACATCTCTGCGGTCAGTCCACTCTGAAGTTACAGCACGAGGTGTTTATGTGTGCACGTGTACGTAGGTCACCTGCTGTCCTGGAAAGATTACACAGAATTTGGCCGGAAAATGACAGGCAGAGAATCTACGTCCTTTGGAGTGAGTGAGTGAGTGAGTGGACTAAGGTGGGTGAAATATTCAATATGATCACATACTGCAATAAAATGCACTCAAGTAGGTTTATCATCATGAATTTCCACTATCGTGATCATCATTCCAGGACCTCCATGATTATGGAGATTCAGTAAAGTAAGATTCTCTGCACCATGAGAACCACACAGGATATCTGGTGACGAGTGACACATCTTGTCAAATCAAAGATATTTGGGCGTCAGTTTGTTTTATTTCAAACCCCCCTCCCCATGAGTGACTCATCTTTCCCCTTGGCTCCACAGAGGATCTTTGTTAATGGAAATAAACTGAGACAGCGAGGACGTGAAGAAGGGATGAGGAGATGGAGAAATGCTCCAGATGACAATGTGGGCCATTAAATACAGAAACAGGAGAGGGACGGAGAGAGAGAGGGAGTGAGACACAGAGCAAAAAAGTGAGAGAGAGAGAGACAGAGAAACGTCCTGAAACTCAACATGCACTCATCCCTGTTGCTATGGTTACGCCTGGCATCCACACACAACTTCTCAAGTTTCCACAAAAATGTAAACTTTAATAAAACGCTAACTGACACATTTTCTGTAACACGTCGTGAAACAGCAGAAGCAACATTCATTTTGTGGATATTGATGATTAATATCATTGACTGTATAAACTTGTAACTTGACACAGTTGTTGTGTATCTGCTCCTGGTCTCTCACTCTCTTCTGTCTCTACCTCATCTCCCTCTTGTCCTTTCTCTCCCCCACCTCTCCGCTGTCCCCCATTTTCCTTTCACCCCAACCGGTCGAGGCAGATGACTGCACATCTCTGAGCCTGGTTCTGGCCGAGATTTCTTCCTGTTAAGAGGGAGTTTTTTTTTTCTCCACTGATGCCCAGTGCTTGCTCATTGTGTGAACTGTTGGGGTTCTCTGCTCTCCTTGATGTTGTCTATGTACAGTGCCTTGAGAATTGTGAATTGAATTGAATTGAATTAAATTAATTCCACAATAACATCTATCCGTATGTAAATCAAGTGATCTGAGAAAGAATCTGCTCCCCCCTTAAACAGCCTTGAGGCAATCTCATCACCAGAGATGGAGGGATTGTGTCAGGACATCTGCGTGTTTGTCTGTCAAGTGATCCCACAAGTGATCCCACAAGTCTCCATAAGATAAATTGCTACATGTTAAGGTGAACATGTTTTAAAGTTAGGTAGAGGTCAGGGTTAGGGTTAGGCCAGAAGTTATGGTTAAGGTCTCCAGGAAACAAATGTAAGTCAATGCAATTTCCTCTGAACTCATGGAGACCAGTGTGTGTGTGTGTGTGTGTGTGTGAATGAGTGTGACAACAAGCTGTGAAATTTGATCATGTCTGAGGAAAAGCACACAATCACATGCTGCTTCCTGCACTGAGATGTGTTAAAGACAACTCATCCTTTAAAGGAGTAATTCAGCTTTTTTTGAAGTATGAGGCACTGACACATACACACACACACACACATATATAGGCCCGCCACTGATCCGTCTGATGGTCAGCCAGCAACAAAGAATCTTGATCAACAATGACACAGCCTCAGATTAAATGTTTCGGGGGCAGAATAATTGTGCACACTCACACCACATTGACAACAGATGACAAGTGACAGCATGCACATTCTGCGCCTGCATGAGGGGGAAGAATATATTAGTTACTGTAAATTTGGTTTATCTTGTCAATCGGACATCACATTGTCCAGATGTTCAAATTAAGTACTGTAATGGACATTTACCTACGTCACTGGCTCATTAAAGGCTTTCCCAAACTATGCTAAATTATTTTTTATCACTCAATCTGTGCCACAAATACACCAGGAAAGACACCTACCACCCGAGAAACTTTTGACCATCTTATGATGGACTTCAGTGAACTAAGTCCAGCAATATTGTTCGGTCATGGTCATGGTCATGTGGACATGTGGTCAAAATGGGTTGAGGCTCTACCGTTCAATCATGCAAGTAGCACTGTTGTGGCTAAAGCTCTACGAACTGAAATCATTCCAAGGCAGTATCAATATTTAACATATACATAAATGTACTCAATTTGACCATACACATATCTTGTTTGCAAGTTCACAATGATCTCACTCACTCACTCACTCACTCATTCACTCACGGCAACACCAACTCAACAAGCTCAACAACAACATTAAAACTTCAATCCAGGAAAATTATTTTAATCAAAGCCTCACCAAATATAAACTACACCAGCTTCGTCCTCTGATATCGTAAGAATGTGTTTGGAGCTACTGTGTGTCTCACTCTTAACCTTCTCCAGAACCCACCTGGTTTCCGGCGAACAGGCTTTTTCTTTGCGCTGCAGAATCTAACTTTGCTGAAGACGCTGAAGATGTGTCTCTCACACAGAGACCTCGGGTCTTTGGTGGGACTCGTGCGTCTCTTGTTGGTGGCGACCTTGTCGCTGTTTGACTCGCGGGCCTGACGCTTCTGTCGGATCAGGGAGCTGGCGATGGCCGCCGCCATCTCCCCCGAGGTGGAGCAGAGCCACTGAGCACAAAGTATCTGAGGACCTTTTTAATCCCAAACAGGAGACATGTTGGAAAGTCCGATGAGTCCGGTGGGAAACATTTGTCTTCAGCTTTATGGTCGATTGGTCATTAGAAACATTTTAAAGATCATGTTTTCAAAACTCCTTTGTGTTATGCAAATGTGAAAACATCAAATAAAGTTTATTCTGTTCACTTTAGTTTCCACATAGGTGACATTTAATTCCAAAAGCATCGTCTTCAGGACGCTAGATTGTTGTTGCTGTAATGTCTGAGGCAAGCCTTGGGTGGCTGCTGTTTCCCGTGTGTCTACCCCTCTTTTCTGGCTCACCCTTTCACGAAAAATGCCGAAAAATGCCAGTTTCTTCAAAGGCTGAAGGTCCGAGATGAATAAGGAGACAGCGACAATGTTGACTTTCATCTGTTTGTTTATCTTCTTCCATCTTGCAACTCTTGTTTCCAGAAGACTCGTCTTCAAGTTTCGCCTTCACGACGTTTGTTTAAACATGATCTCCACAATCAACCAGTCAATTTCGTCTATGGAGATGTCGATGGAGAAGTCCTGTTGAGTGTCTAGAGGAATGGCAAGTTTGGTCGACTCCACTTTCTTGAAGACAACTCAGCTTGAGCTAACAAAGTGAAAAAGGAACGAGATGAGAATGTTTGGTTTCCAGACTCCTCGATGAAAACACATGGTTGCAGCAGAGACGCGTTCACGAGCCGATGGACTGGAGAAGGTCTGCTGCATTGTGTTGGTGTGATGAAATCACCTGAACACCGCTGCCTCTTCACTCACTGCCACAACTTTCAGAAGAACAGAGGAAACGACACGAAGCGCGGAAAAACCCAACGGACAACAGAACTGCTCCACTTTACTCCTGCCTGAGCCTCCTCCTCCTCCTCCTCTTCCTCGCTGCCTGAGAGCTGCTGTATGTGACAAGAGGCTGAGAGAGAATCAGAGTGGTGAGAGAGAAAGAGAGAGAGAGAGCGAGAGAGAGAGCACCAGTCACAGAGAGGGGAGAGAGAGAGTGATAGAGAGACAGGAGGTGGAGGTGTAGAAGAAGCGCCTAAAAATATTCTGCCACATGTTTCATGATGCTCCTACATCAGACACTGCATAATCCTGGCACACGTGAACACACCGCAGCTCCAGGTTTCGCTTCCACAGCCTTGTGTCCACATGTTTAAAGGTGATGTCGTCTGTGAGAGGCGGCACAGGTGAGAGCAGGTGAATGCTCCGTCGATCCTGATTGTTCCTGTCAGGCCTCTGGCATTAAAATGTGCTTTCTGCGATCGGAGAGAAATTGCATAGTGCCTGATCGTTTGTAAGAAAAGGACGGATTGTTATCCGATCTGCCAAACCACTTCAGGAGGTGGTTGGAGACGCATTGTGACCGTATTAAACAGAAGTGTGAATGCAACAAGTCTTCAGTGCATCTCTGCTTCACCCACAGCAGCTGCGTGAGTGGAAACGCGTGTGTCCGAGCACAGCTCAAGTGAAGGCAGCAACAACACCGTGCACTTTTCTCTGCTTTTGACTGTTTTCAGCTCGTGGAAGACGACTTCTTTCCCGTGTTTCACAAAGTAAACAGGACTCTCTGAATATGTCTCTGAATGAGACTGCAGGTCACAAAAAAGGGACCACGAGATCTGCTCTTGAGGGATGAATCCTGTTCTCGCCACCTGACTCAGAGGTCATCAGCCTCAAGTCTCCTCTGTAGAATCCTGAGTAAACTGATCCCGGGTCTGTAGAGTGAAGCCCTTTGCAGAAGAATGGTTAGGGTGTGATCGGATAGCAATCAGATCTTGATGAGGACACCAGAGACACGTGTTAATACCAGGTGTAAATGCGTGTGGTGTAGCGCGATCAGATTCTAAAAAGATTTAGAGGCTGTGACGCCTGTGAAGTCCACTGGTTTAAAGAGAGGAATCTGCCCCCTGGTGGTGGGTTAAGCATGACACTTTCTCTTCTCTCACGGCACTCTACCACCTACCTATATTATTATGTTTTCATTCTTGTGTTCGTCCTCACTTATTTACAGGACAGTTGCTGTACAGTGGTCAAACATTTAATCTAAAGGGCTTTTGTACGTGAATACAAAACACAAAAATGACAATTTGGTAAATAGAAGTTAAATTGAGATGCGTAAAAAGAAACGTCAGATGCGAAACTCAAAGAAGAAAAAAGAAATGTACTTTAATCCGATTATCAACTCGTTCACATACCTGTATGACCACATTCACACACACACAGTGGGTGTTAATGAGCTGTGGGATCAGTTGTGGTGACACCTCAGTGGATTTCCTGTCCTTCAGTCTGGGACTCTGTGTGTGTGTGTGTGTGTGTGTGTGTGTGTGTGTGTGTGTGTGTGTGTGTGTGTGTGTGTGTGTGTGTGTGTGTGTGTGTGTGTGTGTGTGTGTGTGTGTGCGCGTGTGTGCGTGCGTGTGTGTGTGTGTGTGTGTGTTTCCTAATCAATAGACAGCCTGCCTCATCAGGGGGCAGCAGAAAGTCACAGGCACAAAAACACCAACAACACAGAACTGAGTACACACTGTACATATTAATATAATGATATAAAATATAAAAGTAGATGTCTTTGTTTCTTGCATTCAGGAGGGAGAGTTTGCAGTGAAGAGAAACAAAACAATCAATATTTTTATTTTAACTGAGGGATTTTGATTAAAAAAAAGAGCAGATTAATCTGTCACTGCAGCACCAAACATCAATGAACACGGTGTAATCTGCAGATGATCACCCCACCGTCCCCCTCCTCCTTTGTGTTTCAAACATTTACAAGTTCACATTATGATTTTATCTTAACTCAGAAAATATAATGTTGAAGCACAGAAAACCACATGATGATGACTGATGTGTTCAGCTTATAAACACACACACACACTGACGCATTCACACACTGCAGCTAAACCCCCTAAAATGGAGTGGGCAGATGAGAAAGAGAGAGAGAGAAAGAGAGAGGGGGACGTAAATAAAAACACTGACTCACAAACACACAAAACATCCAACACACACACACACACGTATGTGTGTGTACTTGTACAGTAAGTATGTCTTTGTGTCGACCAAAAAAAAAAATATTGTAATCCATAGGAAATTAGGACATTTTGGGAAAATTGAGACATTCTGGCTGATGCTCACACGTTAAAGGGGAGTTTTGAGGGTTAAAATAAGGGTTGGGTTACGTGTTAAGAGTTAGGCATTTAGTTGTTTTGGTTAAGGATTAGGGTAAGAGGCTAGAGAATGCATTGTGTTTGTGTGTGTGTGTGTGTGTGTGTGTGTGTGTGTGTGTGTTTGTGTGTGTGCCACTGACACTTCAGTTCTACTCCAATCATTCAGCGGCTGAAGCTGATTCACTGACATCTTCATCCTGCTGTTTATCGTTGTTCCTGTCACTGAGATCAACAAAGTTTTGAATTGGCACTGGGACAAAAAACAAAAACAAAATAAAACAGGAGCCACACTGCCACCTACTGGACATCAGGGTAACTGCAGCTCACAGACAGCTGCTGATGATACTAAAACAAAATGCTATGATGACCAACAGGACTATTACTATTAGTACTACTAATAGGGTTAAACTTAGGGCCGGTTACTAAAACTAATACTAAAGACAGACAGACAGACAGACAGACAGATGTTTGAAAAGGAGTATAAACATATTTGTTCCTACTGCATTACACACAAATCATTTTACATAAAGACACTAGATTAAATAGTTTAGATTTGTTTCATTCATGAAATGTACTATGTCATGTGTGTAACAATGTGTATAAGAAATAAAAAATTCATTACAATAAAAAAGAGAGTGTATGTGTGTGGGGGGGCAGCTTTTAAGCTGCTCTCTGTTTTACAGAATCATGAATTTTAAATGTGAATAAGAGCTTCAACATCAAACATTTAAGTCATACACACACACACACACGCAGGCTCCTGCAGCTATTCTACTTAAGACCCTTAGGTCAACCACTCACTCACTCACTCACTCATCTTCTACCGCTTTATCCTCTCTGGTGCCAATCTCAGCTTGACATAGAGCGAAAGGCGGGGTACAGCCTGGACAGTGTGCCCGTTCATCACAGGGCCACATATATAGAGAGACCCTTGTTCCGACCGGGTCGCAAACCCGGGTCCTGAGCTCAACCAGTAACTCAGAAATGAGGTTCTGCCTCATTCACCGCTTCATCCTCTATATGAGGGCAGCGAGAGCCAATCCCAGCTGACAGGTCAGCAGTCAAGCGACCATTCACTCTCACATTCACACGTACGGTCAGTTTAGAGAGTCTGATTAACCTCTGTGTGTTTCTTGTGGGAGGAAACACACATTAAACTGTCATTTGACAGTTTAATGTACTTGGAAAAAATGTTGAAAACTGTTGATCAGTGCTTCTCAAACCTGGATATGATGATGATCTCAAATGTTTTCGTCCACAAACCAAAATAATTCAGTTTTAATGATTTCTTTGTTATATGGAGCAAAGAACATCACATTTAAGAAGCTGAAAAATCTGAAAAACTGGTTTAAATAATGGAAAGTTGATGATTAATCGAGTAATTTTTTCCAGCCTACACATTTTGACTATATAACATCTGCTTATAACAGAAAAGACCCCCCCCCCCCCACACACACACACACACATATATGGTTGTGTTTCCTCTCCTTTGTTGGTAAAATAATAAGAAAGATGCTGAGTGTGATCAACAGAGGGAGACAGAGAGTCTACGTTCAGATGTGATCTAGAGTGGACGGTAAAAAACATGAGTGGCCTACAAATCAAATGACTACTTACTTTGAAAATCCACAAATGCTTAATTAAAAAAAAGAAAGAGAGTATGAACCGGCTTAAAATACTCTGTATAAAAGATTTATAACTTCAGTACGAGCCATATATGATGTACAGAATATCACTTATACATATGAGGTCAGACGGAGGCTCATATTCAGTATGTTTTTATGGAAAGTGTGTCAACCAGTGAAATGAAACCACACTTGAGCTGTGCATATATGACATGCTAAAAGACTGAGGATGTCCACAGCTGCTCAGGCAGAAATACATGACACTGTAAATACACGTCACTGTCAAGGACACACACACACACACACACACAGTGTTATGTTTCTGCCACATGTCATGGATCTAAAATATTCTTGTCTTGCTGGAAAATGATAAACAATAAACAACATATTCAACAGTGTACAATTACCTGTATACCATGAAAACATCTTTATGTACTACTATTATAAATATATAAATGATTCCTTCATCAGTCCCGCAGAGGGGAATTCCTTCTCTGCATTTAATCCATCCTCTACTAGAAACCTTCCTAGAATTAGGAGCAGCGGGCAGCCACTGAGCAGCCTGGTGGGGACTCGAACCAGGCAACCCTCCGGTTACAAGCCAAGTTCCCTTTCCACTTCTCCACGGGCTGGCCTATTACTACTACTACTATTACTACTACTACTACTACTACTACTAGTATTTCTATTACTACTATGTATGAGTACAGGTCGTACATGGACATTTTCAAGACGAAGCTGTGTTTATGTGTTTGTGTTTTTACAGAGATGTCATGTGAAGTGAGAGACTTGGCTGTGAGCTGAAGAACGTGTCAGACACTGAGACACTAGTGCAATTATAATCTGTTCATAATGTGTAAGGGTGTGTGTGTGTGTGTGTGGGT
The DNA here is from genome assembly GCF_958295425.1 of Solea solea. Lineage (NCBI taxonomy): Eukaryota > Metazoa > Chordata > Actinopteri > Pleuronectiformes > Soleidae > Solea > Solea solea. The sequence goes on along the minus strand of NC_081140.1, from coordinate 19,178,888 downwards.
AAATCAGGGTCTGTCTTCACCTCTCAGGTTTATTTACATCTTCACACGTTTACATTTAAAGCTCAGCTCAGAGACAGCGTTTAACTTTACACTTTCATGTAAACTTCATACAGATGACCTGCTGAGAAAGTACTCACTATATCATTTTATTATCTTCATTGCTGCTAATATTTGTTTTTGTATCTGTGGTCAGAGATGTTGCAGGTGAGACGAATGATCTTCGTTTACTCTCTGTTACTGATGATTGAATCCACTGATCGCAGGTGATCAGTCATGTGACAGACTCACCGTGGTGGTGGTGGTGGTGGTGGCGGCTCTCCCTGTGAGCGCCGCCACCCTCCTCCTCGTCTGCGTCCTCTTCTTTACTTTGCCCGAACAACAAGCGACGGAACAGGCTGCAGTAACGCGTCATGGTCACGGCTCAGTGTGGGGGGTTGGGGGGGGGGGCGGGATCAGAGCGGCGTCCACCGTGAAGAAGCTCATGAGAGTGAGCAGAGAAGTCACAGGAGGATTGAAGGACTCGATGTCATGTGACATGTCACAGCTGCTCCTCCAATAATACAGGGAGATGTCTCTGTCCTCATAGTCGCTCAGGTGTCAGAATGCAGTCTGCCTGTCGACACTAGTGGGCAGTGTGTGATTATTTGTTTTAGAACAAAGACTGACCACAGATCAGAGAAACGTGAATAGAGCGAGATGTTTTTTCATTTTGCACATGCAAAAAAAAAGAAGAGAAAGTTAATATCTCAAAAACATTTTCTCTTGTTTGATGAATAAACATTGCGAATAAATGATATCGTACAGACGTCATATGAGGTTAGTGCTCTTGCCTTTGCAGCAAGAAGACCCGGTCGGAACAAGGGCCTTTCTACATGGCATTGCGTGTTCTCCCCATGTGTGCGTGGGTTTTCTCCGGGTTCTCCAGTTTCCTCCCACAGTCCAAAAAGGGTAAATGGTCTGTATTTATCAGCACTTTTCTATTTTGATGTCCACTCAAAGCTGCTTTACACTACACTTTTGCCATTCACTCACACGTTTAGGATAAAGCGGTAGAGGATGAGTGAGTGAGAAGTCTGGAGCAGAACATGACTCTACTCCAGCCGAGAGGAAACATAAACATGGGTGTTATATCAATCTTTATGTTGGATGGGCTTGCTTGATTCCCCAAAACACACACCAACACTTGTTTTTATATGTCAGTGAGGACACATCATGGTAATAATGTATACCCTTACACTAACATAATCCTAACCCTAATACCAGGTCTTAACCCTGGAAAAGCACTTTAACGTCATGGGGACCAGACCAAACGTCCCCACAAAGATATAAAAACATGTAACACATACACACAGGTCCACACAGTTATCATGCATTGAACTGAACCACAATTCAAATCCTAGCCAGATCATAAATGAGGTTCTGCCTCATTGGGACCAGATTTTGGTCCTGGTTCTGACAAAAATCAGTGTTTATGATAGTTAAAGTCCCTAAAGAGGTAACAAGTACAAGTACTCACACACACACACACACACACACACACTGCCTACAGATCACCTCCATGTGACAGTTAGTTTGCACTTTTCTACTATCTTCACTGTGGTGTTTATGAGGGAGGGGGGAAAAGCGTTAAATGCTGCAACCAAACATATCTGATAGACTTTAAATTATGATTCTACATCAGCACAAATTTTATCAGAAGGAATTCTTCCACTTCAAGAAAGCAAGCAACAAGAAACTCCACAGAGTGAGAGGTAGTCTGGGTAATGCAGGGGTTCACAGTGGGTCGCAATAAGAAAAGCAGCTAACAAGACCCACTTGAAAAACCCATCAGATCTGCAACCACTAGAGTAGAGAGAATTTATCTTAAATCAGTGAAATCATATACAACCTTTCTCAGTTGTATTATAAATACTATATTATAAATGTAATGCCTGTTCCTGCTTCTTATGTTCATGGCTTTCTGACATGTGACTCACAGTATATCTGTGTTAATGAGGTCATCTCTTCAGCAGTGGTACAGAGGGCCTAACCAGCGCCACCTGCTGTTTATCTATCAGCCAACTCCTTATATTCACACAATATCACAACAATGATTCTCTTTGAAATCTGATTGAAAGTGAGGAAAATGTCAGACACAGACTGAAACACTGTCTCTAAAATGGATTTTAAAAAGTTATTCAAGTCTTAGAGACTCTGTGTCTGAGTGTGGAATCTGCTCTGCCTGTGTGTGTGTGTGTGTGTGTGTGTGTGTGTGTGTGTGTGTGTGTGTGTGTGTGTGTGTGACCCTGCAGTAAAGAGAGACAAGTTATTCTCAGAGTGTGAAAAGAAACTGAACACGACTATTTATATCATCAGAGAGTGAGAGAGAGGGAGATTGACAGAAGTTCAGAGGACTGAAGAAGACAAGTTCACCTGCTATCCCCTGTGCACCCAGCTGATCAATCACCACAGTACGTCAGGACACATCCACACGGAAACGGAAGAAAACATAAACAATCCTTCTCTTTGTCATTTTGGAAAAGTTTCCTCTGAACACGGCATTGTTTCAGGAAACGTCTCCATCCACACAAGATGACTCAAAACGCTGTAGTACATATGCCAGCCCTGTGAGTGGCGCTGTAACGCTGCTACACCAAAACGCAGAAGTTGTTGTCTCACCCAGCCAGGGTAAGAAAGGAAAACAGAACAACTGTTGTTGTCAACTTAGTGACTTTGTAGCTATATTTAACTACATTTAACCTTTTCAAAAAAGGTTACCACACAGACACAGAGTCACAGACAAGAACGAGCTGTGGCTGTTCAGTGCAGCTGACCGTGAGTAAAAATAGTGTCTGTGAAAATAGGTTTTTCTCCTCCCCTTATTTAACAAATGAGTTTCATATTTTTCTTCACTCCCGTGTCTGAACTCGCTGAGGACAGAGATATGTAGCATCTTTTCAGACTGACTTTAGTCACCTGCCATTGACAGTAGTTGGCAACAGTGCCAAATAATCTCTTCCCCCTTCCTGTCCCCATGTCTCCTCTGTCCCTCGTTATTTCCTTTCACCCCAACCCGTCAAGGCAGATGGCCGCACGTCTCTCCACTGATGCCTAGTGTTTGCTCATTGTGTGAGCTGTTGGGTACACGATGTACAGTGCCTTGAGATAATGTATATTGTATTGTAATGTCAGCACAAGAGAGAGGTGCTATCTTTCATTGTCTGCATGAAAACGCAAGGGCAGCATTTTCAGATTTTCCCATTCTGGGACCACTTTTCAAAAAATACTGTTCCAGGGCTCCAGAACATGCAGTAATACTAATAATAAAAAACTATGCCAATTCACCTACACCCGTTTAAGTGTGGACAGGCCCTAAGAGTAATGTCAGATAAAGGTGGAGGGATGTGGGTGGAGTCTAAATCAGTTCAACACACTTTTAAAAAAAAAATTATAGCCACTTTGTGTTGCTCACAAAAAGCTTCAAATGTGATTTCTGCAGCTCTAAAACTTGTGTTCAGTCCCCACCTGCCCCTGCTCTGCTGTTGTATACCAATGAGCCTCCATCTCAGGCTGGTTCTCCCCATACTCCAAAAAGCCTGAAATATCCCTTTCATATCAAGCCTTTATCGTTGAAAGTTTGTTTTGCAAGCTTTTATGACTGCAGTGATGGTTCTGATGGTTTTAATGTGATTATGAATATTTCAGTGTTGTGATACAAAGAGCTCAGTACCTGAGAGCCCTTAATGCACTCTCTCACTCACTCACTCACTCACACACCCCAGACACTGAGCTTCTGTTCTCTGTCTGACCAGCAGGGGGCAGAAGTGGCAGCAGGGTGTGACAGAGGGAGAGAACAAATCAATCTCTACTTTGGTAATTATTGATAAGTATCAAGATACCAAAGGCCCACACCAGTGGTAACCACCGTAACATATCCATCCTGTACCACTGCTCATCAGATCATTCATTTAATATCAAAGATGATTATTTGTGTATCTGCTGTACACACACACAGGATTAAGTATCTGTATCTGTGCTGTATTCAAAGTCCTAACAAACACCAAGAGTCTGAGTTGACTTTTCCACAGACACACACACACACACACACACACGTGTGAGCAGACACTGCATCAGGTGTGTGCAGTGGACCCAGTGGACTGCAAATGTCCCCTGATGTGTCGGAGTGTGTGAACGACATCCATGTACAACATACGCGTGTGTTCAACAGTTAAATAAACATCCGCCACACCGGGTCCATGCATGTCACAAACAGGGCGGGGCTTTTATTCTGAAAGGGAGTAAAAACGCTTCCTCATGAGGAGCAGGGGCTGATGGGAGTTTTAATGCAGCACAAGCGTCCATCGTGTTCCTCTACTGCAGCCGCATTACATTAGACTGTGTGTGTGTGAGAGAGAGGGAGAGAGAGAGAGAGAGAGAGAGAGAGAGAGACTGTAAGAGCCTCATAAATAACTGAAAGCTCTCTCTCTCTTTCTCTCTCTCTCTCTCTCTCCCCGCATGACGATACACTTTAAGGTTATGCCGGCTCGCTCTCCTCCCCTCTTCCTGTAGCTGTCTCTCGCCCCCCCACTCTGTCTCCATGGCGATGCTCTTAGAGGACCACACCGTCCATGTCGACACAGGCATTACAGCCTTTCAGCCATCATCGTCCATCACTGCGTCCATTAGCTACATGCTAACACTTTAGCATTGATTATCAGGTTGAGTGATATTGGCCACATGAAAACACTGCGGCACATATCCTGTTACCTGCTGCCTCTTCATCTCAGTGAAGTAACGACAAAGCTGAAGAATCATCGCTTTCATCCTACGACCAAACTTTATATCAACAGCAGAAGGTTTAACAACCTGCGTGATTGTCATTATGACTCTACTTAGAAATGACTTCAGGTACAATTCTGTGATTCCATTCTGGCACAGTGGAGACAGAAGTCAACTGCAAGTCGGTACAATTCTGTCAACTTTTGCAACAAGCTTTCATAGTGCAGCATCGAGGCAGGTCTAAAACAATGGGTTGGGCAAAACAAATGGTCCATGACACGACGAAGAAGAGCTCAACTCAGACAGGAAGAGAAAACGACTTAATTATTATACAAATAGATTCAGTCTGGGGCCACACGGGTGATGCAGTGGTTGGCACTTTGGCCTTTGCAGTAAAAGAAACACGGGCCTCTTTTGCATGGAGTTTGCATGTTCTCCCCTTGTGTGCACAGGTTGTCTCCTCCGGGTTCTCTAGTTTCCTCCCAAAGTCCAAAAACATGCAGGGGATTAGGCAAATTGGACACTCTGGATTGACCATGGGAGTGAGTGAGAGATTGTTTGTCTCTTTGTGTCCCTGGGATGGACTGGTGATCTGTCCAGGGTGTACACTGCCTTTTGCCCTATGTCGGCTGAGATTGGCACCAGCGACCCTCATGTGGAGGATAAAGCAGTAGAAGATTAATGAATGAATGAATAGATATAGTCTGCCAGTAATCCCATTTGGACAATTGCATCAACACCTCTGCTGTTGTGCTTTCTCTGTCTGCACTGTACATGGCAGTTGGCAAACTGTATTTAAGGAAACCCTTAAAGAGACTGTCCTGCTGGGTAAGTTGATCAATGTCATTCACAGGTACGTCCATGAATATAAACCAGTCCTTTAAACACAGACATTAGGATTCTGTTATTCAGGCTCTACTTCTGTATTCCCATATTCACACTTCAGTTAAGCAGAACCAAAGTTCCAACACACTAAATCTTTACCTCCTCAACATGGAAGGAGTCGTCGTAGCACGGCTGCATGAAACTGCCAAGCAAAGCAGTTCTTTCAGTGTACTGAATCATTAGAATCAGTTAATTAAAAAGGTAAGTTCAGTACCTTCTGCATGACCGGAGCACAGACTCAGTCTCACACAGTCCCTGAAATAAAATACGGCTGGACGGGTTGTGAGGCGGCTCACGATGGCTGGCTTTTAGCAGTGCTGTCACTAAATACACCAGACTCCTCTGTTAAATACTGAAATTTTAGAATTTCCTTGCTAAATGTTGGAGATTAATGCATGTTTTAAGGATTTTTAAGTCTTTAAACTGATCTACAGTTCGGCATTGTGCGGTTTGATTCTTGTGTCGGACGTCGTGCTCATGACTCTTCTAGTGACGACACTCTCTGACCAGTCAGTGGCCAGCAGTCTGTTCATCATATTTTCATCATATTTTAGTATTTGCTCAGATCGCTTGGAACCTCAACAGAACAGGTACTAAAAAAGTACTATCGCTAAAAGAAAATCAAAAAATAATAATAATCAGAGTCGCGCTAAGCCGAGTTGTGTTATAACTGTATAGTGGAAATAAGCATCAGCACAGACTGAGCTGTGAGCACCCAGCAGACTCACTCTAACTGACCACGTTTACAATCACACAATACCCCAGTTATTGATTGGGGCATGGAAGTATTCTGGTAACACTGTGACTCATGCAAACACCTCACCCCTGTTGGCATTACACAATATACCCTCATTCTGGTAATGAGAAACCAGAATAGATAGCTGAGTTATGCAAAGTCCATGTAGAAAATGATCAATTTTACATAGTTACACTGATCAGCTCTTAAAGTTAGAAATACACCTAATCTGAATGATGATTTACGATCTCATTCATTTCTTTGGTCATTAAAATTTAGAGAGTCAAATAAAATCTGATTAATATTTCCTCAGGGGTAACATCACAACACACTCACACCAGAGACAAGACTATCAGTTATCAATGTAACAAGGACAATTCAATTTGTTTCTGCTCCATACAAGGACCTAAAGATGATGTCATGATGTCATGTGATTTCTGTGGTTTGCTGACATCATCATCCACACAGGAGGGGGAGGAGCCACAAAAATATGTTAGAAAACAAATATATGAGCTTCAGCACATGCACTGACCCCTCCTCCACTGTGCTGAGGATGAACATAAACAGAAGGAGATGCTGAGCTCAGCATGAGCAGGCCAGTGTGTGTGTGTGTGTGTGTGTGTGTGTGTGGGGGGGGGCATAATTAAAACAACTAAGAGTCTGTTTTCCTTGCACTTACAGATCAGACCAATGCCGAGTCAGCTCTGTTTACTGAGAGCTTCCTCTCCACGTTGTCCTGTATTTCTAACAGTTAGCACTAACTTACTCACACACACACACACACACACACGTGTACAGCACATCAACAGTACGTGCAGCGCTTTTTATATCACACATTTGTCATACTCATTTATCACTGCCGACACAGCTGTTGGGAACATCTTAGGGTTAAGTGTCTTCACCAGGGACGAATCAGCATGCGGACTAGTAGAGCTTAGGGATTGAAACCTTAACCTTCTGGGTGAAAGATTACCACTATGTACCACTAAGCCAACGCTACCCCTAGAACTGGCCTGAGACATGGAGGCTCACCCTCAATGAAAGCATGGTTACCAGTAGGGACACACACAAAAAACACCTAATAACAACTACACAGAATACGTAAGTTGATGTTATCTCATAAATAAGTTCACTGCTTTCACTTGGTGTAAAAAGAGGGAGTTTTCCCATAAGAAATTTAAGTTTTGTGTCAAATTTGGTGCAAGAGAGAGCGAGTAGTTTTCTGGCTCCAGATGATGGCAGTAGTCAAGTCAAGTGAATTGTATTTTTATAGCCCAACTTCACAAACACAATTTGCCTCAAAAGTCTTTACAGTCTATACAGCCAGTGACACCTTAGACCCTCACATTGAGTGAAGAGAAACTCAGGGTAAAAAATGGGAGAGCCACAGAGGAGGGATCCCTCTCCCAGGATGGACAGACGTACAGAAACAAGTTCAGCTGATAACAAACCAACTCTGACTGGCCTCATACAAATGCATTCAAAAAACCTGAACCTTCCCTTTAAAAGAAAAAGCCATGGCATGATAGAGGAAAACTGCAACCGGAGCTGACTGATACCTGGATCAGACAGACAGTGTTTTAGTGTTTCTCAACTGATGAGTACAAACAAACACAAATCGACAGGAAATACACACCTTCCCTCAGGGGTATGTGTGTGAGTGTGTGTGAGTGACTGTCTCAGGTTACTCTTTTCTGGGCAGCAGGTCACTTCAGTCCTGAATTATATGGATCTGATCCCAGAATCAATAAAACACAATGAATTATAAACAAACACGACCACACACAGAGATTTAGGCCACACCCCATGTCAGACACACTCAGCCAAGGTGATTGACAGCTGTGTCACTGTCACTGACTGAGTAATGAAGTTACTTGATTGGTCAGTATGTCAGTGACGGAATCTCTTTTGTAAAGGACTGCTCATGAAAATGAATTGGACACAACATCATGGGGGGGGACTAAAATGACATTTTAGCATTTGTGTTGCTGCATTTACTGACAGAGAGGAAAGACACTAAAACACAAGCCCACAGTTTTCAAATTAAAAGTCTCAATTACTGTTCGTCCACAATAAACACAAGCCCACAGTTTTCAAATTAAAAATCTCAATTACTGTTCGTCCACACTCTAACACAAGCCCACAGTTTTCAAATTAAAAATCTCAGTTACTGTTCGTCCACACTAAAACACAAGCCCACAGTCATTAAATTAAAAGTCTCAGTTACTGTTCGTCCACACTAAAACACAAGCCCACAGTTTTAAAATTAAAAATCTCAATTACTGTTCGTCCACACTAAAACACAAGCCCACAGTCATTAAATTAAAAGTCTCTGTTACTGTTCGTCCACACTAAAACACAAGCCTACATTTTTCAAATTAAAAGTCTCAATTACTATTTGTCCACACTAAAACACAAGCCCACAGTTTTTAAATAAAAATCATGCTTCCAATCAGAGTTTGTTTGATGGCATGTGAAACTATATGAATGCAGCAGACATTTGGATATGCTGTTTTTGTTTTGCTTGACCTTTGACCTCTGTGTGAAAGTGAACAGGATCGAGACAGAACGGCACCAAACCTGAGACCACAGACAGAACTGAGATCAGAACTACAGCTCCCACAATGCATCACCAGAACAGGTGGGGACAAGCAAAAGGAAGATAATTTTATGTGATCACCAAAGATGCCAATAGGCAGTGGGAGTGGATCTCTACCAGAAAATAAGCCCAGAGGAATCCAGTGCTTACTAACTTTAATATCTTGTTTATTTTAATACTTTTAATGCAACCATTCCTTGGAGTAGGACGAGGGAATGGCTTCATCAGAAAGCCGAAGATGTAAACATAGTGCAGGTCTAGACTAGAATAATGTCCACTCTGAGTGTTTCCATACTGGTGAAGAACATTCTAAGTGTTATATTCAGTCTGTAATGTTCTGTTATGTTGCCTGAACTCCATAGACGTGAAGTGCGCAGTGAACTCTTCATTTTCCTGCCACCATGGCAGAGTAAACAGAGTCATGTGATGTTGCGAGCTACTGAGGACACACCCAGACACACACACACACACACACACACACCTATCTGTCCATCACAGGTCTTATGTCCTGCTGTTTGGACATCTCTCAGACCTGTCTGTCTGCCCCTGTCTCATATCTGTCTCCCTGACATTCTTGACTGTCTAGTCCTCTCTCTCTCTCTCTCTCTCTCTCTCTGTGTCCTATTGTCTATCTTCAAAATGTCCAGCTGTCCCTCTCTGCTCCCCACAACCTGTCTTTGTACCGGTCTCTCTAACAGCACTCCTGTCTGTCTGTCTGTCTCATCCCACCTGTTTCTGTAGCTTCCTCTGTCTCACCCTCCTGTCTTCCTGTCTGTCTTTGTGTCTTCATCGCCATCAAACTTTCCCGTCTTTTCTTTCTGTCCCGTTGTCTCGCTCACCTCCTTGTTTTATGTTTACGTTTTCACCCGCAGCACCCCTATGCCTTATAACTGTCTCCCTGACATTCATGACTGTGTTTCTCTGTGTCCCGTTGTCTGTCTTCAAAATGTCCAGCTGTCTCTCTGCCTGTGTGGAGCAGAGGGACAGCTGTCTTTGTACCGGTCTCTCTAACAGCACTCCTGTCTGTCTGTCTCATACCACCTGTTTCTGTAGCTTCCTCTGTCTCACCCTCCTGTCTTCCTGTCTGTCTTTGTGTCTTCATCTCAATCAAACTTTCCTATCTTTCTTTCTGTCTCCCCCATCCAAAACTAGTCTCACCTCCTTGTTTTATGTTCACCCGCAACACCTGCAGCACCCTGTCTGTTCCCCCACCTGCCTTTGTCCCTGTCTCCCTCTCAGCCCACCTGTCTCTCTCTCTCTCTCTGTGTTTTGCTGCATCAGGCTGCTCTCAGCATTTTAGTCATATGGTTAAATACCCCCACGCACGCACACACACACTGCACCCCATCCCATAATAACCACACCTAAAAGCTCCAGTGCAGCTGCGTCCAGGATGTAGGCAGCAGCAGCGGCAGGATACCGCAGTACACTTCTACCCAACATGCATCACTCCTCCCTCCCTCCGTCCCATCAGCCTCTCCTCACCTCCTCCATCCAACTTCCTCTCATTCATCCTCCCATACAGTACCAGAAAACTTCCATCCATCCCTCCATCACTGTCATCCCACACTCGCTCCCTCTCTCTTACCTGCCGGTGCCTTCTCTTTGCCCTCCATCTCCCGCTTCGGTTCGGTTCGGTTCGGCTCGGTGAGGTGAGGTGGTCTTCTCGGCCCCCCCTCCCGTCACAAATCCACTTGACTCCTTTCCTTCCTTTCCTTTCCTTTTCTGAGTGTGCTGTCACCAGGCGTCGACTCGGAGTGAATGTGATCGGTGATCAGCCGCTGACGGATCGATACCGGCGGGAGAGCAGAGGAGGAGGGAGGAGGAGGAGGAGGTGAAGGAGGAAGGGGAGGAACCGGGAAGAAGCGACCCGTTAAAGAACAGCAACAAGCCGCAATGAGTGTGCGCGTGTGTGTCTTCTCTGGAGTCCTCAGCCTCGCCTCTGATGCTGCTGCTGCTGCTGCTGCTGCTACTGCTGCTACTGCTTCTTCCTCTTCACCGCGTTTTCCTCACGCAGACGTTGAGGCTCGTGCGCTTCACCTGTGCCTCGCGCTCTCGCTCTCTCTCTCTCTCTCTCTCTCTCTCTCTCTCTCTCTCTCTCTCTATCTATCTCTCTCTCTCGTTGATGCAGCTGGAGCAGGACAGCACACGTGACGTCACCACGGGAGGAGTATTTAAGGTGACACGACGGTAGTTGGTGGTGATGATAATAAATTACATAAAACTCTTTTTACATTTCAAAATAAAATGTAAAACTGTATCAACCATCAATAATGAAAAATTTAAAAAAGAAAAGAAGGGGAGGGGGCGTGGCCTACACAATGACCTTTACTGCAGCCAGACACTGGGGGCATCCTTGTATTTTGACTTGCCCACTATGATGTCACCCACTGGTTTGAAAGCCTGCACTGTTCAGTGAACATGATCTGCAAGAACTGATCCACTATGGCACTCCAGTTCAAGGACTACAAAATAAGACAAGCTTTAACAACTGTATTTGGAATATATTAATATGATTATATTATATTAGAATTTATTATAATTGTATATATACTTTGTATATATATATATGTATATACATATACATAGTAGCATAGATTATGTTAATCTATTGAACTGCTGAACCAGAACCAGTGAACGGTTAAATACCATCAAGCACCACGGACTATGACTTTGCACTGTATGTTTAACCTGTGTTCCCTTGTCCTAAGAACTGCTAAATGAAGTCTCAGTAATAACTGACAAGTTGTGTTGTATTGTAAATGTGTACAACTGCTCTACATGCCCTGAATTGCCCCTCAAGGACAAATCCTGAAAAATCTTTCTATGGCGAGCTGAAATGCTGAAAGAAGGAGCTATATTAATATACTTGATATGTCCCCAGCCATTAAAAAGATGGAATTTAATTTTAAATATTTCTTAGATTAATTTTTGGGAAATAAACTTCCTCTAAATTGAAACAAAATTTAACATCATGTTATTTTGATTCACAACTAGCAATTCAGACCATTAACAGCTCAGGAAAATATTTACTTACGTTAATAATAAAGTGGTAAGTAGGCGTATTTTCTTATAGAAGTCTGTTCAGACAAAGTTGTTTGTTTTTGTTTTTTTCAACCAGCTCAGTTGACCCCTAGTGGCTATTTGATATATTCTCATTTCCTGGCTGGCTTCAGAAGGGACCCAGAAGACTGGTTTGATTCTTTTTTTATATAAATACAGTCTATTAAGGTATTTCCATTATACATTTCCACCACTACTACTTTTCCATTAGCGATAGTACATGGTGCTTTTTTTAGTACCTGCTCTGGCGAGGTCCCAACCGAGCTGAGCCCAGACTTAAATATGAAGTTATGTAGTTGGTGACTGACGTGAGGATACAGAGAGCTGGACGTCAGCATTTTTGCACAATTGCGCTATGACGACCACGCCCACGTTACTATGAAGTAGTGGAAAATGACATGTCTGATACCCAAACTGAGTAGAGTCAAGCCGACCCGAGTAGTGCTAGAACTGTATAATGGAAAAGCCCCATTTGGTGCCATTTTGTTTTTCAAACATGAAGTGACCATATCTGGAAGAATGGTGGATGGAGACTGACTGAAATAAAGCTTTCCCAGGAAAATGTTAACTGATGTCATGCCATTATTGTATAGACGCACATAAAAAAAAAAACAAGTGGAGTCGCCCCCTGGTGGACATTCAAGAGAAAACAGGTTTCAGACACTTCTGCTTTGGCTTCACTTTCTGGATCCCGAGACTATATTCACCTTTATGTTTCTGCGTAGTGACGTGTGTGTGTGTGTGTGTGTGATTCTGTGTCTTAGACAGAGATCAGATACATGTAAGAGAAACTCATTTTGTTTGAGTGGTTGAAAGATTACCAACCAATAGATTTCCACCAAACACTGTGATATTTTTCATTTTCATATAGTTTTTAAATATTATATATTTTATATATATAAATATGTGTGTGTGTGTGTGTGTGTTTAAATGGCAACGAGTGGACACCGATCCCAGCAGGGAAAGAGTGTCTCTGCGTCTACGTGTGCAGCATATGTTGGGTTTGTACTTGGAGGATGACGGATAGTTTCCTCCTGGCACAGCAACGCTTCTGATGATGGTGAGAAGGAACTGAGCAGGAAGACAGGTGCTGAGACAACAGGAAGCAGAGAGGAGAGGACACAAGGAGGCAAGGGGAAGAAAATGAGATGCAGGGAAGAGAGGAGAAACAACGAGATAAGGAGAGGAAGATGCAGGGGAACACGGTAAACAAGGAGATAGGAGATAAAAGAGTAGACAAGGAGGAAAGGTAGCAAGAGACAGGTGACATAAAGAGGACAGGAAACAAAAGAAGAGGAAACAGACACAGAAGGAAAGGACACAGGAAGAGGCGAGAAATATACAGAGGACAAGGGTGGACAAGTCGAGGAGATGAGACAGGAAGGAGCCAAGGTGATGCAAGGAAGACCGAGGGTGTGATGAGAGGAAGAGACAAAAGACAGTGTGGAACCTGACAAGGAAACACGCAGAGGAGACAGGAGTGTTACATTAGGGACAACCTGCAGACTGAGAGTATTTATGATTGACTGAAGACCAGAGACAGAGATGCATGTTCATGTTGTTTGTAATGAGTGACGTCAGTGGTGACCCTCGTGTGAGGTCATCACAGCAGGTGAATCAAACATCACTGGAGTGAATCACACAACACTGGAGTTTTAAGTTATTTTATCAAGTGCTATTTACAACAGTGGTTCCACATTACAGGAGACAGTCACTGTGTTTGTACAAACAGCAGCCGTTCAGATCACAGAGTCTCTCACTCTTCACTCACACACGCCCCCTGGTGGCAGTAAGAGGTACTCAAATATCATGGAATGTCCCATCGACCTGACCATAATCACTATGCAACTGTTTCAGTCCAGACACAACAACCATCTTCTGATGCTGCCATTTTGTTTTTTTTCAATCACATTCAACCGTCACACATGTGGCAGCAGTGTGTTTAAATGCTAATAATTAGCCATATTTTCACACCGAGGACAACATTTGCTTTGAGTTACATTCATTTCTCCTGTCCACTTAATTTGTGTCCGGCAATTTGAAGGTCGGGTTTTTGTGACGTTTCATCATGCCAGCTGAAACATTTTAATGAATCAGTGAACAAAATCACACATGAATGTCACATCTTCATGTGAGACACATGTTTTTGATTTATTAACTTTTGTATGACATTCACCGAGTGAGAACAGACTGAGGGGGGCGCTGTGATCTGAAGGGTCAAACCGTCCAAATTGACATTGCATAAAGAAATCCACCATCAGAACAAAGCAGAGCAGCAAGAGATAGAGAAAAAGCTCACAGTCAAAAGGTTCTGAACAGAGAGAGGGAAACAGTAAGAGGAGGAGTAAGGTCAAAGGTCATGATGCTCAGAACAACATATTGAGCAGGAGTGTGTGTGTGTGGCACTTTGATGGTGTGAAACATCTGTGTGTGTTCGTGGAGGGTTTAGTGTCCTGTTTGACTATGCTACATGATGTGTGTGTGTGTTTTCACTAATTGCACTTGAGGATGAGGATATGGAGATCACATGATCACATTGTCAGTCACATGTCTGCAGGGTTTTTTTTTCTTCTTGGAAATGTTACAGTTTGAAACACAAAATTAAAACAACAACAATAACAGACTCAACACAGTCAGCTCAGAAACTACTACAATTCCCATGATGCTTAGAGACAAAAGCTTCAATTCGGGATGGAAATTGGTACCGGTCAGTGCCAAAATCACTGGATCGGATATCGGGCAGATAAAAATGTACAATCTGATACAATCCATACATCCTATATATCGCATGCTTCTCTAAAAATGAAAATAAAAATCAGCAAAAGCATTTTAGCTGAGTCATGTTTGGGCTGTTTATTTCTTCTATTTGGGAGAACAATATTTGTTAACGGTATCGTTATCGGATATGATTTAAATACAATAAAACATGATTAAATAAAACAAACATTGTGAAGTCGTACAAAGACAGTGAAACATATGGAAACATCGTCAGAAGAATAAGTGGTGCCAGTGATGTCATGTGTGTAGATCATTTGTGACGCTGTACCGGTCAATGGTCAGAACGCAGCAGATTAACCTGAGCGTTAAACTGACTGTATCGGACTAATATCGGTATCGTTATCGGACAGAAAAAAGTGGCATGTCTCATCCCTAGCTTCAACGTTTTTACAAAAGGAAACCAGAAACGTAATGTTAAGATTCAGGTTTGTTTGAGACAAATTGAGTGTATGTCTCTGGCAAGTGTGTGTCTCAGGCAGCAATTTTCCATCAGTTCCTGTACTTTCAACAGAAAGATTAGACAAGAATATAATTTATGACTTCAAAAGTAAGAAAAAAAAGCAGCTACATTCTGTCAGCCATGATTTCTTTTCCCAGCTACATAATCATCCTTTTCTGTTCATTTAAAATAACACACATGCACCAAAAGTCACATGACCATTCAGAGTAAACAGGAAGCCGATGAAAAGAGGAGGGACGTCGGAGCAAAGAGGAGGCACCTCGAAAAAACACAGGCCAACAGTTGTCAAAATGAAAGTTCATTCTGAGCTGGTTGCGATGAATCATCTCCACGTCAACACATTTAAAAAAAAAAAAAAAGGAGATAAATACAATAAAACATGATAAAAAAAAACAAAGCATTGTGAGGTCATACAAAGACAGTGAAACACATGGAAACATCGTGAGAAGAATAAGTGGTGCCAGTGTGTAGATCATTTGTGACGCTGTACCGGTCAATGGTCAGAACGCAGCAGATTAACCTGAGCGTTAAACTGTCAGTACACAGTGATGCTGCTGTCACACATCTTCACCGAGGACACAGAGGTCAGGACACATGTGGAGTCAAAGGCTTTCAGGACAGTTCATCGTGGAGCAGCTAATCCTACCTCTGACTGATTATTTCCTCATGTTAATGTTTTAACAAAGTGGCTTATTTTAGTGTCGTATTTGTTTGGTAATCCAAACAAGAGCTTGGTGGAACTAAAACTAAAGAAGATACCATATGGACAAATAGACTGCTTTTACTACTCTTTATGAAAATCAAATTGTAATGAATGCTTTTGTATCATCAATAACTATTTTAAGACAAACTGAGAACATTCATGAGTTCAGACAAACATCAGTAAGATAAGTATTACCAAACATTTATTTGATGTTTACTTTAATTTAGTTTATTTTGTTTAAAGTTGTAGTTTGGTCCATGTCCCATCTGCTAAAATGGAGGGGCAAGGATAATGACCTGTACTGCAGCCAGCCACCAGGGGGCAGGGTATATGACCAATAATGCTGCCAACCACCACCGAAAGAGATGGCCAACCAGATGTTTTAGCTTCAGTTTAATTCAGCTTTCAGTTTTATTTCTACACTGGTGATGTACCGTTGCAGTATCACTGTGTACTTGCTGCTCTTCCAGCACATTTATACATTTTTAAAATTCACAATAAAGTGTCATACGAGTTATGTTGTGATACATCATTCAGAATCAGGACGAATATGACGTCCATCATCGAGTGTTTGCTTCTTCTTTTTTTTTTACATTCTGTGCAAAGTTTAATGAAAAGTAGTTTACACATTAACAATATCTTCTACCTCACCTTCTGTCTACACACACATGTTCAGTCAATTCCTATATTTACAGTTAGCTTCTAAGACATTAGTACCATCATCGTCCAGCAGGACCAAGACATTCCTCAGAGGGATAAAAATCGACCTCCAAACACAATCCTGTCATCGACCTGATCCCTGATCATTATGTCAAACCGCCAAAAACTTCACCCGAAGGTAAAACTTCACCTAAAACAACCTGCCGTCTATTTCAAAGGCATCGAGCAGGTTCAAGAAACACAGGGCACACAGTGAATGTTGAGGGATGAGGGGACAGGAATATAAAAATAAAAATTAAAAACTGTGGCAGACAAGACGATCACCTCACTTCACTCTGTGGCAGAGGAACATTAAAAAAATTTAAAAAATAAAGTTTCAAAGGAGGCGGGGCACCAAGTAACAAGAAGGTACGCAGAGAGGATGAGGAGGAGGAGGAGGAGAACATTCCTCAGTTTTAGAAGAATTTGTCATCAATGCGGAAGTGCGGCCGCGTGACGTCGTCCGGGTTGATGAAGACGGAGATGGATTTCCCTGGATTCTCCGTAACGAGCTGTTGGAGCTTTTTGGCCAGCCGGTCGTCTGGCTGGTTCTCCCCGCTGGCGTCGGACTGCGGCGATGGCAGGTTGTTGGAGCTGCCGCGCCACTGCAGCTCCACTGTCAGCCTGTTGGCTGCCTTAGCATGCTCTATGGTGGTACGGAGGTGCTCGGCCGGGTCGGAGCGCACCGAGCAGAGTTTGCGAGCGTGCAGCATGGCCGTCTCGTCCGACAGGTGCTCCAACATGTTGCACTGGGGGATGAAGTAGTTGGGACACATCTTGTTGACGAGGCAGTGCTGCAGGTCGTCGATAAGACCAAGCAGGAAGTGGGCGGAGAAGTCATCCTGCACAAGGTAGTTGGCAGGGAGGCGGTCACAGGCCCACAGCATGATGCTGCGTAGGTGGTAGGGGCTGATGGCTTTGGGGCGGGACAGCAGTTTGATGATGATCGCCTTACACGCCTGGTACGCCTGCATCAGGCTGGAAGAGATGCACTTCTTAAGCTGCACCTCGCTACGAGCAAACGACAGGCGCCATTCGTTCTCCTTGCGGCCTTTGTGAGAGCAGGCAGGGACAAGGTAAAAGCCACTGATGACCTCCTCCTCTGTGATCTTCCCATCCCAGAAGTGGTTCTCCATCAACCAGCTCTGAGCAACAGCAGGCCAGCCTTTAAACGACACCACTGGGACGATGTCATAGAGCATCCGACTGCTCCCGACGCCCAGGATGACAGAGATAATGGTACCGTTCCTCTCCACCTTCTCCACCCTTGGCATCCCTCTCTGTGGCTTCTTCTGCACCTCCAGCAGAACCAAGGAGATAGACTGGTAGAACCAGTCAGCCACCAGTGTCGGGGAGAAGAAGTAGTTGGTGGTGCCATTGATGTGGTCGACAATGGTGCAGCAGTCCTTCCATTTGTTGATGGTTCCCTCGTCAAAGAGGCGGAGGCTGAGCCAGGAGTGGCCCAGCGCAGAGTGCCTCATGTCCAGGGTCACTGGCTGGTTGCGGTCATGGAGTTTGAGTGCAGGGACAAGTAGAGTGAAATCCATGTCGTAGTCGGTCCCGCGGGCATAGACGCTGAGCTCGTCCAGGTCCATGTCCACCACACCTTCCCGAACACCTCCTGAAAGGAGGAGGTACTCGTTGGCTACTGGGAGCTTTTGGTCCAACTTTTGGACCATTCCTGAGACAGAGGACAAAAGATAAAGAATTACAATGTTATATTATTTAAGGTGCCCCGCCCTCGCCTTCATTGCCCACTATCACTCTACCTAAGGTGCACACATACAGCAACTGACCTCCATTTCTGATACAACATCTGGATTTTGAAAGAATCTCAGGCGTTTGCACGTTCCAAACAAAGTTAATGCAAAGACATATTGTCGACTGTTATTCAGAGTGAATTCTATCACCGCATCTATGCAGAAACACCCAAGTCCACATATCTTAAAAATCAAATCTCTAATAATGATGTTGTTTGAAAAATGTGAACCTGTCACTAATCACTACAGGGGAGAAAGAATTTGATTCAAACACTACACTACTGTATAATTCTGCTGACAGTCTCTTCAGGTCCAGATAAAGATTTGATCTAAAATAGATTTTTTTTAAAAATCTTTGATCTATTTTAGACCCATCCCTTCTTTTGTTTTGGAAAATTTATGTTTTTGTGTCCACCCTCAGCAGTTGGACCGGGTCGGTGCAGATTGGTTTTCTGCTCTGCTGAACAAACAACACCCGCACAGACAGAGACAGACAGACAGACAGACAGACAGTCAGTCCCTGGCTGACCGCTTGCATTCCTGTGGACAGTGTGTTTGGTCGTTTTCACAGTCTCAGTAACAGCCCAATGTGAAGGGTCAGAGACAAAGAAGCCTGTTGTGCATCTTCATCTTCCTTTAAAGTATTGTAACTGAAATGTACACTAAAAGGAAAGGAAAGTTCAGTCTTTTCTAAAAGGTGGTTGTCTGAGGCATGGTAACACAGTCAGAGCTGACTTCAACGTTGTTCCCATGCACCAGGAACCACTCTCATGGCGTTTTTTTCTACCACACAGTTCCAGCACGACTTGCCACAGCTTGACTATACTTGGTTATTTACTAAGAGCACCAGTGTGTGTGCAGTGTCTTTGGTGGTACTTTTAATATATAGACAAAGCAGCCCTCACCTTTGTTCTGTAGGCTGGTTACTGCAGCAACCATAGTAGTAAATTACACTCACTTGAATGTCCTTTGTTAAAAGAAGACACCAGTGTTGACTTTGTTTGAATAACAATGCAAGAGATGGCTGGCTGTTGTCTGTTAAGCCCGACCCACACTAGTGAATAACTGGACAGATGTTGGTCCTGATCAGGCCCTTCTGACAATCGTGGGTGTCTTCTGATTTTAGGCTGATTATCTGGCCAAATTATCTTGTTGTGTGCGCGGGATTAACAGAAGTGATTTTAAGTCATGACTTCATCCACAGTTTTCTGGGTTGCGCTTCTCAGCACAAAACATTGCATACACTATTTTATATACATACCTATATACATACACATACACATATATACACATTTAGTGTTAATATAACTATTAACTGACGATGCAGAGAGTCTGCCTCCATGTTAAAGTCATGTTAAAGTTTCTGTGAGATTCTCCTCCCTGAAATTGTTTGATTAAAAATAGAGCTGAAAGTTTTTTTCATGATTAAAACAAGATTTCTGATTGTTTAAGCTTCTTAAATGTGAATATTTTCTTTATTTCTTTGATCTGTATAACAAAGAAATCATTAAAAGTGAATCATTTTGGTTTGTGGACAAAACAAGACATTTGAGAACATCATCATTTCCAGGTTTGACAAACACCAATCAACATTTTCTAAGGTTTACTGATATTTTATGGACCAAACGATTCATCGAGAAAATAATTCACAGATTAATCGATTATGAAAATAATCGTTAGTTGCAGCTCTAATTAAACACCAAATGTTTGGTCCTGCGTCTTAACAGGATCGTCTAGTCTGTTCTTTCTCAGGATTACAAACATTGAAAGTCGGTTACAAAGTTCGTCTCCCACGCTTTTAAAAATCACTTCACATTTGAAAATCCTCTAGTGTGAGGCAGGCTTTCATCGCATAGAATGGGAGTCTATGAAGCTCGGCAGGTGTCTTACTAAGTGTGTGCAGTGGTGACTTGTTTTGTGGATAAGGAGAACTGGTACAGGTACTGCACTAATTGCTTTAAAATCAAATAAAATAGCGTGTTTTAGTGGCATTGACACTCCTTTAAAATTTACTTTAGAAAAGAGCCTTGCTTATTGGGGGCTGCCATCTAGCACCGCCATGCCACAGTCTACAGATGAGCTGGAGGAATTATTTAAAATACATAAACTTGCTTACAGAGACAGAATTTGATCAATGACGTAAAGTGATGTAAAACTGCAGATTTTTTTTTCTGACGGCTGAGAGAATGAAACAAACACCCAGTCATTTGAAATGAGCCTTCAATGAGTGTTCAAAACACATCCACCCCTTCACATCAGATTTCAGCTTATACTGATGTTTACACACTGCATCAGTCATCTGAGCGTTCACAGGTGAACCAGCGCAGAAATCACCACTGAGTCAAAAACAACCGTGTGTGTGTGTGTGTGTGTGTGCGTGTCCTCACCCAACATTGAGAAGATGAAGTCTTTAGCCGTGTGGATCTCCAGAGCCCGCTGGTCGTCGTACTCCCGCTGGTCGTGCTTGCTGAACTCCTGGATGAGCCGGTTCAGGTCCTCCATACGGGCCGCCGACCTGAAGTCGAGCTCGGGCCCGACGCCACCGCCGCCGTGCGGCAGCCTGCCTGCCGCTATGGTGGGGCTGTTCCCGAGGCTGCCCGCCGAGCCAGTCCGACCGGAGAGAGCAGGAGCCGCCATCTTTCCTCTGCGGTCACACTCTCACTTTCACTACCGTACTGCCTCCTCCTGCAGCTGCTGCGTAAACCGTACCGAACTGGGCCGAGCTAGACAACATCAACACAACCACCGGAAGCAACGGCTTTACTTCCTCCCACCTTCAAAATACAGTCCCGTGTCGCGTCTACTGTATAAAACAAAAACAAATTAATACAACATAAAATGAGCGTGGTTTTATTTTATTCACAAAATTAGAAGTGAAACACTCGATGACACCACAAGATAGTGATATCAAAAATTATTTTATGTACATTTACATCATGTTTTTAAATACTAATTTAGCATGTGAACTATAAATCGTTCCATATCGATATTTTTTAGACCCTTGCATTATAGGGAAGTTGTTTATAATCGTTTATTTTGTTATTCCAGTGGTGCAGTGTCGGTGTGTGACCCCCAGGTGTCGCCAGGTCTTTGTAGCGCCATGGTGTTGACCCAGAAGTGAACGAACGACCTGCCGGAGTTCACCGGGCTCCAACATGGCGTGGAAGAGTGTCTCCGTCTTGCTCAGACTCGCGAGAGAACCAGTTTTACTGAGCACTCCGAAGGGCGGCAGGTGAGTAAGCGCAGCCGAATAGAGGCAGCATGTCCCAACTGACTGTCAGACGAAGCTCCGCTGCTTGTCGTTGGCTCGGTTAGCGTCAAGGACAGTTTGTTTATGTTTTAGCCGTTGCTAGCAGGCAAAGGTTAGCTAACAGAAGTGACTGCGGTTTTATTTGTTTTGCCCTTATAAGTGACCATGTGTCCTCGTGTACTGATAAGTATTAATTCACCAGTGTAAAGTCGTAGCTGTGACTGTGTCATTTAATTTTTTTGATTCAGTATCGTAATTTATAGCTAAATTAAAAGCAGATTTAAAACAGATGTCCATGTAAAGCAGCTACAGTGACAACGCTGCATTTGTATTGTGTACTGTATTTATTTATTTTATTTTTTAGATTTGACATGTAAAACAGATACTTATTCATGATTACCACATGTATTGTAACATCCTATAACGAAAAAACATAGATGTTTAGTGTCTCAGCATTTAAAGCAGTTATGTAAAATCCAAATGGACACGAGTTAAATAACAGTATCACGAGAATAGTCTCACTTTAGCTGCCTGATTATTTTGGCTGAACCTGCTTCCTTGCAGAAAAAGTAAATACTTGAACTTTGGGGTCTCTCAATATCTTGGTGTATTGTTGTTGTTCTACTCAACCTGTAGACACAAAATTCATCCTACTGTGATAGTAGCCCATAGACCTGGCAGGCTTGTCATGTGAGCAGTTCCTGAGTCATGTCTACTTAAAGTTGTCTATCTGCCTCACAGCCTCCAGCAGAGATGTGGCTTCAGAAAAGCTGCCAGGAAACCAGAGTCCAAGAAAGTGGAGGAGGACCTGGGATCCCCCCACACAGAATCCGCTGAAAGTGCGGTCCAACGCCGGACTGCGACCCCCCACTGGGAGCAACAGGCACTGCCCAGCTCCCCCCGGGCCTTCAGTCGGCTCATCAAACCACTGGTATTCACTGTGGGGGTAGGTGATGCTTTTCTGTTGATGCTTGAGGTGACATCAGGTTGGGAGTGATGTCACAGACAGGTTCTAACACCATGTCAGTTTACAGGCTGCTCATTTGGCTCGGCGGCCATCTGGCAATACGAATCGGTCAAATTTCGAGTCCAGAGCTTCTTCGATCAGATCCAAGCTGATTGGTTGGAGAAGTTGCACCCTCAGAAACGTGGAGATATTCGCAAAGAGGTGAGTTTGTGAAGCAGTGGTTGTGCTACAAGGCCTCCTTTTATTTATTTTTTTAACCTCTTATCTCAGACTTACTTAGCTGTTTGTGTTTTAGATCAACCAATGGTGGAACAGCTTGAGTGAAGGAAAGAGGACGGTCACAGGTGAGAAAAGTTTTGTTTGATTGACCGTAGATGAACGCATGTGTGCTGTCTTAGGTCACATTTAGGGACAGCACAGTCATCACTAGCTGTGTCTCGATAGTCAAGGCTACATCCTCCGAGTGTGCATTCGTCGCCCCGATGTTGTCAAAGAGCGTCTTTTTGACACTCGTTGGGGCTGTCCCAATAATCACAAGAAACTTGTCTCCTTCTCTATATACGTATTGAGTTGAACACATTGGTTGCATTAGTTGACTTTCATATATGATGTTCTTGTTTAACTATTGTTGTCGAAATAGTGTGTAAGTTTTGTTCAAATTGTGTTGTTTTAATCTTAAATCTGTGGAGATAAATTATATTTGTAAATCATATTCCAGGTTAGTAACATTTAAGGGAAATTATCTTGTTCATGAAATTGTCTTGTTCATGTTCGTCTCTCATTCTTAGATACATCGCACACCAGCGTCATCTACATTTACTCCAGTGTTACATAAAATATCAAAAACATAATAACTAGAGGCTCCATCAAAACTAATAAATAATTGCAAAACACAAAACCAGAACTGACTGAAAAAACTACTATAAGTTTTATAACTATGTTGAAAAGTGAAATATATTTTAGATTTATTTCATATCAGATTATTGTTAAATATGTCTGATTTTTAGGATGTTTTGGCTGATTAAGGGTAAAACCACCAGTCAGACTTCACGGGGGAAGGAAGAACTGTGATTCACGGCATTATCCTGTGGAGGGCAGCATTTAACCCCTCTGCGTACAGCCTTACAGAATTTATGAGGAGGAGGAGGAGAAGGGGTATTAAGAGTTAAGTAGAGTTAAGTGGGCTGACTTCCATCTCTAACTTCCGTCTCTGACTCCCGTCTCCTTTAAGTGTTGCACATTTGCAGCCTTGACTGTTGGGACACAGCTACTGATTCTGTGTCAGTACCACATACAATCACACTTATGTATAACAACCTGAATTATTCCTTTTAAAGGATGAGACACTCAAATGAGTTTGACTCCTTGTCACAGTTCTGTTTTTTCCCCCCAGGGATCATTGCTGCTAACGTTATTGTCTTCTGCTGTTGGCGAGTTCCATCGCTCCAGCGCACCATGATCAAATATTTCGCCGCCAACCCCGCTTCCAGTGAGTGTGTGTGTGTTTGTGTGAGGGAGGGAGGGAGGGAGGGAGGGAGGGAGAGAGGGAGAGAGGGAGAGAGGGAGAGAGAGAGAGAGAGAGAGAGAGAGAGAAACGTCAGGGTGGTGCATTCACCGTCAAGGTGATTAGTGACATGTTGTTTGTTTTCCTACCACAGAGACCCTATGCTCACCGATGCTTCTCTCCACGTTCAGTCACTTCTCTTTCTTCCACATGGCGGCGAACATGTATGTCCTATGGAGCTTGTCCACCAGCGCTGTCTCCATGCTGGGCCAAGAGCAGTTCATGGCCGTCTACCTGTCTGCAGGTGCTGCAAAAGAACACACACACACACACACAGTCAGCGGTAATTTAAACATCTGACGCCTCACTGATGGATGTTTCGCTCTCTGTTCAGGTGTCATTTCTGCGTTTGCGAGTTATGTGGCTAAGATGGCGACAGGGAGGTTTGGACCTTCTATCGGAGCGGTGAGCAGCTACAGCACTGTTTCCTGTTTTTAATTTAAAAAAACACTTGGCTTCTACCTCAAGAGGGGATTTTATCACATCAATAACAACAGACAGTTGATATTGTTTTTTGAGCAGTTTCATGAAAGCAGAATTAAGAAAACCAGGCTTGACCTAGTCAGATATGAAGAAGTCTCTGAAAAGAAGCATGAGGGGTCTTCAACAAACTCAAGCAAGTCCAACTTGCCTATAATTACACTCTTGAAGAAAGTCAGATCAGCCTCTCCTAGATTTTTATTTTCCATGTATCCATGGAATTATCTAGGAGATAATGCTAGATCAAGTTAGGCTTTGACAGATAATTTCGTGTTTTTTTTTTTTTAAGTGTGGTTGTATGAGGCACTGACACATGGCGGTGCTGTGTGCGCCCCCTGCGCCAAAAACCAGCCTGAGACATCGATGCTCACTTTCAGTATAAACATCTCTTACAGTAGGGACACCAGAAAAAATGACATTGAATTAATTAGGGACAGATTTAGTAGAAAATTTTTTTCCCAACAGGATGCTGGGGTTCATAAACCACGGCTCACTCTCCCACACCAAAGACCATGGAGACAATCTGTGTTTTTAGCAGGGGGGAAACACATGAGCTTGTAGTCTACTGCTGCTTCATTTTGTTACTAAGATAAATCACATTTAAATTTACTGATGGAGGCAGGAGTGGATCAACAACTCATGTGTGACTTTGGTGTGAAAGCGTGAGTGTTTTACAAATTGAAATAAAAATCTGTTGCATATTGTCAAGATATCTTGCTGGTATAGATTTTATTAGGTGAGCCATTAGTTGTCTGATTGTTGGTGCAGGGGGCGCCCAAAACACTGTCAGCTCAAGTTGACCCCAGTCATGTCTGTGTTTTCAGTCTGGTGCCATCATGACAGTCTTGGCTGCAATTTGCATCAAAATGCCAGAAGCCAAACTCGGCATCATCTTCCTACCCATGTTCACCTTCTCTGCTGCCAACGTAAGACTCAACTCACCTCACCTCACCTGACCACACGTCCTCTCTCTCGGTTTGCTCTTCTTAAAAAGATGATGCTCTTTGCTTTGCTGTGCCCGCAGGCTATTAAGGCCATCATTGCCATGGATACAGCAGGCCTGGTGCTAGGGTGGAGGTTTTTCGACCACGCTGCTCATTTAGGAGGAGCCATTTTCGGAATGTGAGTCTGCAGTCATGGCTGTGTCTTTTGTTTGTATATCTGTGATCGATTTATTGACTGATGATCTCTGCAGCTGGTACGTCCTGTACGGTAACGAGTTGATCTGGAAGAACCGAGAACCTTTTGTGAAATTGTGGCATGAGTTCAGAACCCGAGGACGAGGAGGAGGAGGAGGAGGAGGAGGAGCAGCAGACGTGTGACGGGGGCAAAAGATGTAAACATGTATAAAATGTACAGACTCTGAGAACCAATTGGCTTCTCCAGGACGAGGTCATACAGAGCAGCTGGTGATGTCACACAAACATGACCTCATTCTTGTTCATATTTATACAAAACATTCAAACGTCACGACTGGAACCAACAACAGTTATTGATGATCAATCAATAAATGTTCCTTGTTCAGAACCAGGGCTGCTGATTGTTGTGTGCTGCTCTGAGTTAATATACATACATATATATTTAATTAATGAGTTAAAATGAACAGTGACTTGACAGTAACCGATTTGTGATCAAAAGAATCACAATCATGTTGTCAGACGGACGACAACATTTGTTTAACTGTAGCTACTGAAACAGACAAACTGGTCTCATCTGTGATCGATCAGTCTGTTCCATTGTTTATATAAACAATTGAGTCACACGCTCAATTATGATTGGTGCATAGAAAATATGTTCTGTGTGGGTTTTTTTTCCAGCTTTTCAAACCTTTTGTGATGTTTT
Organism: Solea solea; assembly: GCF_958295425.1. Classification (NCBI taxonomy): domain Eukaryota; kingdom Metazoa; phylum Chordata; class Actinopteri; order Pleuronectiformes; family Soleidae; genus Solea; species Solea solea. The sequence continues at coordinate 19,152,344 of NC_081140.1, read as the reverse complement.
GTTTATTTGCTCAGAGGAAAATCTTAAAAATAAACACATTATGTAAAAAAAAAAAAAAACAGTCTGTCATTTTTATTTTCATTTGAAGTTTCACTGTGATGAATTCAGGCTGTAAACATGAAAAGAAGCGCCAGAGTATCTGTGCATGCGTGGCTCAAAACTATAATAATAATATCAGACTGAATGTGAAATGTGTGTAATTAACAAAGCAATAATGACAACCTGCTCTTAAAAAGAAAAACAGCCAGGCATGGATTTACATTTTCAGTCAAGCACTTATCTATGGAGCACCAGAAGTGACCTTGAGGGAGAGAAAGTGGGAAGGCTGGGGAAAACAAAAAAGAAATGTACTTCATACATTTGCTTCATCATGCAAGTGTTGTGATTGACAGCTCGTACCGCCCAAGAGCTGCAGGGCTGAGAGTTTAGGTGGATGACATCTTAGCCTGGCTTCACCATCTTTTTTGAAGAATCGTGTTGGAATAATCCTTTGGCGTGGTTCAATCATGTAACATCCTTGAAATTAAACCAATCGAGGCATTTAAAAAAAAAACACTGCTGTCGCCAAAAACTGTTATTAACATTAGTTATTAACATTACAAAAACATCACCCCAAAATGTGTTAAAAATACCTTCAATTAAATCATTATGAATCATGAGGTCTTGGAATGACTGAAAAGACGCCAGCTTCCCCTTGTGGCACTTAAAATAAATCACTAGGACAGTATGTTGGCGACAGACAGAAATTTCAAGTCACTCTTGTGATATTAACAATTTACTTTGTCCACAATTATCACAAACGCACAATGTGCTATACTATTGTAGATTGTCTCATCCCTGGGAGAAAAGAGGCTGAAACTGTCTCATCACAAACAACTGCTAAATGTCGATACTGATGTGTGTTCAGCCGAGGTCATCGACCCTGAACCAGCAGGGACCAAAGACCAGATCAGGTTCACACACTCGGCCACATCAGAGAGAAACAACGTTGACAAAGAGCAGCAAGAAGGACGAGGAACAAAGACGACAAAGGCCAGCAGCGAGAGCAACGGCCAGGAAAACTTCGAGAAGAAGGACAAGAACAGACGGTAATACTATTTCTACAGTGGTCGTTCTGAAATCGGGGTCTGGGGACACTTTTTTAGGCGTGTATTTTACAAAAGGATTTACAATTCATTGTTAATGTATTCAAAGAAGTTCACAAATGTCTTCTTATCAAACAATGTATAGTCAAATTATTCCAATTGAAATACATGAGGTCTCTGGAGTACTTTATCTTGTCCCTGACTGAGAAAAATGATAACCACTGTTATCTACAGGACACTAACATAACGACCTCTGCACGTTGTACAGTCATGAAACACCCGGGAAATGTATAGAATTAAAAATCTAAATTTTTAGACCTTGAAAAGTTTTAGAAATGTTAGGAAAATGCAGAAAGTCATGGAAATCTGATTCACGAATAACTATGACTAACAGCTACTTCTACATCATGTCAGCCCGATGTCACCTTGTTGACCACCGGCAAATAAGACGACATTGGCTGAGCGTTTCTCAACTTTTTACATCTGTGGTGGTGAAACCACTGGTCAATTATTAATTGGATTTTTCGGCTTTCACCGTTCTGCTTTGTTGTTGATCAGAACGAGACATTTGAAGAATTACAATGTTCTAACATTTGGGATTAAATAATCATGGATAAGACATTTAGCCGAAAATATAAAGGACCAAGACATGAACCCTGAGGAACACCACAGAATGAATAGTAGGACATCATTGCAGATTCTGGTGAGCAGCGTGCCAGATCTGATACATATAGATAGTAAGACTTGAGATGGTGTACCCGGTCCAGATGCCTGGCACCTTGGTATCTAGGTAGTGAACCTTGAAAGACGGGTTATAAATATATGTGACTAATTAAACCTAAAGTTGGCAGAAGATTAAAATGTTCTCTCACAATAACAACATTTATTCAGTGTGTGTGTCCTAGTAGCTGTTTAGTGCTGGTGATGTCCATATGTCCTGATGTGTTTCCAGGTGATCCAGTTGTGTGGAGACGTGGAGCAGGATGGCGGTGGCGCTGCAGGTCGTGGGTCTGGTTCTGGGTGTGGCGGCCTGGTGTGTGCAGTCAAGCTGTATGTCATCACAGCTGTGGAAGGTGAGGAGTCAGATTGAGTCACTCAGCAGCAGCCAGTGGCAGTTTGAAGGTCTTTGGATGAGCTGCGCTGCAACGTCGCTTGGGTCAGTTCAGTGCAGTCGCTTCAAGACGGTGTTAGGGTTGCCAGGTGAGGACACACACATACACACACACACACACACATACATACACGTACATTCAGGTCAAAGGTCTCCAGGTCAGCGTTCATAAATCTTATTTGTGTGGCAGTTCACCTGCAGACCTGCAGGGCACTGATGATCCTTTCACTGCTGCTCAGTCTCGCCGCCATCATTGTGTCTGTGCTCGGACTCAAGTGCACCAAGATCGGCAGAATGTCAGAGCGTGTGAAGGAGCAGGTTGCTCTGAGCGGAGGAGTCCTCTTCATCCTGTCTGGTATGTGACTCAAAAACTGACGTGGGTTTTACATTAAAGTTTGGATCTGTAAGGAAGGATTAGCAGAATCCTTCTTGTGGGCCTTGTCAAACATCAGTCCCCAAAGATTTTTCACTGACCCTTGCCCACAGAGTGACTACTGGGTTATACCCATGTATTTGAACCATACTTTTCAGGCCTGTGCTCCTCCTCAACCACTGCACTCCTGCAATGAATTCCATCTCACTCTGCCCTCCTTGCAGTTTAAGAAAACTCAGTTCAGATTGTTCTCATTTGTGGTTCACTGATAGTGGATGGAGCTCGGGCAATGACACCACGGCAGTGGAGTCTGCCTTTATCTTCAAGAAAAGACTCATCTCCTTCTTTCTAAAATCTCTTAACACCACAAACTGATGAAGCCTAACTTTTCTTGAGCACTCTCCACTCCTGAACTTCCACAACGTCTGTGATTGTACGGTAGCTCAGTGGTAGTGCGAGTCGGTTGCGGGGTCGATTCCCGGCTCCACTAGTCTACATGCCGATGTGTCCTTGGGCAAGACACTTAACCCCACATTGCTCCTGATGACTGCACTGGCAGTGTGTGAATGAGTATGTAAGAGTGATAGGGTACACATAGAGTGAATGGGTGTGAATGGGTTAATGCAAAACTGTAGTGTAGAGCAGCTTTGAGTTGTTGTTTTTGTTTAGGGTTTTTTAACATTTGCATGTAGTTTGATTGAATTTATTTTATATATAACTATATATATTTATATATAAGTATATCATTGATATAGTATCTAAAAGTAATTATATAAAATATAACATGTACATTTAGAAACATGTTTTTTAAAAAAGTTTTTGTCTCTCAGGCCTCTTCACTTTGATCGCTGTGTCATGGTACGCCGCCAGGGTCATCAACGACTTCTATGACCCACTGTACGGAGGAGTCAGGTTAGTCTCTCTCTCGCACGCACACACACACACACACACACACACACACAATGATGATGATGATGATGAATGGTGTTGCAGGTTTGAGCTGGGTACTGGTCTGTATCTGGGCTGGGTGTCCGCCTCTCTCGCCTTACTCGGCGGATCAATGCTCTGCTGTTCTTGCAAGAAGACACAGCCCACACCTGTCACACGGTAAACAAGTAAACAACACACACGCACACACATACACACACACACACACACACATAGCAGCACCAGCCCAAGCCTTTATGGGGCCCTAAGATGAAGTTGATTGAGGGCCCCCTCCCATCACTGTAAACTGTTTTAAGGGTTCCTTAGGTCTATACATTACATTACATTTCATATTATACCCATGCAAGAACACACACACACACACACACACACCTTTAATGTTCAGGTGTCTCCACAGACACACAGTAGAAGCATCACCCTGTCTTCTGTAGTGTGTGTGCTTCGTCGTCTGTCCGACAGAGGGCGCTGTTCCTCTGACACTGTTCTCTCTGTTGTTTCCTCCTGCAGACAGTTCTCCTACAGCTACTCGAACTCGAGCCGTGGACCAAGCATCTACAGAGCAGCTCTGCCATTAGACAACAGCAGCTCCAAAGCCTACGTCTGAACCATGAACCTGTAAAACAGTCATACACATGTTTTTCATGATGACGTTTTATTATGAAGGGCTCTGTGGTCATTTTGTATCGTTAGTGTTTAAGCACCTGATTCTGTTGTAAATAAAAAAGTTTCCTCTCATAAGTTTCAGTCTGATAAAGATCTGATCTGAACAATTAAGTAATAACTTAATTGTTTTTAATCAGTAATCTTTTCTTGATCAATTCTCTGTGCTGATTAATAATTATCTTAAAAGGAAACAAACAAAGGGAAATTTAAACTTATAGTTTAGTTTTTTATTACTGATTATTTAGAATTATTTATCTATGATTTTTTTGTGTTGCTCAACTTCTCTAGTTTAGTCTTTTTTTTTATTATAAAATTGTGCAGTTTACCTTAGCACCACTAGAGGGTAACAGATGGTTATCAACGGTCCTTACAACTCCTTAAATGAAAAAGATGAAGAACTACATTGGACCAGGTCAACATCTATTTTTTCAATTTTGAAAAATTACAAAAGCAGGGAAAAAAAAACACTGAACATAAAAACTAACCGATGTGCATCTACAAATCCTACTACGAATCCCAGAATGCATTGTAGCACAACGTCCAGTCACAGAACTTCACATTTTGATGAAGCTTGACTGTGGCTCATGTTTGGCATTAATGTAGTAACCACTGCAACAAATATTAATATTTTGTATTCAATGGCAAATACATTTATTAAGCAAACAACTAATAAAATATTGACAAATGACATTTATTCAAACATTTTTAATTAAAAATGTATTAAATGTGGAAATAAAGAGAGTCAATACAACAACAAAATCAAGAAATGTTTCAATAAATAAAACATATGTAGGTAAATACAGAAAGACATTTTTTTTCTATTAACATTTATTTAATGATTCAAAAATGTTGTTTATTTACTTTTGTTATCTGGTCGCAGACAGAATATATCAGTAAAAATAGAAACTACAGCAAATTACAGCAACAAAGTGCGATCATTATCTGTATAAAAATTGAAATAAAATCAAAATTAAAATGAATTTTTTTTGAATGAAAACAAACACCAATGAGAAGCAATGTAACAAGAATCTGGCGACCATGAATAGGTCAGAGGTACAGAGGGACGTTAAAGAGGCCCCGGGGCCCCATGCTTCTGTTTGAAGAGGCAAGTCTGAAGGAAAGTGAACTGGCTATCAATCAAAGATCAATCAATAAGACACAAATACGTCTGTCAGTCTGAAGGCCTTTTACATCGTTGTCCAAGGGTCTGCCATGTCAGATCTGTGTGTGTGTGTGTGTGTGTGTGTGTGTGTAGGAAGAGGAAAAGATGACCATTTCCTGCTGCTGTTAGAAAATAAAACAAACAGGAAACACTGAGCAGGAGAGACAAGCGAAGAATGAGCAGAGTCGGACAGAAGGCAACAGAGTCAGACACAACATCAAGAACTAAGACATGGTGGACCGGAGGACAGTAGAACCTGCCAGAACCCAGTAAAACCCAACAGTACCCAACAAAACCCAACAGAACCAAATAGAACCTGGAGCAAAGGAGGAAGAAACCTGAGAGAAGACAGAAGAGCTGAGGACACACACATACTGTGTGTCTTGAAGAGACATTTGGATTTATTTGTCTTTGTTCTACAGAAAAAGAAGAATAAGGTAAGAATCATCATGCACGCTCACACAGAGAGAGACTGTGTGTGTGTATGTGTGTGTGTTTACACAGTTTATGACTTGTATCAGTGACATTTCCATAAGTCGTATCTGTATGCTGATTAGCAAATCATAGTATGCTCATGTTTTACACATTAGATTTGTTAGATTTTGGTCTTGTGAACAGTTTCCGTGGTAACAGGTGTTCACTGTGACTCTGAATGACTCTCTACAGCCCTCATTCTAATCTGTGGAACACTGAGTTTGGATGAGCATTCGCACTGGCATCATTCACACACTGATCCACGTTGTTTTGAGGAGCTGTCACAGAGGGAATATGGTTCTGTGTTGTGATGGTGCTAACACAACTGTTCCTTCTTCTTTTTCTTCTTCCTGTAAATTCTGACAGACTGTACACTAATAGGTGTAACACTGCCCTCTACAGCCTGAAGCTATTAACCACAGTTCTGACCTCTTAATCGAGAACCTGGCGCGAAAACCGGGTCTTCTTGCTGCAAAGGCAAGACTAGTGCTCACCACTACACCAACCATGTGGCCCGTCACACATTCATTGAAGATATTAGTCAGACTGTGGGAAGTCCGGGTGTATAACAAACGTGTCTGCAAACATACAGAAAGACATACAGAAAGACAGCATCAGACATGCATGCATCAACCCAGTGTGTGAGGGTTAGCACAGGCCAAGACCTGGCTCGGCTCCCCTGTATTTGAACAGGAAATGCACCAATTCTTGACTTTTGCCGTCCCTGCTCAGTCTCACCCGGTTACATCGCAGTCCAAAGCCCCCGAACACAGCTCAAAGTTCTCCATTGCAGCTCAAGGTTTTTCTAAATTCCCATCTCCATCCTTTATGCTAAGCTAGGCTAAACTAGACACAGAGATGAAAGTGAATATCCTATAAATAGTTTGCACTGTTTAGCATTAGCCTGACATCCTGCTGTCGTTTTCTCAGCTGTGTGTGTGTGTGTGTCTGCTAACTGACACCTTCTCTATGTGTGAGTGTGTAAAGCTCTCGTCGTACTTTCTTCATTCCACGTTTGCAGAGTTTTGCACATTTTCTGCTCACACTTAAGCGTTCATGGTGGCATTCGTTCCTAAACGAGGGTCTGTGTTGTTACATACATTATGTACCAGGTCCCCTCATTTTACCTCGAGCTTGAGCAGTCGACATGTAATAATTCATGTGGTCACAAATGTCTGCTGGTACTGGTGCACACGGTATTTACAGAATGCAAACATCAGAGGACTCTGCCCCAGGCTCTGATCCCAGTGCAGGTTCACTTCTGGTTTGTGCACCTAGTTTTGAACCATTCAGAACATTTCAGGCAGAAATCATTGAAATCACGTTGTTTCCACTTGGAATAAGAAGGTGGAGTGTGATGACATCAGTGGGCGTGTCTTAAGCTACAGGTGACTTTAACACCCTGTTGATGCTTAAATCTGGTGTAAACATGGGTGGGTTCGCTGGACCGCGTCAATGTTGAATCTTGAACAGAACTGGTTTAAGAAGCAGAGGGACGTGAGCTGGACACAGATCAGAGGTCAACTAGGACACTGGAGACAGGTTAAAGAGGGTTAAAGAGATAGTTTACGTTTTGTTGTTTGTTTGAGGTACTGACTCACATACAGATTAGCACTTTTAGCCAAGAGCTGCTGCTTTACTGTAACTGAGGTATATCTGAACATTACACGCATGTTAAAAGTCCAAGTTTAGTGGGTAATTTATTTTTAATGTCATGTTTACACTTAGACTAACATACGTGGATAATGCGATTATATATTATAGTCTGATTACTCCTGTATGTATATATGTGTATGCTTAGTCAGACTGGAGTCGGTGTTTTGCGCATGCACCAAAATGTCCTCCCCAGTCTTTGACCCGGAGGTAAAAGGAGATGACGTATAAACGGCAGTACTGCTGCCAGAAATTACAACAATACAGCAACCACAAGAGCTATGCTCAATCTCATTTGTATCATGATTAACATGTATAAAGGTCAACAGGAAGCTAATTCAATACAGACTAGCTTAGATACAGCGCCACCTAGGGAGTCAGATGTACACGGCCAATAAATTGATATTCTCCTCCGCATGTATACTTGGATTCGGCAAGTTGTGCGGTTGCCTGTCTTAGTCGTACTACGGCCTTAGCTTGATTAAACTGCATGTAAACTCACTGACTGAAGCCACAGAACAACATATTTGAACTTACTGATGGAAGCAGTAGTGAATCAGTAACTTGTGTGTACCATGATGTATAATCACTGATTTTCTCTATGGACTTTGGTGGAGATTAAAACTGTTAAACATATCCTTAAATATATATTGTTAATACAAGCTGATGTGTTTGCATTTTATTTGGTGAGCCTTTTGTTAAGTATCTTAAAATCAGTTTTTCCTTGTGAGGAAGCCTCCCTGTCTCAGGCTGGTTCTGGGCTGCGCGGTGGCTGCATGTTCTGCAAAGTCAAAGGTTTACTGTCACATTTAGATTCTCTGTGGTTTATATAACCAGGAGAGTTTGACCACCTTCATATGGAGTGGTGAGGAGGAAGAGGGGACTGGACTTGTGAGCAAATGTGAGAAGTTTGGTCTGAAGAGGAAAAGAAACAAAAGTGGATTGAGACATGTCAGAGACTAAATCTGCTCTATCAGCTGTTTACAAGAAGCACAAATGGCAGTGTTTACTTACACTAACATTAAATCCAGTGATGAAATGTACAAACTTCTCCTTTATTCACCGTTTGACCTTCAACAATCATCTGGTTTTCATTTCACCCTATGTGTGTGTGTGTGTGCGCACACACAAGCAGAGAAAGTAGAGTTAATGAGTATTGTGTCAGTTCTTTTGTGAGGTGTGTGTGGTTACCAGCTGACTAACTGATGAGTGACGTCCAAGTTTGTTCCCCACAACCATAGAAAAATGTACACAAACAAGGTGACACATGTGTGTGTGTGTGTGTGTGTGTGTGAGTGAGAAAACAAGAAGCAGGAAGTCGATTGAAGCTGGAATGAAACTCTGAGGCTGAGACTTTGACCAGACCCATGAGCCTCAGGTGTGACAGACACTTATATACCATGGTTACCATGGTTACGCCAGGCTTAACTGTGTTATGTCAACATGAACAATAAGAACAACGTGATCAGTGTCAAAACTCTTCATCGTGTCCTTTTTTCATGACATCACAATCATGCACCTGCCAGGTGTTTGACTGGACTCAGGTCACATGACTGTGGAGCTCAGGGAGGTCATTGAAGGTCACAGGCCTCACTGCTCATTGTTCATGCTGAGATATAGAGCAGGAAGTCTCCGGTGACATGTGTTCAAGATGGACACAAAGTGATTTTGTTTTGCCTTAATTTTAATAATACATCAAATTTCTATTGTACTTTTCCTGACACTTAAAAGCCCTTAATAAAATAAGAAAAGAAAAGAGTAAAAATAAATAAATTAATTAAAAAATGTCATGTTGTGGAAGGGAAATCCAGAGGGTAGGGGCAGCGACGGTGAAAGTTCATGCTTGGTTCTGGTGATGGGGGTCAGGAGTCAGTCATAGTTTGTTGCATTTATGAAATTTAAGAACTACAGAAAGAAAACTGTTTCATTGCTGTTAATACTCAACTTTCAGGAATGGCTACTCATATTTTACACACAACTTTGTCTTTTCTTTTAAATATTGCATTTGATGTAGACATTGAATGTGACAATGTATTAAAACACTTTTATTCATCTTGATCTCTAAATAAGATGTGTTCATGCTGACAGAAAATATATATATACATATATATGTATATAATATATATATTATATGTATATATATATTTTTTTTTTCCAAGCTAAAAGGCATCACTGCAGAGGGGCTGAAGAGCCACACATGGCACTAGAGCCGCAGGTTGCAGACCCCTGCGCTAGTTACAATCAGGCCCAGTCGCCCCACAGCTAACTACTGAAGAAGATTATGACCTGGATGACGGAGAACCTTCAGCGACCATTGCAAGTATCACTAGTAAACACAACAGGCGACTGCTTTCCTGGCGCTAATGCTAGGCTAACTACATAACCAGGTTGTCGAAAAACCGCGCTCGCTTTCTGACGTAGTTTCTTCTTCACCTGTCCGCCATTTGTAATACAAAATCCCAGAAGAGTCTCTGTTGGCTTTTTGGATATTGTGTCGTTTACGTTTCACTCAAGTTCATATATTCTCATTTTTAATCAACCTGAGAGAACAATAGTATGTTAATGTTCTCCACAAAGTTTGGGGCATTTGTGTGTTTCACAGAACCCGGTGTTTCCGACACGAAATCACATGTACTCGCGTCATCGCTTTATAAACTTTACAGACCATTCATGAAAGTTCGATCTCTGGCACTTAATTCCTACGTGATTGGCTGATGCGGTGCCTTCATGGTCAGTGGGGAACCATTTCAAAACACTTTCTTAGTATTTAATGTGATATAATATGAGTCTCACAGATGATCATGTTCATGTTAATGTCAAAAACTTAAAAAGGAGGGCGTGAATACGTCATCTCTTGGAGAAAAAAAAACACTTTCCCTGCGCGAGAAGCTGAAGCCTTGTCAGTGATATCGACATTTCCCACCGCGCATGAACGCAGCACCCGCTGCTGATTAGAGCAGAAGGCGAGCAGAGCTTGAGAGACAGGGACAAGGACAAGGACACTTGGAGACACACGGACACCGCCGGATCTCCGCCACACTCTGACCTCGTGTCCGCCGCCTGTGATGCTTTGGTACCGGGTTGTGATGCCGTTGTGAGCCTCTGATCCGCCAACATGAGTCTCTGCAGTGAGTCCAAAAAGTTTAAACATGGTTTTTAAAGTTGTTTAATTACAAACAGACATTATGAAACTTTAGGATTTATGACGTGAATCGTCATAAATTATGTTGGAAATGTTCTTTTTGTCTGTGTGTGTATGTGCAGTGAAGGACACGTTCACTGTGACAGTGAGGTTCTCTGATTGATTGATTTATTTATTGATTGATTGATTGATTGATTGATTGATTGTTTGATTGTGTATGTCTCTGGATGACTTTCATGGTGCGTTTTGGGCCTGCAGCAATCGTTAGTGAGTAAATGTCCTCCATGACTTTGTCTTCATGGCTCTTTGCTCTGCCTCCCTAATCAGGTGTGTTCTTGTATTTGCTACCTCTTTAGGACCTAGTAGTCCTCATGGAGACCAGAACCTCATTTCTGAGGAACTGGTTCAGTGTATTCCTAAAATCTGAATTGTGGTTCAGTGAAGGTTGGGTTTAGTCATTAAATGGTTCTGGTGAGGGTTGGGGACAGTCCTTTGGTTAGGCTGTCCAAAGAATCGAATTCAATAGAGAGTCCTTAAAGGGATAGTTGCATTAAACTGATGAGCAGCAGCTGGATCTAAAGTCACAGTAAATGTAATTATTGAACTGTTCATTTAGAGTTTTGCTTTCGTGACTTTGTGAAATAATGGACTAGTGATATCTCAGTGTGGGGTGTCGTCTGTTGCTGTTGCTCCATGGATGCTGATTCAGGTGATCCGTCCTCACTGTGTGTTTTGTCCTGCAGCAGAGAGGCATCTCTGACATGTGCGCACTGTGGCTTCATTCAGCGACCGCTGCTGCTTTCACTGACATATGACGCCGGCTGCTGAGTCAGGAGAGTCATTGTCGCAATAAAGTTGTCAACAAACAGGAGAATGGGGAATGAAGAGGGATCAGTGTCTCCGTCTGTTCCTTTGCCACACCCACACGCTCAGCCAGGTTTACACTGGATTCAAAGAGCAAATGAAGCAGTGAAAAATTAAATGAATGAATAAACTCTCTCTGTCATGACCCTCCACAGACCTGCTGACTGTGACATTCTAACTTCCTGCAGAACTGATAAACTTCTCCTTCTGTCTGAACTCTCCTCTGTGCTGTTTTGAACTATGACCCCTGTGTTGTCGGCGACCCGAGTACATGAACTTAAAGCGATGATGTAGTGTGCCGTCAGGCAGATGTTAATATATATGGTTGTTTGAGGTAGTTGTACAAAGGTAGAGCTGCAACTAACGATTATTTTCATAATCCATTAATCTGTCATCTGTTATCTCCTCGATTCCAGCCCTTTGCAACAAACTCATGGTTAGAAACCTGGGGGTAATCCTGGGCACTGATTTTAAGATTGATAAACAGATTAGCTGTGTTTTAAAACCAGTTTCTTTCACTTATGGCAAATAGCCAAGGTTAATCATTTCTGCTGAGCCACGACCTTGAAAAACTCATAGATTCAAACAGGCCTTCATAGCTACTCCACTGGATAACTGTAACGCACTTCATGTTGGGGTGAGCAGTTGCAGGTCCCAAACTGGGGTTTGCCTCTTCACATCACTCATCTCTTCGCTTTGGCATTGGACTCAGTGAGCTTGCGATGTCCAGCACTTTGGTCGACAATGTTGTTTTTAAAAATGTGTTTTGGACTGGATTGGATTATAGCTGCTGCAATTTTCAAATGCGATAAAATAACATTTTATGTTAATTGTCTTGATCTATAAAAGTCTTTTTACAACAGACTGAAGAGAACATCTTTGTTTCTCATAGATCTGTTCAAATATCACACAGTAATCATATTAAATTAGTTTTTTGAATGAAAATGAGAATAATGATGTAAAAATTACCATTCCCTCTGACATTGTGAATCATATAGCAAATGTTCAACCGTGGATTGGATATTCAGCTAAAAAAACCCAGAAAATATTCACATTTAAAAAGCTGAAAAATCAGAAAGCTTGTTTTAATTATTTAAAAAAACTCATAAAACGATAACCAAAATAGTTTGCGATTCATTTAGTAACTATGATAAATGATCAATAATCATAATTCATGTCTACAATATCTTAAGAATATGTTCAATGCTTCATCTTGCTGTTATACAGCCTTTTCCAACAGAAAACTGAAGTTTGTGTCACCTTGTTAACAACTCGCTTTCCCAGACCAATGTTTTTAATCTCAGCCAATCTCAGCTGATATAGGGCGAAAGGTGGGGTACACCCTGGACAGATCCCCTGCCCATCACAGGACCACATGGAGACAAACAACCATTCACTTTCCCACCTATGGTCAATTTATAGTGTCCAATTTGCCTAAACCCCAAATCTGCATGCCTTTGGACTGTGGGAGGAAATTGGAGAAAACCCACGCTCACACAGTGAGAGATGTTGTGACACGGAGCACACTCACCTGTAGGTAACACACGGACTATGTCTAAGAACCTAATCTAACCCATTTAAAAAATCACAAACTATCCCGTTATCACATTAATGACATGGCGTGTCATGTGAGTGAGTTGACCAGATGCCATTGTTACCATGGATACTGCTGTTCTCACAATGGACCAGGAATGTGTCACATTTCAGACACATTCTTTAAAAGTGGCTGACCATTCACAGCTGACTGGCCTGTTATGGAGGCTCTTCAACAGTTTAAAATGTAACAAAATATATGGAACAAAAGTTCAAAATCTTATGGACCAACTTCAATCCAGAACAGTCTTCATCTTTTCATCACATTGTCATTAACCTGCGCTGTGTGACTTCCTTCCTGTCTCCACTGTACTTCACCACATTCGTCTTCGGGGACGAGATGAAGTTACATTTCTGTGAACAGCTGTCCTCAGAGCTGTCCTCCTCAGACACTGCTGAATCAGCAGTTTAGACTAAATGAGATACAGATGCGGCATGGGTAACTGACCTCGAAGCAACTTCAGAATTATTTAAATGGTGTAAAATGTGGGGCGGCGTCCTGGAGCCTCACAGAGCTCACGTGTTATATTTTTGTGCTGGTGCCCACACATTGTCCCTCAGTGTCTCTGCCTGCAGGCAAACTTATATAACCTGCTGTTATTATTTCTGGATTTAATGGAAGGGTCCATACTCTGTGTCTTGAATGTTAAACACCTGACTTTATACCTTGAAGAAAAATAACCATATTCTTGATCGCTTGACTCCACATGCTGAAAGAAACAGTCTTTTCTTTTGAACGCAGTTGACACTTGACCTTTTCCATGAAGAATGCTTTCTCTTCATTTTTGTCCTATTAGCTATTTCATATATTTTGTCATAATCGTCTCATGAGGACAGGTCAACCTTGGATAATCACTCTTGGTGGATCAGTTTTTACCCATGAGGACAAGACGTCACGGGGGTGGCTGATGGGACTTTGGAGCCAATAAAGTTCTTTTATTATCAGCCGCTCAACTTTCATCAATCATCCACTCTTGATGAGTCTTCACTGGAAACACAAACAGCCGCTGCTGATCTATAATCAGCGTGACATAAAAACACTTTCTTTGTCTGTCTGAGCTCTTCGCTCCTCCACCGAGGTTACGTTTTCATTGGCGTGGGTCGGCTCAACCCGTTTTCTTTGCTTTTCCATTAGAGATAGTACCCAGGACTTTTTTATTACCTGCTCAAGCTGAGCTGAGACCAAAATGTGACGTCGTCAGACTGCTGGCCACTGATTGTTCAGAGAGTGTTGTCACTGGAAGAGTTGTGGGTGCGACGTCCACATTTTTTAAAATCTCAGTATTTAACAGAGGAGTCTGGTGTATTTAGTGACGGCACTGCCAAAAGCCGGCAATCATGAGCCCAGTCACAACTCATTCAGCTCAGTGATTGTGTCAGATGGAGTCTGTGCTCCGGTCATGCAGGAAGTACTGAAATAATCTTTTTAATTAACAGATTCTAATGATTCAGTACACTGAAAAATAACTGATTATCTAGTCACTACTGTGTATCGCGTATAAAACGACATGGAAAAGCTTCGTTCGTTTTTTATAAAGGATATCATTTTTTTGTGATGGATAGGTGATCACCTGAGTATGTTCCCACTAAATTTTAGTAGAATCTACCCACTGATGATGTCCTAAAAATATCACCTTTTCAAAAAATCCTCTTCACTTATGGGCAAAAATAAAAAAAATAAAAAACACACATCAGATTTGAATGAATGAATGATGTATTTGGTGGCAACTTAGATTTAACATTGGAAGTCAGATTTAGCTCAGAGTTTTTGGGGTTTTTTTGTTGGCAAAGAGTCGGACTGAGACATTCTGTTGGCATAGACTCTGAATCTTAACAAGTGGTTTGCAGAGTTTTTCTTAAGGGATTGGTATTTTGTGTATGTAGATTGAAATTCTTCCAGGTCACAGTTCAGTAGCAATTGGACTAGAAGCTTTTCTTGAAACATCTTTTTAGACTTAAAACTTTTACGTTCAATTTAAAATAACCAAACGTGTTTGTGACCCCTGTTGTGAATTATGATGATAGTTCTGAGAAACAAGTGTGAACAATTTTGGAGTTTGAAGAAGTTGTGTTTGTGGCAGCAGCAGTTTGTTAGTTTTGCATAACTATTTGCATGCACACATACATAGTATCACATAGTGATAAAGTGTGAGCAGGAAGTGAGTGATGAGCCGTCTGAATTGTTGTTATTTTTGAACGGACTGACTGTTCTCACTGTTTCCTCCTGCAGACATCCATCAGCTCACTATCTATACGGCCATTAGTCATCAGACTCGCCACTTTCCACCTTGATCGCAGGTCAAGGCTTAGGGCTGTGTCCACGTCTGATTGGATAATAGCTTCTGCTCCTGGTTCCTGTTTGTGTTTTGTGACACTGAAAAGTCGACCTTCACATAATGTTTTAGTGCAGCTAAAACATGCTCACTGTCTCATGGGGTCTGATGCTGCCTTGATTAAGTTTTTTGTCACAACATGGTTGGCAATTTTATGGCCACGGCACGAGATAAAATGTAGATGTAATGCCAAGAAAAATCAGTCAGTAGGGAAATCTTTTCTACCATAATTAAACGATTTAATGGATTTAAAGTCTGTTTGACGAAAATATTACACATATTAGCTAACCAACCACTAAAAAGGGTTAGGGTTTCTGGAAATGTCAATAATCTCAATTTGTGGAAACTTGACAGAAACTCTCAACTTATGATGTCATGGATATGACACTGGGCAGGAGGCGTTCACATGGATCACACACACCAATTAGTGATGGTAAATTTGACCCCTGCCTTTAACCCACCCTTATTACACACCAGAAACAGCAATGGGGGATTGGGTGCCTTGCTCAGGGGCACCCAATCTGTCTGTCTGCCTGTTAATCGCATGACAATCCAAAGGTTGGCTTGACAGGCTTCAAACTTGGCATGTGAAGTTTCACACACCATTTGATGTTGCAAGAGATATTGGTAGATATGTGACAGATATGTAACCCCAGTAAATTGAATTTGTTGCTCTGGTATGGGATTTGGTTGGTCCCCCATTTGTTACCCCCGTCGGCATGCTGTTGCTATTTCCTCTTCCAGCCACCAGACTGTATTGTCAACTAATCAGCTGCTGTCCCTTACCTTGACCCAATCAAATGCAACTTCCTCCTGCATTGAAAAGAGCTCCGGTAGCTGACAACCAAGGTAACGCCCTCTGGCAGGAGACTATGCTGTTCACCTCTATAGACGTCTGATGTACACGTAAATCAGGCAATATGTCACACAACTGGTCTTGTCGCAGGCTGTTTTGATCATAAAAGTAAGGCTTGTAGATGCATATTTAATAAAAATTTGCAGTTACAAGCCAAGTTCCCTTTCCAATTAGCTACGGGCTGCCGAAACAGTCTGAGTCAGGGGACTTCAGGGTAACGGGAGAACATTTTACTAGATCCCCACAGATCCAGAGAGACGGCGTAGGTCTCCTACAGCGAGTAGAAGAAGACCGAACAATGGGAAGCCAGTAAGCAACAGATTTCGTGGTTAACGCTCGGTAAATAATGGACTCGGTTTTACTGACCTACAAGTCTGTATAGACAGCAATTATTTACAGTACACTGGCCCATTGCGAATGCTAACGTTATGCTAACGCGACACACACCCATCCAGTGACAACAACGCTATCTTTAGCCGGTAGACTCCAGAGTTTAATGTTTGTCACAAAGCCAGATATTGTCCATTTGTTTCCCTCCAGGCTCTTGTAAACTCTCTGGAGTAAGATGAAGGGAAGCTAATCAGGGAGTCGAAGATGTCAGGATACTGTAGGTCTGGAATAATGTCCTGTTCCTAAACACGCCTGAGCATTATAAGATCAGAGATATTCAGTCTGTCAGGTTTTGCCATACATCAGTCAATCTCCGTGGATGTAAACTGGACACCAGTCCTACCAACTAGGCTACCAACATGGCGGGTTCATGGGGACCATGTCATGTGACGTTTGGAGCTCTATAAACCCTTTTTCCCTTCGGAAAGTGGTGAATTCATGGCATTCATGAAGTGTGGATTTGGAGGTGTAACGTCCTAAACACTGCAACGGGCTCCTAGAGTCTGGTTGTGACACAGATGGATATTTGCTTATAGTACAAATTGACAGATTTTATAAGGTGAGTCTCTAAGTGGCTTTCTTTCTCAACATTCTGCACGTACTTCACCTCCACTGTTATGGTGGTCTGGATGTTGTGACTGGACCACGCCCCCAGTGGCATGTAGAGAGACCTGTCACACTATCGCTGTCCTTTCCGCTCCCATTGTTTGGGTCCCGGAGCTTCCGTGATGCCCTGAGACCCTCTTGAAGAAAAACAGGTTGTGTGTGAGTGCCACTGGGCTCCACGTGGGTTTCCTGAGCCTGCCGCCGGGGCTGCTGGGTATTTATGGAACCAACGTTGTTGAATCACTTCCCACTTGGCTCTGCACGCTGAGCACCAGTGTGTGTTTTCCTCTTTGTGTGTGTATATGTTTGTGTGTGTGTGTGTGTGTGTGTGCGTGTGCCTATTTCTGGCTGTCGCAGTGTGGCCTGAGCTGGTGAGACTGGAAACTAAAAACATGAACAACATCCGCTCACACACGCACACACAGACACGCGTGCGTTCAAAGTCAAAACTTCTGTCATTTGTGACAAAACTGTTTCCAGGGAACCTCGTGATAGACTGAAATCTCGGTTGGTTCAAGGTTCATTTGTTTGTTTTTACTCACACTTAAGTAATTGCTGAATTAATCCTTTCATTGATTGAATGCCTATACATCACTAACCGTTTTGAACGTTTCAGTTGTGACCTTTTCTCGCTTCATAAACAGATATTCATTCAGTTTATTTATTTGGCCCTTGAGAAAAACTATTGTCAAACAACTGCACTTTATAAAAACCTGAGCTGTCCCTTAAATCAGCTCACAAAAACACGTCTCCCACTGATGGTTTCCCTCAAATCCTCCTTATCGCTGTATGGAAATGCTTAAAGTGTCAGTTTGTTTGCGTTTGAGTCATAAAGACTTTTCCTGTGAATCATTGACACAACCACCGTTGCTCCGCCTGTGCCATTAATGTTTGACGATTTTATGTCTTAATGTTTTATGTCGCTGGGAACATGTGGGTGTTGGGGTGTGGCCCAGCATCTGTGCTGTTGCCATGGTTACCTCCAGGTTGGCACACCTCGACCTCTGAACAAAGGTTGAACTGTGGACCTTCATAATTCATTAAACACCTGGCTGCAAATCGGAGAGCGGCGTTTCCTGTTCCCTGGGACACTTTGGTTTCGGATCCTTGATCCTTGTTTCAAGGGGACAATGACATTTTCAAGAGTCCTTCGCTCTGAGCCCTCAGTGTTGTCACAGCGAATCAGATACAAGCCTTTTCTGTTGCCATGGCATCAGGACAGGTTTGTGGTTAAAGCTGCTGGACTTTGAGGAAATTATTATATGTATTTATCCTCTGAGATCAAAAGTAATAATCTAATAATAATAATAAAAAAGTGTGATAATCTATTTCATTTTGTATAAAAACCCAGAATGCGTTAAAAAAATCTTGGTCACATTTTGTTATTTACTACATATCGTCATAGTTTATAAGAGAAAGAAAGAGGGAAAGATTTAATTTATGTTGATTTGAGATTATTTTTAGTGTGTGTTTTTTAATTCATGCAGTTTGAATGTCTCTGAACCTCAAGGATAGACTCTTATTATACTTAATGCACTTACATTTATTTCATAGTTTTGTTTAAATAAGTTTTTAGTCATGAATTATATTAGAATACTTCAAATATTTGTTCTAATGTTATTATAATATTTTTCGATGCTTACATAATGCATTCAGGATTTTTTTTTTTATTTTGTTTTAATTATTTTTCTCTTTTTACTTTTTTTTTTTTATTACAAAATGTGGAACCTTAACAAACCTGTGGTGTGTTCAGGTCACATATGGATAAAAATGATTGTGTTTAATTCTCCACAGTTGCTGAAGTTTTTCTGTCTCTGGTGTCGGTCAACAGGCGTCCAATCATATGACAGCATAGCACATGTCTCACTGTGTCATTGGTTAAAAAAGGACAAACGTCACAGATTTTCCTCTGACTCTTTAACTCTCTTCCCTCCTTAGATACCCACCTCCCTGTCCCCCCTCCCCCACCTCCATCATGCCTGTCCTCAAGAACCTCCCAGTGCGTCTGAAAGGCGGCGGTCCGACTCTCGAAAACGCTTGGATTCTCCGCAGGATGAGCCTCAACATCACCCCACACCATCACCACCACAACCCCTTCGACGACGACGGCATCCGTGACAATGGTGGCCACGACAACCATTGGTCCCCCGGCAGCTCGCTTCTGGATGGCGACGTGCCGAGAGACCGCAACCCGTTTGAGGACGAAGAGGACGAGAACGAGGCCAATGAGGGGAAAAAGGGAAGCGGTGGTGGAGGCAGTGGCTCAGCGAAGGGCTCCTTCAAGTTCAAGTCACCGCTGAAGAGTCTGGGAAAGCTGGGGAAGTCACTGAGGTCGTCAGCGCGAAGCAAAGGAAATACCACTCCATCCCCACAGGGGACAGTGCAGGGATCGCCTTCACCCGGAGAGAAGAAGAAGAGAGGGAGGCGGAGCTCGGAAGGAAGTTTGCTCAGGTACTTTTGAGTTTGGGTGGGAGTGGCCAGAGCTGGGATCGCAGATTTGACCTTTCTGTCTTCACATCCCTCCAGGTTTGCAGGGAAATATCGCGACACCCTCAGCTCCTACAAAGAGTCGTTCAATGGTGAGCTGAACTGTACGGAAAGTGAGTGCGACTCCACCAGCCGCCGTGTGTCCTTCATGAAGATGGTCGGCCGGGGGAAGCTGAAGAAGGAGTCGATGGCTGACCGCACATCGCAGGGTACCGAGGACCCGTCTGTACACGAGGTGGTGGTGGTGGAGGAGGTGAAGCCCAGGGAGCCACTGTCGGGTAAGAAAAGCATGGCAGCGATTCCACAAGGCATGGACTGTTTTAAGGATGTAGAGCAGGGGTCACCAACCTTTTTGAGACCGAGAGCTACCTGAAGGGTAGAGAATAATATGGAGGGCTACCATATTAACATTTTATGCAGTTTACCATTTAAATGATAAATATTATGCATTCAATTGCATACACATTAATTCCAGTGCTTACTCCTCATGATTATCACAGTTTTTATAAACAATATCAAGGACATTTTACTCAGTGATCATATAGATACATACAAGTGAGGTGAAGTGAAATGAGCCCGCGGGCACCTCGTTGGCTGCTCGCGGGCTACCAGGTGCCCGTGGGCACCACGTTGGTGACCACTGATGTAGAGTTTAGTGTTTGGCATCTCTACTCAATTTGACTTCATCACGCTCTGCAAGAATACGCCAGGTCAGTGAGACTCACACTAGAGCCCTATTTGGATGGGGTTAGTTTTACATGGGGAGGTGAGGAAAAGTTATTATTACCAGAGCTTCTCAGTCATGTTAGTCCTGTTCGAATGTGCCATGTCAATAATCATTACCGGACGATGTCAGTAAAGATTAGGTAAAAAGGTCAGGAAACATGGTACCCCAGGTGATACTAATCTCGTGCGAATATTACATGTCATGAATAGAGCAGCAAATAAGTCTTCCATCCAATCCTGTTTACAAGTAGTTTTCCATGGTTCATCGAGCATGGATGAAGCGCTTGAAGAAGCGACAGGAGGTGATGGTGGTGCGTAAATCCATTCACCCCTTCCACTTGTAATAGTTTGACTGAGATTTCTTGTCCAGTGTGAAATTATTATTAAAGATGTCCTGTGGTAAAATGACATGACTCCATCTACCCATGTAAAACCAATCCTTTAGACCCCATTAGTGGTGTCACTGATAAGAGGTCTTATCTTGAGTTTTCTGCTGTAAACATTGATCAGAGCTGCAGTTTTATTTTCCACTACAGCGTATGTGATGTCACTGCTTGCATGTGTCTACAAATCAGACAGCAACAAACATAGCATCAGTGGGCGAGGTTATGTTTAAGCTATAGTTGTGTCTGTGTTCCAGGGCCACAACATGTTAGTGTTATTATTAGTATTGTCTTTTTTTTTTTGGTGACAAAACTAGTTTTTTATGTGAAACCTTTGTGTTGCTTAAGTTCAAATATTTGATGAAACGTCTCAAAAGCCACTCAGTGTTAAGATTCTCCCAATGACGAAGGTGA
Source organism: Solea solea (assembly GCF_958295425.1). Taxonomy (NCBI): domain Eukaryota; kingdom Metazoa; phylum Chordata; class Actinopteri; order Pleuronectiformes; family Soleidae; genus Solea; species Solea solea. Next base: position 19,131,081 of record NC_081140.1, on the reverse strand, counting down.
AGTCTGTGTGTGTTCGTACCCTGAGTGAGAGGCGGGGCAGAAGATGAGGAAAGGAAGTTGGACTTCTACCTCCAAACATCTGAAAATATGCGTCACTCTTGCGCTTTACAATAAAAGCAGTTAGCTTAGCATTAAGCCTTAGCAGAGGAGTTGGTGTCCTCTTTACTCGTGTGACTAACAAGACTTGATTTGGTTTTAATGTCGTTGCAGTCGAGAACGAGAAAGAGAGATTAGTTTCATGGTGTGACCTCACTGAGTTAAACTGAGATGCTGAGACTCTTCAGGAGTTTTCACAAGAACATTGGAATGCGTTTGGGAAGTGTGTGTGTGATGAAGTATTGGGCCAGTCCTGGAAATTTTTGAAGGGCCTCTATTGTTTACTGCAGCCTGTTTACTCCTGCTTTTTTTTTTTTTTTTTAATGAATGATTAATCTCGTGTGTGTTTTTGTGTCTGCATTTTCTGTTCCTTGTTTACATGTTTAATGTCTTAACTTTGGGTTAGGAGCATGTTTGCACTTCACTAGCAATTGCACTAACAATCATAAGATCGATCAAAATAATCAGTAAATAATAAAATATGAAACTTTGATTGACTTAGAAGTTTCGATTGCCTGATATAAGTTCACATGTATAAATTCAGTCCTTGTTTTTCCACCAGCTCTTACTCTTGACAGTACACACCAAGTAAATCTGACGACAGTAAACCCACCACTAAAATAAAACATGATGCTGGCTGATCCGCCCATAAGGGACACTGCAGGAAGTAAAACAAACGCACCCTCTGTGATGGCTGTCAATGTCATAACTTAAGATTTCACAAACATGACGTGAAGTGATGACAGGATGAAGTCTAAATGAAAGAAGAGAAACCAGTGAGTGTTTACGTGAAGGTCTGCTTGATGATACATGATACACACAGTGATACACACAGTGAACCTCAGTGTGTCTTGATCACGTCAAAACTTGTTTTCAGAATATCTCCATATCAGCAGATCAGGTTCTGATCTGTGTTTTGATGGATCTGTGTGTGTGTGTGTGTGTGTGTGTGTGTGTGTGTGTTTACACGGTACATAGCAGTGATGCAGGTACCAACAACCCCGGCTCCCTTTCCTCTGTTTGGCAATGAAACAAGGAACACACACACACACACACACACACACACACACACACACACACACACACACACACACACACGTAAACGGGTACACATGAACCTTTGACATAAAGACATAAAGATGTCATTGTCTGAAAACAACAAACCCTGTAAATGGCTGCAAATGACATGTCAAAGAAAGTGACACCCGCAAACAAACCAAAATAAACAACAATACACAAGGAGTTAATTTGTATATTGTGTACAAAACAACAGTAGCAAGAACATTTACATGGTCAGTCAGTACGTTTATATGCACAGTTTAATCAAACTAAGGCCATAGTCTGACTAAACTTGCAGAGTCTGTGTATACATGCGGAGGAGAAAAATTGATTTATTGGCTGTGAGGTCTGACTATAACGTCTATAAGCAAGGTTCGTATTGAATCAGTTTCCTGCTGTGGTTCTGTATGTTTTGTACCTGCTGTACATGTTATTCATAAATGAGTTTGGGCATGGCTCTTGTGGTGTGTGCTTTGTTGTCCGAACAAAGACGGCATACTGCAGTCTATACGTCGTCATCTACTTCTGGGTCAAAGACGGGGGAGGAAATTTTGGCGCATGTGCAGAATGCCAAGTCCAACTCCAGTCCAACTAAGCGTATGCAGGAGTAATCAGACTATGAAGCACATTATCCAGATACGTTAGTCCGATTAAGACTACCTTGATTTTAGAGGGACTTTTAACATGCATGTAAACACACTGCGTCTTCAAACAACAGCAACAACCAACAAACAAACAAAACAAAAACACCTGAACTGTAAAAACTTTGTTTTAAAAACCAAATGTGTCCTCATCTCACTAATAAAAGATTCTCCTTGTGTTAAATGTCCTGACAGATTCAGTCACTGGTCAGTTTAAACATCACGACACTGAAGCTTGTTAACTGGTCACAGAGAAAATCAGCATTTTCAGCTCATAATGACTCAGGAGTTGCTGCTCTACTGCTGCCTCGTTTGGTCATTCATGTCACTTCTATCAATCCTCAAAATGAATTTCAAACACTGAAGTCACAGAATCATAGAGTTTTGAACAACTGAGCTGTTAAAGTGTTGAAAAAGAAATCTCAAACAGAGGGATAAAGAAGTGAACACGTTTCTAAGATATTGTAGTTTTAAGCTGACATGGATTGTAATAAGTGAGCCTTTTTAAGTGGCTAAAATCTGTTCATCTCTGTGTCTCCTCTGGCAGTCATGCCTCCATGTCTCACTGCCTAGTCAGAGGTGACTGTCGGTGCCTAATACAAACACACTTCAAAAAATCCCTTTGGTTCCCTTTAATCCCTTTAATGCCCTTGTCATAGTCAATTCAGGCGTGTCTGAACTCAGCTTGACTCGGACACTTTCTGCTGCTAATCATTTTCTTCATTCTACCTGCTCAGCTGAGCATGTAGTGCTGAGATAAACATCAGCTGCACACCTGGGCTGCAGGTAAACAACTTCAGTTGTGATGGTAAAGGTTAGGGTAAGGGGCTAGGGAATGCATTATGTCCACACAGAATGTAAAACCTGTGTGTGTGTGTGTGTGAAGATAAGCTCTCTGTCACATTTTTTTATGATTAATAGAGACGATAATAGGATCCGAACTCGCATTAATAAAGATGAACATCTAAATATCTGATCTACCTGAGCTCGCATCCAGAACATAAATAACTTTATCAATCCGATCAGTTTCTTGAGGCATCAGGTAGCGTCGACGATATAAACATCTGTTAAAACCTGAAGTAGGAAACTTAAAGGTGATTTAAAAATATGGATTTAGTTATTTATTTCAGAGGTGATGAAAATCCAGGTTGAGATTCAGGTTTGAGTTGCTGTCAGGACACATTTGGATCTTCAGTCTGTCTGAGTTTATGTTTAAGGTAAAGAAATGGACACACACACATACACACACACACACACAAACAGTGGAATTTACCCTTCACACATGCCTGAGTGTTTCATTAATCCATGGTCACATGACTCCGTGTCAGTTCAGCTCTGTGAGCTCCTGAAAGCCCCAAACACAGCAGTTCAGTTGTGCTCAGTGTCCTCCTCTCAGTCTCTGTGGTTGCTGCTGTAGTGTTGTTCAGTATTAGGTTGTTGGGATGGCACGATGCCACTTTTCGGTGTCCGATACCAATATCGATATCAAAAACTCAGTCATTTTAGACCTTAATTATCCAACCGTGTTACAAATATTCTTCTCCCGTAAAGAAGAAATAACCAGCTCACTACATGACTCAGCTAAAAGGCTGTTGCTGGTTTTTATTTACATTTTTTCAGTCTGTTCATAGTGAAGCCTGCGATATAGGATTTTATTTTGACCAGTATCGCACTGATACCGATACTGATACTGAGTATCGTATTGACTCTAGTTCAGTTGTGGTTGTTGGTTGATGGTTATTTTTCATGGGTTGCCGTTTGTTGTTTTCCAGTGTCGGTTTTAGTTCAGTGGTTGTGTTTCTTTTTGTTCAGTGTTGGCAAATTATCTTTATTTGATTTTTCCTTTCTGACACTGATGTTTCTTTACAGTGTTTTACAGCTTACATGTAACATGAAACATTTAGGAGTACATAACACAAATAAGTCATACACAGTGACAGTGACCCTCAACTCACTTTCTTCCATTCTTATACTGTATTAAGTTCAGTGGTTGATGTAGTGTGACAGTGGGGGCTTGTATGGGTGGATCAGGGTTAGAGTGGCTATGTGGTGGATCATTTTTGATTAACTATAGTCTTGATCTGTACAAATCTTATTCTACAGACTGAAGAGAACATCTTTGTTTCCCACACATCTGGACAAATATCACACAGTTTTCAAATTAAAATGATAACGATGATGTAAAAATTCCCATTCTCTCTGATATCGCAAATCATATCGCAATCGCAATTCCTGTCAAAATAATCGCAATTAGATATTTATTCAAAATCGTTCAGCCCTAATGGAAACACGGCTTTTCTCAGGGAGATTGTCCACTCCACTCCCAGATGCCGTGAACAAACACAATAAAAATCCAGTTGGTTTTTATTGTCGAATATCATATTCATTTGAACGCGTACAGTGTAATACAAGAGGAGAGACGTGCATGATACAGCTGTGTCTGCAGGGAAACACCTGCTCATTATTCTGCTGGGAGAGGAAGAACAACCAGGATAAATCCCTCAGAGGAAGTTTAGAGTTCCTCAACCAACATTGAAGCCATCAGTCGACCGAAGCACTGCTCTCATCGGTCACACATTCACTCATGTGAAGTGAGTTTCTCGACTCATCAGTTGATCGATTCATAAAGTTGAGCCGTGACATGTTTTTCAGCATAAATAAAACAACAGAGACCTCGTTGCTCGTTACGTGAGACATGACAACTGAGAGGTGATGGACCGCCTCCTTATTTTAAACAAAATAATCCTCAAGGTCCAGCAACGATGAGTCGGAACGGTTGTCAACGCTCGGGTTCAGGTGCGACACGGCGGAGTTGCGTGTCTGCAGGAGAAGCAGGTCACCTGCAACAACACGAGAAAAATGTGGAGATGGAGTTTAGATTACAGTCTACCCACACACACACACACACACACACACACACACACACACACTGAGGAACAGCTTTTCCTTCTGTGTCCCAGGTGAATATGAGGAGGCAGAATCTGACTCAGCAGATTTGGCTCCTTCAGTTTCATGCTGACTCACTGTTAAAAAAAAAAAAAAAAAAAAAAAGTCAGTGCAACGTTTATGTTTCCCTGTCGAGTTGATGGAGAACAAACACTGAGCTCAACATTGGACTCACACACTGGACATGGACATGTCCCAAGGTGAAGACACAGCTGTCTGCTGGTGCAGGATGTTTCACGGATTTAGACAATTTTGCTGTGTGCGTTATTTTTGCTATGAAACGCACACGTCTTACACAAAAAAATTTTTTTTATGACAAAAATAAGTGTGCGGTGTTCCAGGGCTAATGAATGTGAGGGGTTCAAGGACTAACTGAACCGTGGGGCATTCAGGGACTGATAATAATCCTCAGACTGAGTGTGGACAGAGATTAGACCTGTCTGGTGTAAAGTGAAGTAGTCCACAAAATAACGACAATAAAGGCTATTCTATTCTATTCTATTCTAAGTATCATCAGACACCCCTAGTGGTTACCTGTGAAACTGTAGCTCAGATTAAATCCACTGAGGTGAGGGTCATGGTTCAGTGGCACAGAGGGTGGTGGTGGTGGTGGGCGGAGTGTTATGGGTGTTAAGGGGAAATGGGTGGAGGTGGGCGGGGCTTCATCCACCCACCTGGAGCAGATTTACTCTGAAGACTGAAATAGAACAATGAGAGCTATGTTGTGTGTGTTACAGCTGTGTTTGACAAGCTCCTGTGTCGTCTGGTTTAAAGGTGCCTAACCTGCTGATATGTAACCTTACATTGGCCACAACTCGTGTGTGTGTGTGTGTACGTATGTTTGAGGTCGGAGCATTGATGTCAAACCATAAACCAAACACTCTGAACACGTTATATCTATATATGTGTATATATGTATATGTGTGTGTGTATATATGTATGTATATGTGTATATGCATATATGTATATGTATATATGTATGTGTGCATATATGTATATGTATATATGTATGTGTGTATATATGTATATATATGTATATGTGTATATGCATATATATGTATATACTGTATATGTATATATGCATATATATGTATGTTTACTATGTAGGCTACGTTGTGTGTGTGTGTGTGTGTTTGTTTTATTACATAAAAGTGTTGTTGATTATTGATTGCTCAATCCACTGAAGCAGGAAAAAGTTGGCCCCCAGTGATTCACACAAATCTGACCTGGGTTAAAAAACAAGACAGTGGAGGAGACGGAGGACAAGGATGAGGACAACTGTCAGTTGACTCACTTAGACCTGAACCTGAAGCTGTAACCTAAGATAAAGAGATGTTCCTGTTTGTGAGGATATGACGCCTTTAGAAGTTGATGTCTCACTCGTCCTCCTCAGTGCCAACACAGGAATACACACCCACTCCGGTGACACAGCAGAGGGCATCACTTCCTGTTAATGTGTATGTGTAACCCTAACACACTTATTTTGCCTTCTAATCAGAATCGACATCTAGATAAAAACATCATGATGTCAGCCTGAACATCACGTTCTTTCATTCCTCCAGTTAATCTGAATTTTTAAACAACTCTGTTTTTAAATGAAGCTTCTGTTGCTGTTTCTGAAGACAAAGATCCATAAATCATTCCGCAACGGCAAGTGCCAATACGTGACACCACTGTGACTTTGCAGTGAGGTCACACTCCAGTTTTGAAGTTCTAAGTATTTTTGTCCAGCTCTATGAAAGATTCTTAAAACCAAAATGAAGCATATTTGAAGTTTTGTTCACTTCCATGTCCATATAAGGAGTTGTGTATTATTCCCACATCAATTTACCAAGGGTGCACCTGCGACACTGCTCTGTGCCACGTGAGCACTAAGGGTTAAGAATATGTTGATTTCACATCACAATAACCAGACGTTGCCTCATCGATAAGTTCCCTCACTAAGTTTATTTTCTTGACTGCTGTGTTTGAAATCCCTCGCACAGATTTTCCTCAGTGAAACAAACTTTCCAAACAAGGCATCAGCAGAGCAGCCGCTCCTGAGTCCCTCTGACCTAAAAACACTGCTGGTCTCTATAGACTTACGTGTGGGAGCAATTTAGAAAGTGACCCAAGAACAATTTGTTTGTCACTCATTCTGGCCCTGTTTTGTCAGACGGGTGTGAATACGCTCAGACGAGATCATCACACTGCTGCTGTGACATCACCTGCTCATATTAGCCAACTGACAGTCACAGTCATCCTCCCTGAAATGCTGACCTCAGACCAGACCAGCCCCTCCCTCCAGGATCCTGCTGTCAACATAGGGAGGGATGTCTGTGCAGGGACAACTCTGCAGACACATTTCCGTCCCTGCAGAAATGTCTGCATGGTTGTCCCTGCACCAACAGAACAAAAAAAACATGTGTCTTAATGTTTTTTCTCATGTACTGTATTTTTCACCTTGTGTCCTTTCCTTATTATGTAATGAAGACGTTGTGTCCTCATTTCCTTATGTCCTTGTGTCTTCACATCCTTTTTTATAATATGAATAAGTCCTTGTGTCCTCATGCCCTTCTGTCTTTACACCCTAGTGTCTTCACGTTATGTCCGCGTGTCTTCTAAACCCACTGTGTCCTCATGTTCATATTTCTTTTTCTTGTCACATACTCATGCTCTTGTGTCCTCAAATCCTTACGTTTTACGTGTTATGTCCTCATGTCCTCATGTCCCTATGTGTGGAGTGGGTGAGGAAACTGGGTCACTGTGAGGCCACAGTGCTAACCACTGTTCCACCGTGTCCTCATGAGTGTGCGAGCGAATAGGTGTGAACGGGTGAATAGCAAAAACTGTGTTGTAAAGCAGAAATGTGCTGTATGTAAATGCATAACATAAATGCAGACAATTATTGGTGTCCTTGTGTCTTCACATCCTATAATGTCCTTACTAATCATATCCTTGTGTTCTCATGTCCTTGTGTCTTTGGGTCCTTCAGTCCTGGAGATCCTGCAGCTGGTGAAAAAGCGGGACCTGCTTCTTGCTGACTCCCACATCCTGGAACTGGAGCAAGAGTGCAACGAGTCTGCTGCGGCCGAGCGCGGTGCTGTGACACAACCCGAGGACACCACCAGCCCGAGCGTCAAAGACGGTGGGCGGAGGAAGGCGAAGGATGTAGAGCTACTATACGAGGAGCTGCAGAAAGAGCTGTGGGCCGTGGTCAGGGAGTCCCTGCGGTCCCCCACAGCTGGGCCCAACTTGGGCCTGGTGGTTCAGGTAAGGGCCACTGCTGCCATGGTTACAGCGACATGACAGGCAACGGTGCTGACCACAGCTGTGTGTGTGTGTGTGTGTGTGTGTGTGTGCAGGTACTGCAGCAGGAGGAGCAGGCTGATAAAGACTGGGCCGTCAGTTTGGGTGCGGGCCCTGGGGGCCCGAGGCCTCGGCAGCTGAAGCAGAGGTGGAAAGAGGCAATTGAGGAGGCGGCTGACGGGTCGCTGCCTCAGAAAGCAGAGTTCACCGCCGGCGAGCTGGACGGCTACCTGAGTCGACTCAGAGCCCGTGTGGTGGAGGACCTGGGGGCTGCCAACAGAAACGTGGTGTCCATTTACCCAGAAGAGTACCAGGCCTTCCAGGTGGGACATCGCTGTTGCTATGGTTACGAGTTTTCCAGCCTCTATTACATAAAGTTCTAGAAAGGTTTCTGGTCCCATTTTATTGTGATACTTTTGTGGAACAACAGAAGCTGTGACTTCAGTAAACAGTGACTCAAAGGCCCATCACACATAGTTCAGGGGTTTTTCTGTTACGAAGCAAACATGTGACCTGTGTTTTCATGTTTGTTAAATGCAGATTAGTTCTGACTCTGAGCTAAAACACGATGCTTCTCTGACTTTGCTTAACATTTTAACCTTTGACCTGTCAGGTGTACGTGCAGAGTTACCACCAGGCGGTCGCCAGGCGACTGGAGGCCATAACTGACAACCAGCTGGAGGTCACAGACATCTACTCACTTCTGGACTGGCTGCATAACATCTACGACAGGTGCACAAACTGAACTAATTGCTGATGACATTTGTAAATTTGCATTGTTATGAATGAAATGTATTCATTTTTATGAGCGTAAATTGTGAGACTGAACAAACGGTGTGTTTTTCTGCGTCTGTGTTTTCATGTCAGGGATGTTCTGGGCACTGTGTGCATCACAAGTCCATTCAACCGCGCACAGCTCAGTCCTCTGCTGCCTTCAGACACAGTAGACAGACTGGAGCTGGACTGTCTCAATTCTGTCAGGGTGAGAGACACACACACACACACACACAAACTACTGACTAAGGACTGAGAGGACACTCACTGATCTTCTCCTGATTTTACCCCAGACCTTAAAGTGATGATTCAGATTTTTGGAAGGATGATTGTATGAGGTCAGCGGAGGCACCAGGAAAAACAAATTTTAGCCCTTTAACTAAAGGCTCGCCTATTAAAACATACAAACTGTCAGCTCAAGTCTATGATATCACTGCATTATCTCACTGGTGGACAGCCTTTTTCAACTGGTCACTGATGGTCGTGTCACTGTGTAAACTGAGCACTATCCCACACCAAAGTTCAGTAAGAAAATGTGCATTTTCTAGACACATAGACTCTTTAAACCCCTTTCATTTACTTCAGACTTCAGTATGCAAGAGTTAGTGGTTTACATAAACTTCCATTTCCTGTTTGAAAAGAGTAACAGTGAGATAAAGCATCTTATTATGATAAGCTGATGTAGATAGATAGGAAATTTCTCAGTCCAGTGGATGTGTGCAGTGCTATGTGTCACCACATTTATTCTGTGGTGTTTCGTTTGTTTATGACAGAGGGTTCTGTTTAAACTGGAGGTGCGTTTGTTTTGACGCCCGGCTTCTTCTTCCTCTGCAGGCAAAAGTGACTACAGAGCTCAGTCAGGTCCTGGACGAGGAGGAGAAGCGATGGATGGAGACACTGCACATCGAGGAGTATCACATCACTCTGGCCCAGACCGTCATCCAGGTAAGCCTGGGGCCACATGAGCAGCTTTCACCACGGCATCAGCATTGTAGCATCACACACACTGCACATGTATCCAGTGTGGATACCAGACTAACCCCGCCCCCTGCCCTGTTCCAGCCCCAGCTGCTGTGCTCAGAGTTTCCTGCCTGTTTAAATAAAGGTTATTGAATCAGAGTGCGGTAGTGTTATGTAAAGGTGGATTCCACTGCATCTTGTTCACTGATTGTTTTTTGAGTCCGACCTTCAACTGCAGCCAAAGTCAACACTGAGTACTTCCTGATCTCACTCTCTCTCTCTCTCTCTCTCTCTCTCTCCCTCCCTCTCTCACACACACACACACAGCTTGATAATGGCAGTGAATTTCACTGGAAGTAGCTGCTGCCCCCTGGTGGCAACTGCTGGGTCATGGTCATTCCTTTGTTCCTTTCATTGTCTCAAATATGCAGATCTGTTTGTCTCAAGTCCAAACTCTATTATCCTTATTTCTATATATCTTATTTCTGTACTTTGTTCTTTATGGCATTTCTATTTATTTTTTAAAATATGTTTTGAGCGTTGTCATGTGACATGAAACCTGCTGCTGTTTGTGTTTCAGAGGCTTCAGGTGGATCTGGAGCGTTCGGCCACTATAAACCGCAGTCTGGGCTCGAGAGTTGCTCAGTGCAGTCTCAATGGCCTCGCTGACTTCCTCTACAGGTACACACACACGCACACGTCTCATCAGGTGTTTTACATCCAGTGAAGATTTTAACGTTTCATTTTCCACCTCGGTGGACAATAAAGACGTATTATATTCTCGTCTTTTCTTTAGTTTCCAGCGTAAAGTGGAGATGTTCCATGAGGGGATGCAGAGCGGGATGTTCGGAGAAAACGATGACGGATACGTGTCCAAAACCATCGCCCTGGTCAACTGCTGTCCTCCGTTCAGGTACGACCTGCAGATCAGTGATCATGTTGTAGCAGACAAAAATAAAAGAAATGTCTATTTCATATATAAATCTTTGTCTATTGATCCTCATCTCCAAACCTGAATCTCAGCACCTAAATCATTAAAGGCTGCCTTGTGAGTTTGTTTTACTTGCACTAAGAACCAGCCTGACACACACACTGACTGCTAGTGGAGAAACAAGGAATAACTGATTTTAGCCACCTAAAAAATAAATTGGACACACTAAATTGACCATAGGAGTGAGTGTGAGAGTGAATAGTTGTTTGTCTCTATCTGTGTGTGGCCCTGCGATGGACTGGCGAACTATCCAGGGTGTACCCCGCCTATCGCCCGATGTAGCTGAGATTGGCACAGCACCCCCCGCGACCCTCTGGTGGAGGATAAAGCGGTAGATGATGACTGACCTTTAGTAATGGCTCTGTATGTATGTGTGTGCAGAGGTTTTGTGCAGCGCTGTGCTCAGTGTGATCCGTCAGTCAGCGAGGACTCTCTGCGCCGAGCCAACAAAGCTCTGGATCACATCGTTCAGCAAGGAGTCAGAGTTCTGTCAGAGCGGCTGTACCTGACCATCAGGGTACACACGCACACGCACACGCACACGCACAAACACACCTTCAAACATAGCCCATCAATTCAAACCTTCTGTGTGTGTGTGTGTGTGTGTCTCTCAGCCTTTCTTCGAGCGTCTTGTGAAGAGGAAGTGGCTCGGTAACACAGAACCGTATGAGCAGATTGAAGCTCTTGTCAAAGAGCATTTTAAGAAGTTCCACAGGATGGACAGTCCTCCATACCAGGTACATGCACACGAGTAATCGGGCACCTCAGCACTATGTGATCTAAAGGTCATCTGTTTGATCTTCTCTCTTTCCTTGTGTGTGTTTGTTGTCCTCAGTTGCTGGTGGGGGAGGTTCACCGCCGCGTTGTGATGGAGTACCTTCGCTCAGTCATGCGAGGCCGCATTATCTGCACCTCGATGAAGATGAGGAAGAAGATGGCTGGACGCCTCAGGGAGGAAGGCAAACAGATCAAAGTCCTGTTCAAAGACCTGGTCAGTTTTCAAGGTCAAAGGTCATGACAAGGCTTTTCACCACCATTTATTCATCCTCCATCGTGTCCTTTCCCCCCTCTCTTTTTCTCTCTCCCTGTGTCTGTCTCGCAGGAGTCTCCGTCCAGCTGGTTGGACAGTGCTCTGTCTCACATCTCGGAGATCATCCAGCTGGAGGACGTCCCCTCCATCCAGATGGAAGTCGGAGTTTTGGTCCAAGAGTTTCCAGATGTCAGGTATGATAAAGAAAACGTGATCATGAACCCAACACGATCGCGACACAGTGTAACTTTAATTAATGCCAATGTTACGTAGTTATTATCGCACGGATACATGATTGGTCCACAAACCAAAATGGTTCAGTTTTAATGATTTATTTGTTACATGGAGCAAAGAAACCAGGAAATAATCACATTCCAGAAGCTGAAAAATTAAAAACACAAATATTAAAGTGGAACGAAATTTCAACAGGAGATGATGTTGTCAAGAAAAAGTGTCAGAATGAGAGCTACAGGTCTGTAGTCAAGACGATTTAAAAATGATGTTCACCAGTGATGACGATGTTCTTCCTCAGGTGACAAAAAAGACCACGGTGAGGAAAAATGCTCAAATGAGGCTAAGTTTTAGCTTTAGTTAGTTAGTAGTAGTAGTAGTTAACTAGCTCACCGACATGAATTAATTTATTGAATAAACAGTATAACAACACATTCAAACAAATGCCTTCAAATGGAATTATTACCTGAAGCTAGCTAGCTAAATGAAGCTAGATGGCATGTGGGCTACACTGACTTGCCACAAAAATGGACATCATTTTTTAAAGCACCAGAAAAAAACATCATAACTCGGAACTTTCAGACAATTTTCACTTTATTAATATTTATTAATGACATATGGATTCATCCTATAAAAAACCTTGAAAACACATAATTCGAAGGCAAGGAATGTATGAGTTTCAGCTTTAACATGAGCTAATGCTAGGCTAATAAATGTTTTCTATATCCACAGCCTGGCGGCGCAGGTCCTGCATTAATTCTGATTCATGCAATATTGTTGATGATGTTTTAATTTAGTCACTAATTATTACTTTTATTTCATTGTATTTAAGGACGAGGACACTTGACTGACTTCTGATTTTTGTCTATTGATTGTTTGTGTTTTTACTAATGACATTTTTAAACTTGGAGTGACGCCTCCTGCCTCTCTCGGTCTCTGTATTTAGAAAGAAACATGTGTCAGCCATTTTAAACATCCGGGGGATGACTCGGCAGACGGAGCGTCAAGAGATCCTCAACATTGTCAAGGACATCGAGAGTGGCGATGGCGGCACCAGCTTAGCACGAATGTCACGCGACCGCGCCCTCTTCTCTGAGGTGCCCGTCACCTCCGAGGTCCACTGCCTGAATGTAGGCCTGAGCCGCATCGCCCTCACTGCGTCATCCTTCTTTACAGCACTGCGACCGCGCCGTCGCAAAACCCGGACACCCATACAGGAAAACCCCGATGATGTGCTCTGATGAAGCGATGGAGGAAAATGTGGCTGTTTGAGTTCCAACATGTCCTGCAGAAGGCTTTTATTAGCAAAAAAAAAAAATTGCTGTTTGAGTTCCAACATGTCCTGCAGAAGGCTTTTATTAGCAAAAAAAAAAAATTGCTGTTTGAGTTCCAACATGTCCTGCAGAAGGCTTTTATTAGCAAAAAAAAAAATTGAGTAAATGATTTAAATGTCTAGATCCTAGCTAAAGATGGTAATGTCAGTAAAAGTTTTATTGATTTGAAATCAGAGAAATTCTGGAAGCTTATATTGATTCACTTTTAACCTGTGAATTAATTTCTTCAGTTGAAATTCACTTTCATAGTTACTGGTCACAACCATTTAACAATTTTAATCTGGATAAAAAAGGCAATGCTGGCACCTTAGTGACCTGGAGGCTAATACTATTTAGTGACCAGTGACTGAAGCCAGCACTGTCCACTGACCTACAGACTCATTCTAACATTGTTTTGTGACCTAGCAACTGAGGCGAACATTATTCAGTAATCCTAGTGACACCAGATGTTATACATGTATTCCAGTTGCAATACAGCCATACATCAACTGTCCATTTTGGATGTTGGATGAATCTTGAGGCTGACTGGCTTTTGTGACATTGCATAATTCAAACTTTGTTTGACTTATGTTTCAGCTCAAATGACTGAAGCGAACAATGGAAATTACGCATCCTCACAGGATTCACAGTTTGCGTTACCTGTGCAACTGATGGGAAATTCATGACCATTTGTGTCTGGTTTTTATTGTTTCCCCAGCAGCTCATGTGGAGCATCATCATCATCATCATCATCATGTGATATAATGATGTCATTTCATCATTCAATTTTAGAGGCAAACACACCATTAGAGTTTAGAGATCAGACTGTCATGACCATTCCAGGTCTACTTTGTTTCTGTTTTGTTCAGGATCAGTAAACTAGAATGTGGACTAAGGAAAAACGGGGACCTTGGTGGACTTTTTAAATCCAGGGCCTGAGCAGACCTCAGGATCAGTTCTGTTTTTTTTTAATTCCAGGACCTGGACTGCCCTCAGGATCTGTTCTGTTTTTTTTTTTTTTTTTATTCCAGGGCCTGAATGAGCTTCAGAAGATCAGTTATTGGTTTTTAATTCCAGGACCTAGACTGCCCTCAGGATCTGTTCTGGGTTTTTGTTTCCACGGCCTGGACTGCCCTCAGGATCAGTTCCAGGTTTTTAATTCCAGAGCCTGGACTGCCCTTGGGATCTGTTCTGGGTTTTTGATTCCAGGGCCTGGACTGCCTTCAGGATCAGTCCTGGGTTTTTGATTCCAGGGCCTGGACTGCCATCCGAATCAGTTCTAGGTTTTTAATTCTGCAGCCTGGACTGCACTTAGGATCAGTTCTGGGTTTTTGATTCCAGGGCCTGAATGGGCTTCTGGAAATAAGTTCTCGGTTTTTAAATGCAGGACTAGGACTGCTCTTCAGGATCAGCACTTGGTTTTTAATGCCAGGATTTGGACTGCTCGTCAGGATCAGTACTGGGTTTTTGACTCCAGGGCCTAGACTGTCTTCAGGATCAGTTTTGGGTTTTTAATTCCAGGATCTGTAGACACTTCATGATTGTTGCACATGATTTAATCAAAGGTACTAAAAGAAAAAGTGTCTCAATCAGTTGATTGTGTATTTAAAGCTTTTGTGTATTTAAAGCTTGTTGATCATAGTTGAGGCTCTTTGGTGTCGGGAAGTTTCCTTTACAGAGACAAAACCAATGTATTTAGATTAGATTCTTCTGTTGATCTGAATATAACAGACTTTTGATCAACAATTTAGATGTTATAAGAAGGAGCTCTCATGCTGTGCACATTAGAGAACTACATTTAAAAATTAATGAACAATCGCTTGTCGTAAATTGGTTTTATCAGTTCATCCTACAATTCGCTCGACGTTGATTCAGCCAATCGTGCTCTTTCCGAATCAGCTGTTAGTTTGGTGCATTCAAGGATCCTCCTAACTTTAAAGTCCGATCATGTCTCTGTCTCTTGTAAATGTAGATGAATAAAGTGAGTTTTATGTTGACAGAGATCAGCTTTAAATGATGATAAAACTCATCTGATGACTGAATGCTTTTTTTTTTTTATGCAGCTCATATATAATTCATTAACATTAACATTTTCCATTTCAAAGGCTCACAAATAAAATCTACATCATCTTAAGTTGATTTTCACAATGTGTGAAGTGTTTTTGCTAGACTGCCTTTTCCAACAGGGAGTTAAAGTTTGTGTCACTTTGTAAACCACTTACTCTCCCACACCAAAGTCTATAGAGAAAATCAGTGATCTAACTGTATGGCACACAGGAGTTGTTCAATGCTCTGACTTTTCACGACCCATGGCTGCCTCAGTCAGCAGGTTCAGCGGTATTATTCTGAGACATTGAATAATGAAGCAGCAGTAAACAAACGGCTCTTGTGGACTCATGCCCGAAAAATGCTACCTTTCAGTGACAACAGAGCTATGTGGGAACACTACTGGACAGACATGATGTACCGACATGATCTTTCTTTGAAATGTTTTCCATCTTAGTGAGGACATGCATTGCCTAGGTCCAGTCAACTTAAATGGTGGCCCATAACCAACTTTTTAGTGGCCCAGCCTGTGGTTCCACCAGAAATCACTTTTCACGGTCCAGTAAAGATTCCTACAAACATTCCTACAGTAGTCTGATAAATTTGATAAACGTTCTTTTATATTCTGTTAAAGGCACTTTGAGATGCTTGTGGGTTATATTTATCACATATGTTCATATTGTTTTAAAGAGAAACCGATGTTTTGATTTTATGCTCTTTGAGTTGCTTCTTTTATTTTTTAAATGCACTATTTCATGTACTTTACATACATTACATACTTTACATACATATTTGCACTGGGTTTAAATTTTACATCATGCTGAAAATGTCTGGCCCTTATCCTAACTTACCCTAATCACAAGTGCCTAACCCTAAATGGCCAAGACAAAATGTCCCCACAAGGTGAAAATGTCCTCACAAATATAGGTTTTTATTTTTTTGGACCTCATGAATACAATTACACACATACATACGTCTATATATGTATGCACACTCACACAGGGAGAGTTTGATGCATTTTTATTAAAATTGTCCGTCCACATGTTAAAAATGTTTCAAGTGTTAGTGCGAAGTTTCCTGCTACAAAGGTAAAATATAAGGGATGTAAAAAAACAAAACAAAAACACTAGAGACACAGTGACTTATCCCTCCCCTCACAGGTAATGGTTAAGCCCCACCCACTTCTGAATTCCAATTTAGTTTTGTTTTTCTAAAGGATTTACTCCTGAACTGAACTCATCATTCCTCTTGATGCATCATCATTAGAACGGGGACAGAGTACAGAGAGGGGGCTGGGCCTCATTGTGTCATCACTTACCAAAATAAAATCAAATAGCACCAACATTAATTCGAGGCTAAATAAATACTCTGACATTTACAGTAGAAATATAAAACGGCTGAGTTCAAACATATTTACAAAGTTAGAAAACTGTTTAGAACCAGAACCAGGCACAGGACCAGATACAGAGTCCAAATTGAAACCTTCACCTTATATTTTTCCTAAAATTAATGAAAGAGAAAAGGTACCTTTATGTTTTTCTCTGCTTGTTATTTTAACTTTATAAATATTAAAACATTACTTTTTTTTATATGAAACTGAAAAATATTCAATGAATTTTATCATAAAATAGCAATATAGTATATTCAAAATCAACAAGGTGATCAAAGATACTTAGAAGATAGAAATGACAACATCAGCTTCTGGGTAAGAATCCATCCTGGTTCTGCTTTTGATCCTTATCCATGCCCTGGTTCTGGTCCTGTGCTGCAGTGCATCCTGTTCAGAGAAGGTCAGGAACAGCTTGAAGCTCGAGCGCAGTGGGAGAAGCTCCCAAAACATTGAAACATCACAGCTTCTCTTTCGATTCCCTCCCTACATATAAACAAAAGTACTGACTGACCAATGACACGCTGTCATTGCTCTCAGCTAACCAATCAGAATATTCAGTGCAGTTCTGTAGGCAGGGCCTGAAGTCCACTCGTTTGTTGTTGTCCTCTGATGATAAGAAAACGTCAATCAATCAATTAACTTTTGAAACGTCAATTTGACTCCCCCTGCAGGTGAGACACCCTTCCTCCCTCTTCTTGAAGTGGGAGGCCATAGCATTCCACTTCCTCACAACCTCATGCAGACATTGCACCTCCCAATATTACTTCTCTGCTGCCATGCATCTGTCAGTGTGGTGGTGGTGGAGATGCTGGTGTCCACTCTGGTCAGCCAGAAGCTATAAATGTTGGCAAAGTAGTGGCAGGTTCCTCGTGGCCCCTGACACTCTACAAAGGGCTGGGTCCTGAAGTCTGTCAGACAGCTACCAGATGAGGTCAGAGACTGACCACCGCCCTCATCACCTGCTCCTGTATGCTGCATCACACACAAGAAATGACATTATCATCAGGTAAGTATAGCGCTTACCTGCAGGTAGTACTTCGGGTAGTTAATGTCAGTGCTGTAGTTAGTTAATATCATTATTTTAGTTAATGTCAGTACTTATGTTAGCTGCTGTTAGCTCAGTTAACATCAGTACTACAGTTAATGTCAGTAATTCAGTTAGCTGCTGTTAGCTTAGTTAACATCAGTACTTCAGTTATCTAAAGTTAGAACTTCAGTGAGTTAATGTCAGTACTTATGTTAGCTGATGTTAGCTCAGTTAATATCAGTACTACAGTTAATGTCAGTAATTCAGTTAGCTGCTGTTAGCTTAGTTAACATCAGTACTTCAGTTAGCTAATGTTAGAACTTCAGTAAGTAAATGTCAGTACTTATGTTAGCTGCTGTTAGCTCAGTTAATATCAGTACTACAGTTAATGGCAGTACTTCAGTTAGCTGCTAGTACTTCAGGTAGTTAATGTCAGTTAGCTGCTGTTAGTACTTAATGCTAGCACTTCAGTTAGCTGCTGTCAGTAGGTAGTTAATGTCAGTTAGCTGCTGTTAGTTAATGCCAGTACTTCAGTTAGCTGCTGTTAGTACTTCAGTTAGTTAATATCAATTAGCTGCAGTCATGTCAGTTCTTCAGTACTCACCATGAGGAAAGAGAATCCAGTCCACAGGCTTGTCCAGTTGGGGGGGCAGTCAGGCTGTTTGGACGTCTGGCTGTGCAGTGCAACAGGTAAAGAGGGAGATTCGCACACCACACATCGGCTGATGTGCTCTTCAATAGAGGGCCCGTCCACAGGAATGCTGGGAAGGGCCGCTGTCGTGGACAGCCAATAGGATTTGTCGTTACGACTTGCGTAAGAGCAGGCACCAATGTTACAGGAGGAGAAGGGCATGGTTGAGAAGACCCGCATACATGAGCCAGCCCGACCTGTAAAAATATACAAACATACAGTACATGTAATCAGTTAAATCAAAGGTCTGTGGTGAGTCTATATCAGACTGCATTAACATTACTCTGTTTTCATTTTAAAATCAAAATTCTGCTCTGGATTGGCCTGTTGTTCACTTTACCCTGGCATATATGAGCCCTGAAAACAAGTTTGACAAACTTGCTGGCTCCACAAGTCCAGGGCTGAGTTTTAGTCTGAGCGGCTGGAGGTCCCATTCAGTTAGTAAATTTAGCTATTTGAACTTGAACAGGTAAAGAAATGTATGCATATTTTGGCTCTTTGTACGATTCACTTTGTGTGATTGGTGTTGCCGTCATTTGTAAAGCAAATAATGCAACATTCGAGTCTGCTTCATTCTGATTGCAAGATTCATGTGGCCTCAATTGCTTATTTGATTTGATTATTGATTATGTTGTGTGACACATATTCACATCGTTGTCGGCTTCAGTTTAAATATTTGAACTTAGGTGAGTAAACCAAGAGATGGAAATTATGTATGTTTTTGGTCAGTACATCATTCCTGTGTCATGATTTGTTTTATTTGTCATGCGACATTCATGTGATTCCTGACATGAAATCCTGTCACCCTGTGTGGGACACAACATTTGTGTCTTTACATTGACTTAGTTATAAGTCAGAAATAAGTTAGAAATAAGTATATACAACATATATATATATATGGATATGCAGTATATACTGTATGTGCGTTTATACCCAGATCCTGAGTGTGTGCCTTCTCCTGTCCCTCCAGGTACAGCAGACTATATCCACTCCATAGGGCCCTCATGTTTAGCGGACAGGTGGGAATCTGCCTTGATTGGCTGTGCATTACCAAGAGGAACCCTGGATTCAGGCGAGTTGACTGTCCAGGAGGACCGCGGTCTCCTATCGGCCCAGAACCACCTGAGATACAAAGACCACAACAGGAGGTTAGGTGAACCAAACATCCCCACAGATGATACGTACATTCACACACGTAAGCAAATCAAATAATTTTTCCAGTACTATAAAGCCATTGCTCCTTAGAAAACTACAACAACCACTTCTGTTGACACGATTTCTGTTGCTCTGCATGCATCATCTAGATCAGTGGTCTGATTGATTGTCGGACTCGTATGCAACTCATCTATCCCACCCCCATCGGACCTCTGGTCAAAGCTCCACCCCCAAAATATTGAAAGCCATCATTTTGTGTAACATTATCACATCATACAAACATTTTTTTTTGTTCACTGAAGAAATTCTTCAGAAAGCTTTCAGACCAAAAAACAAGATAACTGTGACATTTAGAGACATTTTAAGAATGTAAAGCGTACAACAACAATAATAATAATACTATCACAAATATAGGATAATTAGCATAATCTTCAGTGTCCCATGCCTATTACTAAGATGATGTATATAACACTACAAAGAGTTTGTTTATGTAAATCATAAACCAAATTACAATGAGTGTACAGACAGGCGGTGATCTTACCTTCGCCTCCCACTGTACCAGTCATTCCCGGTAGGCCTGGTGCTCCCTGGTCTCCATCTGGACCTGGGAGCCCCATAAATCCTCTTGGTCCCTCAGACCCGGGATCCCCCTTCAAACCTGAAACAAGCCAGTCATGTTAATAATCAGCTGCATTTACATGAGTAATGTTCCTGTGCCGCTGCAGCTGGTTTCTTGGTGGGAAGTAGTGATGATGGAGGATGGAGTAGTTGGGCTTCTAACTTTGGTAGAAGTAAAGAGGTGTAAAGAGGTGTTGGAGTGGATTGTTGATCACAGCACAAAACTTCAAATACTGACAAAGCACTGATATTATGTGACATGAATAAATTAAACACACACACACAACTATTACTGCTAACAAGATTTTGTTTGCACAAATAAATCTATAAACAATAATTTTTAGAAATAAAAAGGAGTCAATTTTCCATACATATCGAAAGATGTTTTCATGTGTGGCTTTTATTTCATTAGTTATTTTTTAAATAACATGCTATACTAACATACATAATTAAATGTATGATTATTATTGTGCATAACATGATTAGTTCAATCACTACACCTGATGCAAAATGGCTTATTTGCCTTTGCTGGAGGATGAGGCAAATGTAATGCTTCAAAGGTAGAGAATTTTCAGAGACCAGCAAGATCTGCTGGCTAGTGATGAGTGGATTGTGACCCGGTTTCCGACCTCCACAAGCTGTTCTACTAGATCTTTGTGCTACCCTGACACTAACTTTAGAGAGACGCACCCACACACATTGGCAGGTTCTATATGTATGTGAAATGTTGCCCCTGGTCCAAATCCTGGCTCTCACCTTTGTGTCCTGTCTGGCCAGATTCTCCAATGACACCAGCCTCTCCAAGTGCTCCAGGGGGGCCAGGAGGACCTGGGGGGCCCTGTTGAGAAGGAGGATAAATAGGAAAGGGGGCAAGTCCTCCCTTTTCTCCCTTTAGACCCATTGGTCCCTCAAGTCCTTTAGGTCCTATAGGCCCTGGGGAGCCAGGGGAACCTCTTGGACCCTGATTTCCGGGTTGTCCCATCAACCCCTGGGACCCCTTCTTACCTGATCACACACAAACACACCAATATATGTAGACGATGATCAGGTTTCTTCATGTAAAAGCAACTCAGATACAGAGACACAGACCTTTTACTCCACAGTCTCCAGTGATGCCAGGCAATCCTCTTGGACCTGGTTGTCCCTTTAGACCCACTGCCCCCCAGTAACCCATGTTTCCATTGTCTCCTTCATCCCCAGGAACTGGAGGATTTGTACCAGGATCTCCCATGTCCCCGGGACAACCTGAAACAGCAAATCCAGATCAGGGGGTGTCACATGTGACACACACGGTGAGTTTTATTTCCACCTGGTTGTTAAAGACTGACCTGGGTCTCCATCGGGTCCAAGACACCCAGGATCTCCAGAAGGGCCTAGGACTGGGTCTTCACAGTTTGGTCCAGTTTGACCTGGAGGTCCATAACTCCCTGGAGGTCCTACAACAAAACAAAGACACATTACTGAGCATCAGATCTGGTCAATAGTTGGTTAATTGTGGTCTGAACTAAATTAGCACAGGGTTGTCACATTACTACAGACCTTTGGGTCCTGGGGGGCCTATGAGTCCCTGTTGTCCAGGCTGACTAGTGCCACAGGGACCTTGAAGACCTTGAGGACCCTTCTTCCCTGGAAGGCCAATCAGACCAGGAGGACCTGTCACAGCCAGACCTAAAAAGACAGTTGCTATAACTAAATATGTCCATACAAACTTAACCCAGCTGACGACGTCTGATAGCTGAGATTTGAACTTTTGATTATTTGATTTGAACAAAGACTTGACGGTACAATACATTATTTTCTTCTTCAAAATAAAAAAAAGGAATCTTTGGGAATTTAAATAGCTTGTCCACTAGCCCATTAGGCTTACACAACATTAAAGAGACTATTTAGCTTCACACCACAAATCAACCTGAGCCCGACCCTCCACACATCTTACTGTTGGGAGTTAAACTCTACTTTGAGCACGTGGTCAGGGGGTTCTCTTGTGGCATCGTGCTGAGGCTCCGCTCAACCCTCCATCTGACCTCAAAATTTCGTTGTGCAATTTCGGTTGTATAATGACAATAAAGATGATTTCCATTTCCATTGTGTACCGTGATAGATAAATAAAATTGATGTTTAAGACTTGTACCTCTGGTCCCCATGTCCCCTTTTACTCCTTTCAGTCCATCTAGTCCATGAAGTCCCAGTGGTCCAGGTGGACCTGATGCAACAAAATCATTTGGAAATCAAACCGTAAACTGTATGCTGCAATCTGGCTGATCAATACAACAAAACACTCAATAAATACACACACCTCACACAGTACAGTACTGGTAAGAATTTACCACAAAAATGTAGCTTTCTCGATTGAGATGATATATTGTCACCATCACTGTCCATCACTAATTAGGAAATGATTTTGGTTTGTGTTCTGACCTTGGAGACCTATGTCACCTTGAGGTCCAGGAGGACCACTGTTACCCGCTTTGCCAGGAAGCCCTGGAAAACCTGGACGACCTCTGGGACCTCGGGGACCAATCGCACCTGAAATGAACCACACAGACAGACACAAGGACAAACACACAGACCAGTTAAGGAGCTTGTTTTATAGCTTGAGTTGGAGTAAGCAAATCATTTCTGATAAATGGTCAAATAAAAGCAAAGACTCAAATATTCTCATTAACACTGATAATTTATAGTACAATTTAACATGATGACATTTTGAGAAACAGAATTATCTTCTTCTTTCTGCTTTTTCCTTAGGGGTCACCACAGTGGACCATTTGCCTTCATCTCACCCTATGCCTATGAATAAGCAGAGACTGCTCACTGAGTTACTTGTAATGATTTATTTACCATCACTACCATTATGTTGTGGAAACTAGGAATGGATGAAAAAGCCAGTGTGCCAGTTTCTCCAGTGGCTGACCTTCACACACCTATATCCTCTGACTCCTCTGCCAATTTTTTGCATCTTCAAAAATGTGTGGCATGTTTGGTGTAAATGCATCACTAATCCTGTCTGATTGGATAAATAATGGTCTTTCTTGGTTTTCTTATACCAGGTCCCATGACTCAGCTAATGCCCTTGTCCAGATGAGCCTGCTTGCCTGGTAGACCTGGGTCTCCACGGTGACCTGGATCTCCTTTTCGTCCATTCTGTCCTGGATCCCCAATGAAACCAGGTACTCCAGGATCTCCACAAGGTCCACAAGGTCCTGAGAGAGAAAAAAGCTGATTTGTAATGTTTTATATAATGTAATGATTATGTGTTGTTGTGGTCAACTTTATAACAAACATTTTCCACATGAGATCAGATTTCTAACAGTTTCTCTCCACCCTTACTGCTACAAAACCAGAACTAGAACATCACCTGATTGCCCAAAGTCTCCAGGAGCCCCTTTGTCTCCAGGTAGGCCAGGAGAACTAACAGAGTCTCCTTTATCACCTAAAACCCAAAACAAATGCAATTCAACAACCTGCAAAGTGTTAAAACATTTATTTTTTTACTCCTCTAAATCTGTTGCGTCATGATGGTGGGTTGACTTTGTACCTTTCTGCCCAGTACATCCTTCACGGCCTGGTTTGCCAGATTTTCCTGGCCTTCCCACGTCACCCTGCCAACACAAACCAAACTAGATTAGTGGTTCTGAACATTTAACTATGAAAAAGTGTGAAGTGACTTGAAAATCCATTATAGTTTCCGAACATACGATGCCACAAGAGGGAGCCTGCCTCTTAATTATTTTGGTCAGCGTAATCATAACATGAAATTGTCATCCAATGCCTAATAGCAATAGTAATTATCCTTTAACAAAATGCTGATACAGTTTATCCTGGCCATTAGCATTGCATGTGGCCCCTTGCTCTGTCAGACAGTTGTTTTCTCTGACCTCCTGATTCTGAGTAATCTAGGTTGGCGGGCCTGATCTAGCAATGCTGGTTTTCCGCTAACAGGCGGTAGGGGGAGTGGAGGCAGCCCCCAATCTCTCCAAAACAAGCCATTTAACTTGTTTTTTCTAAGTCACAATGACTCAGAAGCTATTAAATTAGGCAAAACAACTGAATGCCTTGCAAATAAAGTTGCAGAACATAAGTCCTACCCACTTAATTAGCTTACTTTGTTCAAAGTGGCCACACCAGTTAAAGTATTTGTCAAACAACTGTACTTCCTGTTTGACTTAAAGTGTCTGTTTTTACACTCGGAAATCTGACCCTTTGTTATCCTTTCTTATCTTACTGGATCTCCTATCTCTCCAGGGAAGCCCATGGGTCCTGGAGGTCCTTGACGTCCTGGTAAGCCTGGTGGTCCTGGGATACCACAGGAACCTGGTTTCCCGGGGGGGCCTGTGATGCCTGGGGGTCCACTGAGTCCTGGAAACCCTGGATTACCTGTAGGTCCCAGAACACCTTTGCTTCCTGTAGAGAAGTGTATAAAAAGATTCAGACTCAAGGATCAATTGGCACTCTAGAAAACCTGAACTGACACTGACTCCACTCAGTCTGACTATGTGATACAACCTAATTTGATTTGACATAATAATTTAGGGTCTTTTAAGTGTGGCTGTGTGTGGTGCTGATATAGTGACCATTCCCTGTGCCAAGAAGGCACGCTAATAGAGAAAACATGGCTACCATATTATTCCCCAGTGAGGAGTGAAGAAAACTGGGAGGAAAACCACAGAAAGTTGGAACAAAGACAGAGGAACTCAATATCCAGTCATTCTCTGGCCAGTGAGCTGCAGGTGTTACTCCTCCCTACAGAGAATGAAAACTGTAGGGAAGACCATTCTCTGAAAATAACTCCACACAATAGCTTGATTTGACCTTATCCATTTTCCATAAACATGATCTGTCTCAACTTGTCTAGATACATTCTATTCTTAAGTCGATGTTCTGACCTCGTGATCCAGGGAAGCCGCTGATACTGGGGGCTCCTTGTTTTCCTTTCTCTCCTTTGATAGGAATGTACCTGGTCAATCCCAGAGGTCCCGGGTTCCCTCTTCTACCTGAAGGGACACATAGGAGACGTTTTGGCCTCATTCAGACCTGGTAAAAAAAAATCTGTCCTGATGTGATCCGATTACTCAATTGTCTGATCATCTGTGTCTGCTGTCAAATGAGTGAGAAAAGCTTGGGTAAAGCAATGCTCTACTCACACTGCTGTAACATGAAATAAGATTTTTTTTTGGCAGTACAAAAAGAAATCATGTAACGATCAGTGTTGATATTGATATTTGTGGCCACAAATAAAAATGAGAGCTGATTTGTGTAAAATCCTGCGAAACTAAGGATGGATTGTGCTCATAAATGCTCAAGAATGTGGCTACACTGATCCTCAAACCTGTGTGTTTTTTGTCTGATCAGGTCTGAGAACAAATTCAGGACTGATTGGGAACATTCAGACCTGTACTTGGCGGATGTAAATACCAGGTCTAAAATAAGGTCACAAAACATTACCAAAAGATTCTGGAGATTCTTCTTGAAAATCAACATCTGTGTCAGCAGTGGATGCATGGTTTAGTATGTGTTATGTGTTAATCCTGGAGCAGAGATTATCATATGGTAGAATTACTCAGCATTTACCTTTCTCTCCTTTAGGCCCTTCACATCCTGGAGCTCCATCTCGTCCATCAAACCCTCTCTCTCCTGTCTTCCCTGGAGTTCCAGGGAACCCAGTCTGTCCTCGGGGCCCTGGCCCGCCATACTTGCCTTGGGGCCCCAACAGACCTGAAAGACACAGAGAATAATCCAATGAATTTAGGTCATGCAAAAACATTAAACCACAGGTATGTGGGTAGGAGGTGGTGCCTCACCTTTCTCACCAACAGTCCCAGGCTGTCCTGGGTCTCCACTGGGGCCAGTTTTGCCCTGGGGCCCTGGGGACCCTGGAAAACCTGGAGGGCCTAGTTTACCTACAGGACCTTCAAGGCCAAAACCTGGAGGACCCACTGCCCCAATCTCACCCTTTTCCCCTTGAAAGCCTGAAATGAAATACATGTATGGTTTGTTTAAATTTTAGCTAGGTAAAGGATGCTACTGCTATTTTATTATTTGTATCTGTAACTATGTAAAGTGGTAAAGGGTTACCTGGGGGTCCTATTGGTCCCCGAGGACCAAGGGCACCCCTAGAACCTGGTTTTCCTGCATCACATGAGTTAGGTGAGGAACCTAGGGGACCACTTATCCCCGGTGCTCCATCCTGTCCTCTTTGGCCCTTTAGTCCCGGGCCCCCGGACAGACCCAGGGCTCCTAGATATACATCATATTGTGTTTTTATTCACAGTGTGAGTGACGCTTATCTAGACATATTCAGTCATAAACTCCACAGTGTTCACCTTGTAGTCCATCACTGCCAGGGGGTCCGGGGACTCCCTTAGATCCTGGAGAACCCAGTGGTCCTGGGAAGCCGATAGGTCCAGAAGGACCAACATCCGATTCCCCTGCTGGGCCCCTCAGTCCAGGGGAGCCTGGGATCCCAGGAGTTCCTGGTAAATAGTAAAACATTTTTGAAAACCTCTGCCAAAGAGTTGCAAATTCTGTGCAAAAAAATTGTTTCAAAGAGAATGAGTAGGTGCGGAGTGACTGTACCCGGTTCTCCACCATAACTGAATCCTTCAAGGCCTTCATCTCCAGTATCTCCAACAAAGCCTTGAGGTCCTACAGATGATACAGATGGGGGACAAATTACAGGATAAGGTACCAAAGTGTGTTTGTAAGAACATCTTCAGTGCTCTTCGATAGACCTTGTAAAGGATAATGAAAACCTCAGAGAATTACAAGATATAGTTAAGTAATCAGACAGTTATGACAGGTGTACCCTACTACCTTGTCGTCCAGGTAGTCCAGGTAGTCCAGACTGTCCTTGGTTTCCTTTAATACCATCAGGTCCAGTGGTGCCTTGAAAACCAGAAGGTCCCGGGTGTCCTGCATTACCTAAATAGGTGGACAAGTCAGTAGACGGATAAAAAGACAAAGGTGAGTAGATAGATGTTACCAATTATGTGTACCTGAATCTCCTGTGTCTCCCTTCTGTCCAGGGGGCCCAGGGTTTCTGGGTACACAGGGCAGAGTGTCACCTGCAATACAAGTCAAACAAGA
Organism: Solea solea; assembly: GCF_958295425.1. Lineage (NCBI taxonomy): Eukaryota > Metazoa > Chordata > Actinopteri > Pleuronectiformes > Soleidae > Solea > Solea solea. The sequence goes on along the minus strand of NC_081140.1, from coordinate 19,103,742 downwards.
ATAGGTGATTGTGTGGATGAATTGGATAAAAGGGTTATTGATAATTTAAAGGAAGAGGTAAGCTTGATTCTTACCATTGGTCCCTTTTGGCCCAGAGGCACCCTGGATTCCTGGAAGTCCTGGGTCACCAGGGGGCCCACGCTCTCCAAGAGCACCGATGATACCAATTCCAAGAGAACCTGGAGATCCTAATAATCCCTTTGGACCTGAAAATCCAGGGAAGCCTCCGTCCCCAGGAAAACTGCTAAAACTGACTCCCTGAAATTAAATCAACAGATTTAACCATGTCCATGTCCTGAATTAGATATTGCTGAGTTAAGTTGGAGCAACTGACTAACCTGGGGACCAGGCTCTCCAGGGGCCCCTGGGAGCCCATTAGGTCCTCTTCTACCAGAGAATCCTTTTCTGCCGGGTGGGCCAAGCTGGCCCTGGTTTCCCTTCTCACCTGGAGTCAAAGGTCAGATCACAGTCACAGTCACATGACTTCAACAACTTCCTGAAGTGGTTGTTAATGCAATTAACATAAAGTAAAAAAGTAAAAAAGTGTTGCAGAGGAAGGAGTGCATATTTAAGCAGGAAACTAACAGGTGATAGACCCACCTTTCGTGTCCACCACAATGAAATCTCCCTTCTGACCTTTGAACCCTTTAACACCCGGAACCCCCCCAAAACCCTGCAAAGAAAACGATAAATCCATTTTTTTTAAAAAATGACACAAAAAAAAAATCTCACTGAAATTTTATCTCTGAGCCTTTGCTTCAGTAACTCACCTGTTGTCCAATTTCTCCAACATCACCAGGTAAGCCTTTCTCTCCTATCTGCCCTAGTGTCCCCGGGACTCCAGGAAACCCTGGGTGGCCCGGGTCCCCTTCAGGCCCTAGGGGGCCACTTAGTGTACGAGGACAGCCACAGGAACAGTCACCATGAGAGCCTGAAACACCGATTTTAATCAGTAACACAAAGGCTGAAGCTTGATTTGCTCAGGGAAATAGCCTTAAGCCTCTGTTCTTTTCATTAAAAGGACAGTTCAGGTCTAGGTGTAGTTATATGAGGTACTGACACATGGTCACTACTGAATACATTGTGTGTGGGAAGGCAGTTGGTCCATGACATACCTCTGGAGGTATGGAGATGTCTGGGGGAGAAAGCAGTGGACTTTTTGACCAGATTATTTAATACAATTTTGGAGAGTAAGAAAGTGTAGTGGTACCAATTTTAGAGAACAAGGGTGATGAAACTGTAGTAACTATAGAAGTATTAAGTTGATCAGCCACATCATAAAGATGTGGTAAAGAGTTGTTGAAGCTTGGCTAGGGAAAGCGGTGAAGATCAGTGAGCAGCAGAATGGGTTCATGCCAAGAAAGAGTACCACAGATGTGATGTTTGCTTTGAGAGTGCTGATGGAAATAACCCTGAACTGTAAACCTGGATATAAACAATGACAATGACCTTTGACCCCTGGGAAGCCCTGAGCCCCTGGAGGTCCTTGTTGACCAGCAATACAGTAACGACCTGAGGAGAGAAACATGTATTTAAAGGGGCTTTAGGTAAAACATGTAAAACAGTGGCAGTTATATAATACTTAAATTAGATTTTTAAAAAGTTGTCAGATTGCAGGACACTGAAGAGTCATGAGCGTCATGTCTGACACAGAAATAAAACCAAACAATATTGGACTGTAGATCAGTTAAAAAGACCCAAAAATATTGGAACCATGCCTTAATCCCCAACATTTAGCAAGGACATTTCTAAAATCTCAATCTCTAACAGCGGAATCTGGTTTTAGCGACGGCACTGCTGAAAGCTGGTGATCGTGAGCCAAATCACAACCTGTTCAGCCGTATTTTAGTTCAGTGACTGTGTCAGACAGAGTTTGAGCTATGAAGTAATGGAAGATGACTTTCCTGATACCAAACCGAGGTATCAAGTCCTGCTGGAACTGTATAATGGAAAAGCGCCATGAATCGACAGTAGGTTTGAATGTGGGAGTGAATGGTTGTTCGTCTCTGTATGTTTTGGCCTGGCAACCTGTCCGGGATGTACCCCGCCTTTCGCTCCTATGTCATCAACCCTCATGTGGAGGGTTGACAATGAATAAATGAATGTTTCCTTCATCTCTGATTTGTCATTCATTTTATTACTCGGCAAAATACATTTCTTTTGTAATGTACCTTTAACAGGAGGACAACATTAAGTGATATAAGTGAAATACATAATCTTTTCTTATCTCAACTATTTATTTTCCAGGTACGAGACCAGAGGTTAACAACAACTCTGGTACCTGGAATCCCTGGCTCTCCTTTCATTCCTCTAGGTCCAGGGCGGCCTGGTTTTCCAGGTTCTCCAGGTGTGGGTCCATCTTTAATCACCAGACCTGGATCTCCTCTATCCCCCTTGGATCCTGGAACTCCACTCTGCCCCACAAACCCTGGTGGACCTGAGGAGGAACCATCAAAAAACTGTATCCACCTTAAATCTTAAAACATAAAAAAAAATGATCTTTTGCCCTTGTTTAACTTTATAGTTTTAACTTTCATAACATTTTACATTTTAGAGCTTTTGTTACATATTTATAACTTTGTTAAATAATTTACAAAACTATACATAATTAAAAAATGTGTAACTAATAGAACATTTATATTTGTAACTTAAGACATTAATATAACTGTATTTTTTAACATTTATAATAAGATAAGATAAAATTTGTGCTCATATATAAATAGCATTTATATATTTTACAATATTTAAAATATATAAATACAAGTTCTATCATGCATAATCCTTACCATTTAGAACCACAAATTATAAATACATTTTTATTTACATATGCACTCACACACAGGTTTGTGCAGCTATTCTTCTTATGACACTGCATTGACTTCCATTCATTTAGACCACCTAAAGAAAGCATTAAAGATAACCTTTACTATAACCACTGAATGCCTAACTCTATAATTGACCATATCACATTCAAATCTTAGGCCTAACTTTAACCAGTTCCTCAGAAATTAGGTTCTGCCTCATTAGGACCAGGTTTTGGTCTCCATAAGGGCTACTGGTCCTGACAAGGCTAGTGTTTATGTCAGTAGAGGTCCTAAAGAGGTAACAAATACAGTGCACACACGCACACAAAAAGAACAAAGGGAGGAAAATGTTCCTTTGTTGTTTTGCAGTAATTGAAAGTCCACTTAATGCCTTGTTGGGATCTTATATAACCTTTACTGTCATTGTCATATGTTTATGAATCATACCAGGTATTGATCTGCCAGGGGCTCCCGGGGGTCCGTGCATTCCCATCAGCCCCATGTCACCTGGAGGGCCACTGAGTCCAGGTGGCCCGGGGTCCCCGTCTTCACCTGAAAAATAGGAGGCAGTTCACTGGCATCATAATGACATCATGTGGCAGTGATAGAGGGTAAAAGACAATGTGAAGGCAAACTGCATGAACGAATGAATGAATGAATGAATGAATGAATGAATGAATGTGGCACTAAGCAGTGTTTTCTTCCTGATCTGAGGTAGCCATGTTTGTTTAATTTTTAGGTTCTTCTGCAATGTGCCGGTTGTGTCATTTATTTACCAAGCTGATTGATCAATTTGTATTGATTGTACCTGTGTGTGAGACTTCTGTCTCTTGAGTGAGGCCTTTAGGTCCCAGATCTCCCATCACGCCCTAGGAACAGACTGACTCGTTACGTCACAGACAAGAGGTCATCTCCAATTGAAAAAGTAATTACAGAGAATGGTTGTTTGGATTCACCTGACTTCAGCACACACACGTTACAGACGGACAAACTGACTGACCTTAAGACCTTCTCGTCCAATCAGACCAGGCAGACCTGGGCTTCCTCGAATCCCCTAGATATAGAGAGACAGACCCAGCTTTTAAAAGGGAAGCTTCTGGCGTTTGATTGGCTGAGAGGTGTGTGTCGTCTGTCATAGAACATGGCAGACGGTACTTAAACACAACGCAGTCAACACTGTAGAGCTAATAAGCACTTTGATAACACTGAAATAACATCACAATAAAAGTAACAACACTGAAAATAGTAACTAAGACGGTAAAATAACAGCATTGTAAAAGCAACACTGCACCACAACTGTTAAGAACTGTAACAGTGAAAATACGCTGTCAAACAGACAGCACTCTGAAATATCACCTTATATTATTTGACATAAATTATTGAATTTACAAATATACAATAAAAAAAAAAATCAACTTCCATATAAAAGTTAATATGCTGCTTTAGTATAAGTAAAATTTCTGTGTGTCACATCAACTCACCTTAAAACCTTTTTCTCCAGGCAGACCGGAATTACCAAAATCTCCCTGAAACACATTACATGAGATAACATGGATGCTGATGTTTTGTTAGTACAAGTCAGTACTTAGTACTGTATATGAGTCAGGATGATCATATTAACTGCACTTTATCATCCTTTAATTGATTATTTACCCGCGTCCCAGGGAATCCCAGAAGCCCTTTCTCTCCTTTGATTCCAGGGAAACTGTCCTGACCCTGAAAGCACACATGCACACACACGAAAAACAAATAAATAATCAGTATCTCTCAGTATGTTCTAATCTGATTAACCAGGCATGTTCGTCAGGTGTGATCAGTAACGTACCAGACGTCCCGGTGGTCCGCAAGCTCCTTTGACCCCTCGACGACCCTGAGGAACCAAGAAAACCAACATCAGAACCAACAGTTGTAATCTGATTGGCTGTAACAAGTGAACTGCTGCCCACCTGCTCTCCTTTGAGGTATGAGTCTTCAGGAGGGTCGACATATTCAAAGGGCCCCGGTGGCCCCTGCAGGCCCTGATCACCCTGTGCATGATACACAACACTGTGACTGCTGTAACAGGTACACTTTAGCCACGCCCACACTCTGACGCCACCGCAGCTGTCAGGAATGAGGCAATTGCTGTGATGTCACTGAGGGGACGCGGTCTGAAGGAAAGAGTCTCTGAGTGTTTACCTCTTCTCCTTTCTGTCCAGGTATAGATCGACCTTCTTCTCCCTGAAACATAAACACATCAGTGTGATCAATCATACATATAAACCAAAGACTATATTCTCAGGGTATCTGAAACGCTCACAGTAAATTAATAAAGTAATTAATAATTTAAATAAATAAAACTTGAGGTATGTTTACATCATGGTTTCAAATAGAAGCCCGTTGAATTGAGGTCTAGTGGAAAATTTGCCTATTTCTCACTTGATTTACAACGTCAGTATTAGAGCTGAAACAATTATTCGATGAATCGATTATTAATCGATTACTCAATTAATCTACAACTATTTTGATAATCGATGAATCGGTTTAAAGCTTTTTTCGTGATTAAAACAAGATTTCCGATTGTTTAAGCTTCTTAAATGTGAGTATTTTCTTGATTTCTTTGTTCCGGATAACAAAGAAATCATTAAAAGTAAATCATTTTGGTTTGTGGACAAAACAAGACAATTGAGAACATAATCATTTCCAGGTTTAAAGAACACCGATCAACATTTTTTAAGGTTTTCTGATATTTTATGGACCAAACGATTAATCAAGAAAATAATCGACAGGTTAATCGATTATGAAAATAATCGTTAGTTGCAGCTCTAGTCAGTATGCATGTATCTGTGATATTAGTGGTCTTAATCTCTAGTTTCAGGTCTTAGAACAGGTTAATTATGTCAGAGGTAAATGGATGGTAAAGTACAGCACATATGAGTGGACACAAGTGTGATTGACAGCAATTTCTGGTGGCGAAACCTAAACATATGGTTGGCCAAATTACAAATCTCAAGGCTTCACAAAGGGACATCAGATTCTATTGGGTAATGTCACTATCGTTTGTAATATAATAAAATAACATTGTGTTTTCTGTATAATACTTACAGGTGGGCCCCTGGGACCAGGCAGACCAGGGAGACCCTGTACAGAGAAACAGACAGGATCAGAGATGGCAGACTTCACCCCATTCACACAAGCCTCTGGCGCCCTCTGTTGGTCATGTTGGCAAGTGCAGAGAATGCGACATGCACAGACACACACACACACACACACACAGCGCTACCAAAAACAATACGGCGCTCAGTGATAAAAAGAAAATGAAAAGAGGAGGAGAGTAGAGTCCATGACATTTAAATTGTCTCAGACAGTTTGGAGATTTGAAGTAGGTCCTGTTGTTTACAAACAAATAAAAGCTGTAGTGAAACTGTTGCCGATGTGAAAGCTACATTTGGTGGATATAGATTTGCAAAATGTTATCAATGTTCAGTATATCACATGAAAAAAGCCTTTGCACGCCTGATGTGCAAGAGTTAAAGTGAAAATGTCAGTTTTCAAATGGCATATCAATACACTTGTACACCTTGTTTATGATGCAGTGTTCCCAGTAGTACTTAAATGCACATGTCCTTCAAAGAAGTAACGTAAAATGTGTAAAAACCAAACATTGATTTATTTGACTCACATTGGTCCCATCCAGTCCTGCTAGACCCACACTTCCCATTGGGCCAGGAAGTCCCTGTTCACCCTGCAGGGAGAGAGAGAGAGAGAGTTGTTTCAGGTTGATGTGTCATATGCTGCATCTTTGTTTGCTTGTTTGCTTGCTCTCACCTGTAGTCCTGGTAGTCCACTGAGCCCATCATCTCCCTGTTTCACACACACACACACACACACACACAGTATTTTTGTCAAAATTAGGCAACATTAAGCAACAATGACTACAGACACTCACTACACTACACTACACACTACAGCCTTTCATAGACTACAACAGAGTGACAGCCACTAAAACCTGTACAGGAATACAAACAATAGGTCATCAAAGAGAAGGAGAATGAAAAAGAGAAAAACAAAATGCCAGATTAAACCCAGTTTCACACATAATCCCCTGTGATCAAATGTATCTGTGACAATACTAGTCCGGGTTCCTCTTGGTGGGAGCTCATCTTTTCAACATTATATTAATAACAAATATCTCAGTTAGCGTCAGAGCAAAGTATCATAGGACTCACAGGTATTCCAGAATGCTGTTTGAAGTAAACTGACGGATCTCCTCGAAACCCCTTCAGGCCTGGAATACCCTGCAACACACAACAGAGTTACCATGGCAACACTAGGCACATGCACTGTACAACTCAACAATAAAACAATGAATAGTGTCACATGCTTATCAGTTAGATTTTCCTCAAGGGTCTGGTGGAAAAAACGTCTCGATAGGACTAACTTGATAAAACATTACAGTATATACTATAATATAAGTTGGTCTACATTATCTTCAATGTGGACACACTATGAAATCTGAATGTATGAACCTGATGCATTGAGCACATATTTTAGTTTTCTCTCATCAGTATTTATTATAGATACATGTGTTACTGACCGCTTCTCCATCTGGTCCTTGTTCTCCAGGAAGTCCAGGCTCTCCCCTCTGTCCTCTGGTCCCATTACACCCATCCAGACCTGGAAAACCAGGACCTCCAGCCGGACCCGGGTGACCCTGAACACACAAAGAAATGCCCTCAGTGTGACATGACTAAAGCTGGACCATGTAGAGGACGTGACAGACGGATGGGGCGGGCCTTCTTACCGGAACTCCTTCTAAACCCGGAAATCCAAAAACACCAGGACTTCCCTGAAACAAGAAACACACGCTGCATTATGGGATGTCACAGATACACACCAGGTAAGGACTGTCACTGGTTGAAAGTGTTCATTCACCGAGTCTCCTTTCATTCCTTGGGCTCCAGTGAACCCCTCGTCTCCTCTGTGGCCCTTTTCTCCTGGAGGTCCCTGAGGACCTGGGAAGCCTGGGGGCCCCTGATTTCCCTGTTGTCCCAGACCACCTGGTGCCCCCTGCAGGAAATGGGATGCATGTTTAGAACCTGCACATGATATAACTGGCATTGGCAGGCTACAGTAGAACTTATTAGAACTCTACTCAGTGGAGGCTTTCACAGAAATGCTGCTCATTAACTTTGAATGTGACAGTGTGTTCTCGTGCATCGCTGAACTGCATTTGGATCCATTAATTTGCTTCACTTATGTTGAAATGTTCTACTTTTCAAGCAGCAGCGGGAGTGCCAGCCAATAAGAACGCGTTTAAGCAAATATTCCAGCACAGACTTACTGTATTTATGAATTTATTCTATAGACGGTCCAAACAGAGCTCTCACAAAAGGCTGTTTTTGTGAGGGTTATTGGAGACAGCCACCTCTGCCACTAGGATTCAGGTCTGTCCACCGTTTTGTTAGCACCAAATAGATTCTGATGAAAACAGAACATGGTGCGTTCACACCAAACCCAGTGTGACTCTTTGGGTCACATACAGAATCAACTTGATACAACTTGTGTGAACGATGTGATGCAAATAAACATGACATATTTGACACCACGTCAGTGCTGAGATTAGGAGATAGTTATTACTTGCAGTATCGCCAGGCGAGTAGTCACAGGTTGTGTTTACACAAAACAAAGTATAATTTTGTGTTCATTGTGAATGCACCTGTAAAATGTGATTCAATCTTATTGAGCTTTTGCTTTTTACTAAGCAAAGAGAACAATTGTTTTTAGCAGCTCAATGTTTTTGTTTCTTTTTTAAGATGGTTTTGATAAAACTGGACCACCACATTCAAAATCAACGAGAAGCAGTTTCAGCTGAACACTCCACAGCATACGTGTGAACGCAGCATCAGGTTTATGATGAACACATGCTGATATAATAGTGCTTTTACACGAGAACCAGGTGGCTATTATCCCTGACTTGTTTGAGTAGTTGACATGAATATGGTAACCAAAGCAGAATGCTTGAATGTTATTGGTAAACATTTAAGCTTAAAAACATCATGTAGGGCTCAATAATGTCATACATACAGTCATTTTATGTGGAGGAGAATTAAAATGGATCATTAATTTTGGATTAAATCAACTGTAATGAACAGTGCAGCCAGCAGGGAGAAGTGTTCACAAAAATACAGATGTCAGTGCATTAACATGAGGTTTCTCTGTGTGATCACAGGGGGGCAGTGTGACACAAACACGAAAACAACTACAACACACACTGACCCAACAGACTCACACACGTACGCACGCACACACACACACACACACACAATGGATGTGTGTTTGAACAGCAGCTCAGACAGTCAGGATGTTAAATCAGATGGAATGTTCCTTTAAATGAGCAGACATCAGATTAGACTGAAGCACACACAGACACACACAGACTCACGTTTGTGCATCTATTCTTCTTACGACACTGCATTGACTTCCATTCGTTTAGACAGCCCAAACAAAGCATTATCACGAAGCTTAACCATAACCAGCTACTGCATAACCTTAACCTTAACCTTACCGGAATTTAAATCCCAACCCCAAGCTTAACTGGTTCCTCAGAAATTAGTTCGGGCCTCATTAGGACCAGGTTTTCTGGCCCTGACATGGTCTTTTCCAGTGATGATTTTCAGTTTTAAATGTAGATAAAACTCGAACAAAACGTCTTTATAATCCACTAATTATCGCAGATTCTTTGCAGCACAGATGCACTTTAAACGCTGGACATTTTCCAGAGTTATAAAGTCTGTAAAAGCAGGGCTAACATACAGAGACAGTCAGTCATTCACTCACACCTATGGGCAATGGTGAGCATTCAGTTAACCTCTGCATGTCTTTGGACATGTGGGAGTAAACCAGAGCAAACCCACGCACACACACAAGGAGAACATGCGAACTCCACACACAAAGGCCTGGACCAGGACATAAACCTGCACTACTAGCCATGTGCAACGCTGTGTGGGCCCAAAAAAACACCATATACATTGTTGACAACCACCAGTAGAAACAGTCGACATCATGTGACACCACCTCTATGCAACACATAAACAGAACAGCAGCACATCTAATAATTGCCCACTGCCACACCGGCTTATGAGTGGCAAACACAGTAAACAAATGAGAATTTAAAGTGGCACAATTTCTGCTGTGATTGATTATAAATTATTAACTAATCGTGAATACGCCCACAGAGACAATAAGTGATAAACCTGTGGTGATCACAGATGATCATCATCAACCTGCTGGTTTTCCAGTTGAGATTAGGACCCTGTGTGTGATTGTGTGTGTGTGTGTGATGAGATGTGACAGCTGTGATCCTCTCTGTGTCCTTCTTTCTCTGAAACCTCTGAACTGTGAAATCACGGACACCTTCCCACAATCCTCTCTGGCTGTCTACCGCCCCCAGCTGTCCAAACACACACAAACACACACCCACATACACACACGGTTAAATGTTGTTGTTTACCAGATCAGCTGAGTGAAGTGACAACAAACACGTCATGTGATGATACCTGAGCCGCTTGATTGGTGTCAAACATCTGGATTAATAACCGCGTTGCCATGGTAACCATCTGGCATCACTGCGTCATTTCGGCATTTATTTGCTTCTCAGATTAGAGAAGGTGATTTTTTGTGTGTGTGTTTTACGAGCTGACAGTAAAGGTGTCACAGGTCTGTTAATAGAAAAAACGTTGAGCAGCTGTGATGATTTCATGCTGCTGCTGGCAGCTGATTGGCTGCTGTGTGTGTTGCTAGTCGCTGTCTCACCCTTGCTCCTTTGGCCGGGAAACACTGACAGGTGGAGCAGTCCCGCCCAGCGCACAACTCCATCTGGTCTCCCTGAAAACCAAAAGAGAACACAAACATTAAGTATCACGATAACATCATACTGTTTTCTGTTGTCATAGGGCTGCTCCTCAATCTGACTCCATCTCTAACCTGCATTAGGGAGCAGTACAGTGCTCTGTGTTTTCCTTTAGAGGCTGTTATGCAAATTAATTATATGTGGTTAAGGAAAGCAAACTTCATAACAGACAATTAGGCGACATCTTCACTTAAAGAAAACACACAGCTTGTTCTCATCTCCATGAACCTAACTTCCCTTTGGGTAAAGTGGGGTAAGGACTAGTGATGGGTATCGGCCAGTATAGGTATGGGTCCTACGCTGGTCAAAAGCACTGGATCGGATATCGTACAGATACAAATGTAAAATGAGGTACAATCATCGCATGCTTCTCTATGCGCACACTCAGAAATCAGCAAAAGCATTTTAGCAGAACAATATTTGTTACACAGTGGGAGAATTGTGTCTTTGAAATGACTCAGCACAAATGTGTTGTTAACAGCTTCATAGTTCATAAATGGTCTAAAATGACTGTATCAGTTTAATATCGGTATCCTTAGATACTCCAGTTTGTGATATCAGTATTGGACACTATAACATTGGACAATATTTTCTCACTACTTGTACTTGAAGACAGACGTCCTACATCCAGTCACAATAATGATGTCTTAACCGGGCTTGATTTAAAATCCTGAGTCCCCAATGTCCAAGACCTAGACAGGCTTAAGTAAAAATGTTTGTGTCTGAGACTGAGACCTTCAGAAAATGGTTTTGATACCAATACTAGTCTGGAGTATGACAACATTAACAGCTGAACCTTTTTGATAAGCATTTCTTGTACCTGGCTGTTGAATTACACAACTGTGGTGTAGTGGTTCTAGTGGACTATTGGACGTGTGGCATTAAAGTTTGCTGGACCAGTGAATCAGTGTCTTATCTGGATTGCACCTTGATTCACTGGTCAAGGTGATGGTTTTGGACACAGTCTGACAGATTTCTGACTGAAGCAGCATTTAGGTTTTCAGACAATGAGGAATGTAAACACAAGACAATCTCATCTGAGATTCCCAGTAAGCAGACAGCTGACTGTGTGTGTGTGTGTGTGTTTATGTTTATCAGATCACGTCTGTGACGTTTATACTTCTCTTTTTCCGACGAACTGACTCTGAAACGTCTGAATGAAGCAGCCTCTGTCCAACTGGTATGAAATTGCAGCTGCGGCTCTAACAAAAGGCTGTGTGTTTATGCTGCATGTTCATTACAGTCTAATAAAACAAGTGCGTTAAAGTAATTAAAGTCAACACAACTTCACCCCAAGTTCTTTGGCTTTAGGCTTTGGGTGTTGTAGGGCTGTCCTGTTTGACATACCTCTGCCACACTGCATGGACATCAGGGACGGCAGGAGTGGCAGAGAGGGGTTGTGTTCCAACTACAGATGGATTACACTCCTCAGCCTCCCTGTACAGACCTACAGTACAACAGGGTGCTGGAGAGTCTGTCCATGATAATCAGATAGTTTGACTGCGATGTTATCGTATAGATATCATCTTTGTAGTTCAGCCTTCATGACAGTATTCACTGTTACAGATTTACGTGATTAGGTATAGGCGATCGGCCAAGTATGTTCCATTAAAATTTGGTAGGAAACTACCAACAGATAAAAAAAAAATTATTAAGTTATCAAGGATTGCCTTAGAATGGAAAAATATCTCTGTATATCTCAGCGACGTCTTTACAGATCAGGATTGATTCTGTCTTCTGTGAAAATGGCAATAGCAATAAACAGGTAACGTTCTATACAGATCCAGAAAGTCTTCTGAACCCAGTGGATCAAAATGTAAACATTTCAGGTGCCAGTATGTAAAACGCAAATAACAAAGTGTTAACAACCAAAGTGTGGGTCAGGACAGTACTGCAGGTGGACCATGAAAGGTTATTAAATATAAATATGTAGGATTGATTTTGAAGAAATACTTATTAAAAATAAAACAAAGCCATGGCATTTAAATTATATTTTATTTTTATTTTATCTGACCTAATAATAATATGGGGTGTGTGTGTGTTCCACCGACTCGACACAGTTAAGTTGCATTTCCACTAGCATTCTTAGTACCTGCTCTGGCGAGGTTCCAAGCGAACTGAGGGGCTATATATAAAAGGGGCTATAGTAATCTATATATAGCAATATTGTGACATTGTGTATAAATATGTATAAATATCCAGCTGGTCAGCATATAGGCCTAATATTTCTGTATTTGCACTCAGTGTTAATTAGTTCATTTTAATACGTATTTTGTTATTTATGTTGATGGATAATTATTGTACACTTTGAGAGTGAGCACTTTGTTATGAAGCTAAACCTTTAAAAGATAACATGGAGTCCAGCTGTAACAACCACATGCATGTGTTGATAGATATGCAAGTTTAGAAATAAGGTGAAGTGAACTGATAATTAATCTGCACTAAATGTTTGTATTGAAAACAATAATATATATATGGGAATGTCTTGTGTTGTTCCTGGCACTCTTAAATTTGGGAATGGCTGGTATAGAACAATCAAAAATATTATAAATAAATTACACCCTTTGCAATTTGATAATTGTTGTTTCAAATGGGGATTTTAATTTGAAAATGCTTGATTGTTCTGCCCTGGAGGCAACACATGGAAAAAGAGATTTCAGCTACTCATAAATCTTATAAAATCTACATCAACATGAGTTTTTAAAGCTTGCAAATATGTTTACTGCTTTATCTTGTGCTGCTGTTCCACTGCTGCATCATTTGGTAAATTTGTACATTTTAATCTAAGTAGGTAGATTTCAAACACAAACAAACACAATCAAACAAGTGAGAAAACAACACATTTGAACTTATTTCATGTGGCAGCAGTGGATCAACACACACACAGATATTACATATTTAGATAGCTAAGCCTGAACATAACCTTCTGCAGCTGGATTGAAGACTTCCTGACCCACCACACTTGGGGTGTGCATAACAAACTTCATCATAAAATGCCGGCAACACAACAGTCATTGGCATAATCTTCAACAACACTGAGTCAGCATACTAGGATGAGGATGAGGAGCAAAATTCAGTTCCTATTGGAAAAGGCTGTCTAATTCCAAAATAAAGCTGTCAAGATGTTCTTCAGACATCAGAGACTAAAGCTGATAAAGAATTTATATGTTGATCAGTAATGTCACTGCTGGCAGCCATGTTTTCACTCAAGCAGGCCTCTACTCTATCAGTGGTTTTACTTGGATAAAATATCTGATTACTTGCTCCTCTGTTGTCTGGCGATGCTATAGACAGACCAGGTGAACCTCTGTTAAACGGACCGGGGACTGTTCCCCCTCATACCCATGCTGATGCTCCCTATTGATGCCCTGACTGTTTTTTTTTTCTCCATGGGCCCCAGACGGCCAGTTTCCCAGCATGCATCAGTGTTTTTGTAGCAGCCGCATTCCAACAGCGTTGTGTAAACGAGGTTACCAGTCAGGCGTGGCTATCAGCATCAGGAATGTGGCTATCGCTCTATCTGCTGTCACTTTGTTCTGAAAGTCGGCGCTCACATCATCCTCCACCACTGGGGCAACTGTTGCCCTCTAGCATCTGCGGTCAACGCCGCACTCACGCCATCCGCTGTTCCCCGCATAAACCAAGTCCCACTGCTGCTCATCGATCCCTCCTTCCTCTCACGGTTTCTCCATCCAAGACACCACACTGGCGCTAAATGGCCAAATAGACAGAAGAACGGCTGACTGGCTGGCTGCTGTTCTCACACAGTCTGAACTTGATAACCTCAGATAACCCATTCCTGAACTTCTGAGTAAATCAACAGAACACTCTCTGGCCCGCTTTTACACGGGGCATTAGATAGCGATTGGTGATTGGATAGCGATCAGATCATGATGTGGACACCGGAGACGTAAATGCATATGGTGAGGCGCTATTCGATCATTATCTGATCACAGAAAGTGCATTTTAATGCCAGGTGTAACGGGGGCAAATAGAGGACAAATGGGTAGTTTCTTACTGAAGAAGAAGGCTCTTGGATGAGGCTGTAGCCGTCGCCATCTTTGTTCTTACCATGGCTAGAGGCTCTGCGGCAATAATAAAAGCTTTCAAGATTCCAACAAACACTGGTTATGTTACGTGATATATCCTAATAGGGCCCCTCAATCATAATCCACAGATTCTGTTATTCACCCCTGATATCTGAAAGGGGCCCCTCAGCCAAATAACACTGGTAATTGGGTGATTTCTTTCCAGGGCCCCTTACCTTGTGTTATCCACCCCTGATGTCTTAACAGGACCTCAAATAACAAAGGTTAACTTATGTATGTAATTGGGCCCTTCAATCATATTATTATCAGCATTTGTGTTAGGCCTCAACTGGGCAACCAGTACTTTTTTTCTTCGGCACATCCTTTCTTTTTTTTGCAACAAAAACTTGAACAACCTAAAACAGAATGTTATGAAGCCAAGCTAATTCTAAAAGTTAAGCCAAATCCACATGGAAACGGAGTGAAATGTAAACGTTCTTAAAAATTACCTGCAAATTGTTTCAGGAAATGTCTCCAGCCATCAACATGACTGAAAACGCTGTAGTACATATGCCAGGCAGTACAAAAAACAGAAACTGAGACAGAATGAACTGAGCCAGGGGAAAGAAAGAGAAATAAACAAAGAAAATAAAGGTTATCAAAATGCAAACAGACTAAACAACAGTGTTGCCAACCTGCGCCTTTCTTTCTTCAAAATAAGGAACTAACGACAAATTTCACAAGTCTTTCTGGCTTAACCCCAACTACTTTTTTGAGAAGGAAATGCCCAATCCTGTGACACAAGTGAGCTTCTTTTAGCTGTATTTACTGCGGCAGGAGAGTCAGTCTGACTGTAGACACACAGAGAGAGAGAAAGTCTGTGACCACACAGACAGAGTCAGTGCAGCTGACCGTGTGTGGAACAATCACTCATCTGTATTGTTCATTCAAGTAAAAAATTGCGTCTGTGAAAATAGGTTTTGTTTTCTCCTCTTATTTTACAATTCAATTTCACTGTTTTTTTTGTGTTTTTCTTCCCACCCCTGTCTGAAGTCACAGGACAGAGGACAGGATGGTGTTCTAGAGATATCGAGCATCTTTTCAGACTGCCTTTACTTTTCATTGACTGTAGTTGGCAACACTGCCAGACATTCTCCAAACTCAAGAGAAGGTTGTTGATAACAATGACAAAGATGGGAAAGGATAGACAGTGAATACCAGCGTCAGCGTGAGGTGGAACTAATGACATCATCATTTCCTTAAAGTAGCGTATTTGCCGTCTACGCGAAAATGCAAGGGCGGTGTTTTGAGATTTTCCCACTCTGGGAGCCATTTAAAAAAAATAAATAAACTATGCGTATTAACCTACACCCTAACAGCTAACACTAAGAGCCAACTTGAATACTGTTAATATTACAACTGCCCAAACCAGGGATTTCCCAATCTTAACTATTTACTCCAGCTGCATAACATGCATAATCTGTCGGTTATTTTAGTGAACACGTCCTTCAGTAGACTGTAGCAGGGCTTTATTCAGGGCAGGCTTTGCTTTTAGTTTGTAACCTTTGTGTTAGATATAGTGTAATTAACTGGTACACTGAGGCACGTGAGCACACACACACATACACACACGTATGCTTTAGTGAGGACCAAAGCAGGTGAACATTGCTGTAATTTTACGATGATGACACACGTCAGTGTTATAAATGTAATATTCATGTAAACGCTCTGGTGTCAAACCACCACAGGTAGAGAAGAGACATGTTCACCCTTGTGGTCGCAGTTTAACAACATCTAGACAAACAATGTAACACCTGTTTAGCCCCCTTCCTCTCTCTCTATCAGCGTTACCTGCAACTTCACAGCGGGAGTTCCTTCTTCCGGTTCCTCATTATATATTATTATTAATGTGCAGCTGGTATAGAGACTAATACTAAGTAAAGTACTGCTCACACTTACAGCAAACATTATCGTCCAGCAACTATATTCACCCACAGTTCATCACACTTATCCTTCACAATAAAAGCTCCTTTGAAAATAACACAGATGAACTAAAACTCACCCCGAGAGCTGAGGGAGGATGCGTCAGGATCATCAGGAGACACCTGGAGGAGACGGACAGGTGAGAGGAGGAGTCAAACAATAAATCCTCTTCATGTGTTTCTTTGTTAATCATTTGCTTCTTTACCAGAGCCAGGTGTAGCTGCGGGGGGCAGTGAAGACGGAAGTTGCCAGCATCTTGTCCCCGTGCTTAGAGGAAGTCCCGCCCTTGACTGATCCTCAGTCTGACTTCACCCTCGGCTGTATCTTTGCCAATGAGGAGGCCCCAATGCTGCCACACCAGTGCTCGTCCTCGAGAGAGACGAAAGACACAACAATATCCTTCATTTGTTTTTCACATTGCAAGCCTACCAACATCTTTTGTTTAATTTATCATCTAGGGCTGCGGTTGCATTGTTTAAACATCAGAGGTATCATCAGAAGCTTGCACCACCAGGCCAACATAACCACAGGACAATAGGGAAAGATAAAGGAAACAGGGAAACACTTATGGCATCATTAAAAAACTGCAGAAGAAGAACATCAGTCAAGGAAAAAGCAATACAGAGAACAAAATTGTTACTTTGTACATTGCTGGAGTCTCTGAGATATTAACAAATATAACATCCCTGTGCAAAGACATTACCAGCTTTACTGCCTCCTTCTTCTTCCCTTTGTAAACCTCAGCTATGGCGCATTCACACAGCGCGTGACACAAATCTACACACTGGGAGATTAAATATTTAAAGTCAATGCAAAGACTTGTCAGTCGTGCCGCGTGATGTGAATGGCATGAATCCTGCAGCTCAGATCGTGCGTAGATGTGTTTGCTTCACTAACTCACGTTGAAATATTTGAACTTGAGCAGATTTGTGTCACAAAAGCCAATCGGTGTAAAGAGTCTTGTGATGACCTGATGTTTTAGAAACAGTTGGTGTATGTGCGTGAGCGAGAGAGACCAGGCATTTCAGGAAATATGTATCTTTTTATGTAGATACTGTCTGCTGATACTTTGTGTAGTATTCTGTCAGAGTACTACTTTATGTCATGGCACATTACATTCGCATTATTGTGTCAACTTCACGTTGTAGGCCTGTCATTGTGCGATGTGGTAGCACTGCTGTGTCCTGTAGCGCTGCAACTTTTTTGATAACATCGATTATTCAGTTTAAATGAAGCTTTCTGATTTTTCCAGCTTCATAAATGTGAATATGTTCTGGTTTCATTGCTCCATTTGACAAAGAACTGATAAAAACTGAAAAAAGAAAAAAGTTTGTGGACAAAACAAGTCATCCTTTCAAAGTTTGGGACACACCAAGCAACATTTTTTAACATTTTATGACATTTTATGAACCAAACAAATACTCTGTTAATCGAGAGAACAATCGACAGATTAACAGATTATGATAATAACCGTTAGTTTGCAGCTTTACTGTGTTGTAGAGCTGCAACCACTGTGTAACAGTAGCTCTTCGGCCTTTATGCTGTACACTCTCACATTTGCGTTTGACTTGTTTAACATGTTTGATATTTACGACTGAACGGCGATTGGTGCGTGAGCAGAAACCCGCACTAACCAATGAGAGCGAGTTGACTGGGAAACGGATGTTGCATATTTTTATTTAGAACTGTAACTTGTACAAGCCGAGTTGTTTCCATCTTCTCAGCCACGACATCCCGCGCACACAACAGCTATTAACTGACTGGACCATCTAGTCTGTGTCATTTTCACAACAAAGACATCTTTGCTAGTTACCACAGATAGGTGCTTTTATTTAGTACCTGCTCTTTTCATGCCTTTGTAGGGAAGTTGTTGCTTTCCTGTAATATCTATGCTGGCTATACTGGAGTAGTAACTCGCTGCAGGTGATCGATCAGAATCACAAAGATGATGTCTTGAATACCAATGTGTTTATTACAACTCAAAGTCCTGTGTCCAGTGACAAAGTGGTTCATACTGGGTAGCAGTCTTGCACACAAGTCTGTGTGGAGTGTAACCGAGTGCAGGTGGAAAAGAGACCAGCGGGGGCACACACGATGATAGTCACCACTAGAGGGGGCCTTTTTCCCAGTTTTGCTCGTCATTAGTTTGTGTGTTTATGTCATGTACAAAACGTGCACTAGACCACGTGATTTACATATATCCGTAGCAGCATCCTCATTAAAAACACTCAACTGTTCTCTATGGGAGAACACAGGATAGGTTTTTATCACTGTGGTGAGCTTGACGGTAATTGGGACAAATGCAACAAAATCGTCGCTTCACAAAAGCTCAGCTTCTCTGGGAGTCAATGGAGGGCTTCTGCATAATGGATTGTATAATTGGACGAAGTGTCTGAGTGGCTGAGTCAGTTTTTGATTGACAGCGCTGCAGAAACATACATGACAACTAAGCGACAGAGTAAAGTCTTCGGACAAATAGCTGGCCGTTGTGTGTTATTAGCTCGGCAATAGAGTCCATTTTCATTTGTACATGTACACTGTAAATAAAAAACATGCGTAACTAGAACAGTTGATCGTTTGCAGAATTTATGTATAAATAACTGGGCCTGAAATGAACTTCCCCTATTTCATAGACCAGAAACTGCTGAAACAGCCACTGCTCAACCCTCTGTGAACCCTGCATTACTCTGACTAACTCTCATGCTCTGGACTTTAAAATATTACTCACACACAGACACACACAGAGACAAAGCAGTACACTTGGCCCTGATTGGTTCCAAACTCCATGACATCATAAACAAAAATCAATAATTTGACCTGATAAAAAGCAGTTTGAATACTCCAGTACATTAAATTCACTGCTGTACAACTTTAAAGAAAAATTCTGCTTCATTCATACTACACATGAATGTACAGCTGCAGTTACTCTGATGATGACGTCAGGGTTAATTAATCAATTCATTAAACATAATTTGATTCATGCTTGACAAGAAAATGTGTCCCACGTTGTAACGAAGAACAAGTAAAGTAAGTGCAGTAAAGTTTTCGCGGTACCTGCAGCACAGTAGTGGAGTAAAAGTACTCCCGTTACTTCTCTTCTCCTCTTCACTGATCACGTTCATCAATCAGCGCGTCAACGTGCGCAGCTCATCAGCGACTCGTCAACGGTCTGATTCAAAAATGTCACGCGACGCGGGTTTAACTCACCTGAGAGTCTCGCACTCAGTCCGCAGCCTCACGCGCTCTTCATGTCACAGACGAACAAACTTTAAAAGTTTCTCTGCTCAGCCCGGAGCAGCGGCGCTACACACACACAAAGTTCCTCAGACACACACGCGAACACTTCCGGTCCTCAGCCTCTGCTCTACAAAATAAAAGGCTACAAGACTAAAAAAAATATATAATGCAGGTATAAAATTAACAATGAACACAGTAACAATTATGATATTAGTCTGTGAACTGAATCAATGTGTTCTAACCTTGGTTACATTTATCTTAATTTATGTTGCACATAATTACAAATTAGGTTTATTATATCTTCTTATAGGCTATTCAATATAATAGTTCTGTGCATTGCATATTATATAGAGCATGTTAAATATCTAATATTTTGACTAGTAAACTGATAATGTATCTATATATGTAGATACATAATATGACTGATTATTTTGATGTGAATTTATGTTTTATTTACACCCCTCATGTTTTTGGTTCCCACCTGCCTGTGCCTGTGTGCGTGTATTAATTCTGTATTAATTCTATCATTGTATGATCTGTAACACCAACTGCATCACCCACAGTCACGAGAATGCTACCCTTCAATATTCAGTTACAGTGTCATTCATATAAATGTGTAGTTAGTAGTAGGTTAAATCAATATATCAATATATACACAGTACATTAGCACTCACTTCAGGAAACTGCAGTGTATGTAATGTGCATGTATACTAAATGTGAGTGGTGGAACTGCAATACATTTAATTTATGACATTATTTTACTTATTTGTATTTCCTGTAATTTTATACTTGTACTCTTTTTAGTGTAGATACAACGAAAACTTCCTCCACAACATAGCAAGATTATCTCCAATATGTTAGTACTGTCTTCCAGAGAAGTCACTGATACCTAACAATGTATATTTCCAGGAAAATGTGCAACACACAATTAATGTGTAAGGTTACTCATGTACACCTGTGCTTCTCTGGTGGTTTCAAGTTTGTAGTTAATGACTCTAGTAAATGATTTTGGCCTGAAAACACAGCAACATGTCCTGCATTCTAAAATTGAATTCAATTATTCTATTTGTATTGAACCAAATTACAACATAGATTATCTCAAGGCACTTTATTTAGTAGGACAGAAACCTTAAACTCAAATGTGTGCAAATATGTCTCTATGTTTATAATCATCATAATGTGCTTGTCTGCATGTATTCTACATTCTTCACATATCACAGTAGCAGAAATTGTACAATGTCGATCAAAATGAACTCTTAAATCATGAAATCAGACTTTGACGTCTTTGTATGTGCTTTTAATTTGTAGAGCAGGACCGGACGATTGTGTGCAGTGGATATTGCGGGTTTGACTATCCCGCTGCGACGACTCCATCCAGCAGCAGGTTGATGTTACAGGGTCACCACTATACACGGACCCCTGCGGTCTGAGCCGAGTCGAACCGAGTACTGGACTGCATCCCGAGCCAAGCCGAGACCAAGCTCACCCCGGAGTGAGACCGAAGAGACCGGGACGGTGCAGCGGCATAAGCGAGTGTATGGAGCGCCCGGGCACCCAGCGGCGGGGGATCAAACCTCTACAGCTGCTGCTTCCGCTGGTGGTGGTGGTGCTCTGCTGCACTCCAGGAGACACCAAGACAGTGAGTAAAGATGAATTGTGAATTGTGGTTAGGCATTAACTGGTTATGGTTAAGGTTAGGGATAACATTTTGTTTAGACTCACTGAGTGTCCTTTAAAGCCATAGTTCCCAACCTGGTGTCCAAGCCCCCTTTAGGGGGGCGCCAGAGATCACATGGGGGGGCACAGAGCTTTGACTGCTCTGAGTTTGTGAGGTTAATATAATTATATTTGTGCATCCCAATCACACACTCTACTGAATGATCAGAAGTCAGTATTATCCAAATAAAAACTATCATTGGTTTGGTCCAACTCATTATCAGCTGAGCTAATGAGGATGTCATGTGACTGGGCACGATTTTCTGTCCCACTCCGTCCCTGTCCATAAATAATACATTATAAAACCAAAGCTGCGTCCATACAAAAATCTGACCGTGAGCTGTGATTGGCCCACAAGCCGGACTTTGGACATTCCTGCTTTACACAGTCATATTATGGGCACTTGTCTTCCTTATGGGGACAACAATCAAGTCCCCATAACGTAAATGACTACATTTTAAAGTGAAGACATGTTCGGTTGAGGTCAGGGTTAGGTTAAGATTAGGCCAGAAGTAGTAATTATGGTTAAGGTCAGACTAAGTCTCCAGGAAATGAATGTAAGTCAACACAAATGTCCCCTGAAGTCATGGAAACCATGTCAGGACCAGCAGTTCTAACATGGACCATAATCTGGTCCTAATGAGGCAGAAACTCATTTCTGATGAGCTACAGATAAGATTATGAATTGTGATTAAGTTAAGTTAAGCTTTGGCTCAGCTGTGTTGTCCAGGTATTTAACTGATGTTGTGGGGACATCTGTCTTCTTCAGGGACCCAAGACATCGTCACGCTGCCAGATGGAGACATGTCATACCTTAGGAGAAGGTTCAGTTTAATTTTTTAGGTCAAGTTAAGTTTAAGTTGGTTAAATCTGTAGTCCATAACTAAGTGAGATCCATGGTTCTCAAACTGTGGTGCATGTAAAAAGTTTGAGAACCACTGCTTTAGATTCAAATCATTGTCAAATGTGTTCATACAATGTTGATCGTTAAGCATATCACACAGCTCTCTGTGTGTTTCTCAGTATAGTGGTCTTTAGATCTGGTGTTGTTTATTCCCCTACTGTTTTCTTTTATTTTTATTCATAATAACGAACCAAGTGAACTTTGAACTGTGACGTATTTCCATATTTCACAAATTCAATCTGATTTTAAACATTTTGAGTACTTTTTGGTCAGGTTTGTTTATAAAGTTGGTGAAAATGAATTTCATCAGATTGCCTAGATTGTGCTGAAATAAGAATATAAGACTCTCTATATTGCACATTCTTGTATATACTGTGTGTTTTAACATAGTAATGGAAAAAAACAGCCTAAATGCTCTGTGTTCTAAGGGTGAAAGTTAGGTTTGTATGTTAGGATTAGATCAGCTTTAGTTGCATTTTGATTCATTTTAGGTTAAGTTTAAGTTGAAAATGAATGAATTTTAAGAAATGAATGGACGTCCATGTGAAATCCATCATCAGTGTTTGTTACTATTACTGTGTTGTTGTTGTTATTATATTGTTACTACCGAGCATGCTCAGTTCACCTTTTTTTATACCTGCGGAAATAAAAGAATGTAGTAAGAATGTGAGACAGGAAATAAGAAGCTGTCTGTGTTCAGACGGCAGCAGGTACATTTTGTCCTTCTACTCTGAGGACGGCACTGAGGATCCAGATCAAAGACTCCTCACATCGTGAGGGAAAACGTCACGTCGCCTGGTCACATGACTGCGTGTGAATCTGTGAACACTGTCGCAGTCAGTGACTGCGTGTTGGTTTAAGTTTGTCTATTTCAGCCTTTTGTTCTGAGCTGATGTTTATACTGACACACATACTAGCACACACACACACAGACACACACACACACACACACACAGACACACACACACACAGTCTGCACGTGTTCTTTTCTTCTTAGGACGCTGCATTGACTTCCATTCATGTGGACAGCCTATAATAAGCGTTATTTTTAACCTTAACCTTAACCATAAGCAGTTAATGCATAACCCTAACCTTTACCTAACCACAATTCAAACTTAATTTGCAAGCTTTTATTTCACTGGGAGCTCTCCGCTCCATCTTAAAAGACAGGCAACAGAAATCCATTGAACAGTGCCTGTGTTCTTAAATTGTTACTGTGACCACAACTCTTGCACTTTATGTTTGTCTAGTTGTACTCTTGTATTTCCATGTTTGTATTGTAGTTGCTGTCTTCCTGTTTTTATTCAACTATGATGTGTGCTACTGCCTTTCTTGGCCAGGTCACCCTTGTGAAAGAGATCTTGATCTCAATGGGTCTTTTTATCTGGTTAAATAAAGGAGAAATAAAAAAATAAAAATAATCTTAGACCTAAACTAAAATTAGGTTACGGATCAGTTATGTTATGGGTCAAAGTGACCTGTTTTAAAGTTAAAAGGTCAAGGTAAAATAGTTAAATTGTAGTTGTTCTGGTTGACTTAATTAATGTTATCAACCTATAAAATATAAATGGTTATTTCACTTACGATCAGTGTTTACCCCAGCGATTGTCCTAAAGTAGAGGTGTCCAAACTTTCCCAAAATCTCCTCACACACAGTCTGCACAGCTATCCTTCTTAGGACACTGCATTGACTTCCATTCATTTGGACAACCTAAATTAAGTGTTATCCTTAACCTTAACCATAACCAGTTAATGCCTAACCCTAACTCAACTCAGAATTTAGTAAACTATACACTAGTTTGTGCAGCATTTGAAGTGAGGACACTCATAGATTTAATGCATTCCCTAGCCCCTTACTTTAACCTTAACCATCAGCAACTAAGTGCCTAACCCTAACCTTAACCTAAACCCAATTCTAACCATAGACCTAAAACCAGGTCTTATCCCCCAAAAAGATCTTTAAACATATGAGGACCAGCCAAAATGTCCTTCCCCACTTTCCCAAAATCTCCTCCCTCTATATGGTTTTTGCATTGTTTTTGGTCCTCACAAATTGAACTGTCTGAACTGTCAAATTGAAACGGAACTGTCTGTCACTACTGTTGATGATCATCTCCCTCACATAAACTTGAATAACTGATCTTTTAATTCATTCACGTTGTTAAACGTATGTTTGTGACATTTAACACACTCGTTTCACCTGTTACACGGATGGTAACTCATGAACAGCACCACCTGCTGGACAGTTTTGTTACTAGTCACATGCAAGAAACATACATTTATCTCCGGGCAGAATATCTTCATATATGTATAAGTAGTTACAATTTGAAATGTTATTTTAAATTTGAAAAGGTGCATGATTTTAATTCCTCTTTGCAGCTGTTCCTCAGATCTACACCCTGAACTTTTCTTGATGTTTGTCCTAAATGCTGTTTTTTTATTATTATTATTTCCTCTGTGTTTATAGTGACTCTCTCTGGTTGTGAACAGATTCTGTATTGTCTTTGGCAGAAGGTTATTTTTTTATTTTCAGCTTAAATTTCAAGTACACAGGTCCACTAAGTCGTAAAATTTTAATGTCTCTCTTCAACGGCTGGCGGTACCCCTGAGATGTTTGCACAGTACTGTAAAAAAAAAAAATGCAAACAAAGAAAAAAGTAGAGTATGTGACTGGAAGTCTGCTGCCGATGAAACACCTGAACATCAAACTGCTCTGATCATCCAGCTCAACGGTTCAGCTTCAGTTTATCTTTATTTTTGCATTTCTTTACAACTTAACAACTGTTTGTCTCCATGTCCTCGTTCATACGATTCATTTCGAGGTTCACCTGTTTATATTTTAACATCATTACACTAAATTCAATTCAGTTTAATTTAGTATGTGAACAAATGAAAGCAAAAACGACAAACAAACAAAAAACAGGACCAGCCTTAGACTCGCTGCAGAGAAACAGAATCAGATTGTATTTGTCTACTCTTTACTAAAAGACCAAACATTTTATTCAATATCCTGTCTCTTGTCCCATATCCACACACTGTATAGCGATGAAGACAATTCCCGTGCTGCAGGACATGTCAAGGCGTCTCCTGCTATGGCGGCGTCCTGAGACAGGAATGAAGATAAGACAACAGCAGACCCTCATCTACCTGTCTGTCTACTGCTGGTTCTGTTTATCACACAGTTACAGCTGCAGGAAACAGAACATGTTTGGGTTAAAGTCGCAAAGAAGACACAACAACAATAACAATGCACCTGAGTGCAGGAAGTATGGATTCAGTATGGGGGACGACTCTGTGCGGCGGCGTTAGCATGAACGATTGGACACACGCTTTCTCTTCCTCCACACTAACATACAGCCCCCTGAGTTTTCAAAGTAAAAAAAAAACAAACAAGACAAAATT
This sequence comes from Solea solea, assembly GCF_958295425.1. Classification (NCBI taxonomy): domain Eukaryota; kingdom Metazoa; phylum Chordata; class Actinopteri; order Pleuronectiformes; family Soleidae; genus Solea; species Solea solea. Next base: position 19,077,777 of record NC_081140.1, on the reverse strand, counting down.
CTTTTTCTAAATGTCCACCTTTCAAAATAAGGTTTTCACACATGATGTCACATAATCTCATGCTACAGGAGACTGGAAACACGGCAATCACGTGTGGAATCATCCTGATCTTTAAACTTTGACTGTGTTTGACATCGTCTCGTTCTGGGAACCAGCACCACCTGCTGCTTATCTCTGAACCATAAATGTGTGAGTGTGTGTGCATGAGTGTGTGAAGAGATTACATACTGTATCTTTTTCCTCTCTGCAGGGGTGTCACTGCAATGGGAAGGCGTTGTGTCACTGTGATGGGGTCAAAGGTCAAAAGGTGAGTGAAAAGACCTGAGGGGGCAGGGCCAGTAGAACTGACATTATTAAAAGTAATAGTAGTATTTAAATGTATATTTTTTTGCACTTCCATTAGGAATAGTACCAAAAAGATCAGACGCAACAGTTCCATATTTGGGTACCCTTCACTTGGGGTACCAGAGTAGTGGTATAGAAAGGGTGGAGCTAGACCCACGACTGTCAACTGATTGGGCGACAGAAAAGTGTCACTCCCACAGTCTACTGGATGTCCTCCATTGTTGTCCGTTGTGTTGTCTCTTGTGTTGTGTTACGTATCTTGCTGACAAGGCCATCAAGCACAGCGCAGACCCCGTCTAAAGGAACTCTTCTCAGTCGAAATGCAAACCTGACCGAGGGCTTTGTAGTTTTACCAAACTGAACTGTACCATGATGGAAACACGACTTAAATGGTCTGTATTTATATAGCGCTTTTCCACTCTTATTGACCACTCAAAGTTTTAATATTCACCCATTCACATAATTACACATTTTCATACCAATTCACACGTTGTCGGCACAGCTGTCAACATTTGGGTAAAGTGTCTTGTGCAAGGAGACATGGGCATGTAGACTAGCAGAGCAGGGAATCAAACCCACAACTAAAGGCAACTAGTTCTACCACTGACCTACCATCGCCTCATGTGGTCAGTGGTAAATGGTCTGTATTTATGTAGCACTTTTCTAGAATTGATGACCTCTCAAAGCTCTTTACACTAGAGTTTTGCTGTTCACTCATGCACTTACACATTCATACAGTACATCCATGATTTCTATCACACATACTGTACACTATGTCATAGCCATTCACACGCTGCTGGCACAGCCATCAGGACCACCCAGGTGTGAACTCTGTGATCTCAGGTGGGTTCAGCAGCAAGAGGAGAAGAAGAAAGGACGGTTCCTCTCCACTGAATGTGAAACGTGAATGAGTCACGACCACACTGGGTGTTTTTTTAATTTACTGCCTCTGTGTGGACACCAGGTGAACTGACTCAGGATCTGTCAGGATCCCTGATGTCACATGAGTTCATCTCGTGAAACGATCCAGAATCTGGTCCACACCTCGTGTTGGCTTACATCTATTTGTGTATTTGTCTCTCGCAGGGTGAACCTGGTTACGGTGGAGAACGGGGACTTCCTGGAATGATTGGTTACCCTGGAAATGAGGGTCCCCATGGGTTTTCCGGAGAGAAGGTATTATTGTTATTGTTGTTATTGTCATTGTCATTGTTGTTTCACTAATCTTATCCGACTGTGGAGTTCCTCAAGGTTCTCTGCATCCTAGGATGGATTACTGAACGGGCCTACGGGGCCCAGGCAACTATTCATCCCGATATTCTAATGGGGCCCTGAAGCCAAACAACACTGCTTATATTATGTGATGTATCTTAATAATGTCCTTCAATCATATACCATGGGTTATGTAGGCCCTCATTCAAATAACAAAGGTTATTTTGGGGGTTCACCGGGGTCAACATACAGAGACGAACAACCATTCACTCTCACATTCACATCTAGGGCTAATTTAGCGTGTCTAATCAACCTCTGTGTTTTTTGAGAAGATTGCCTTTGAGGAATAACCAAGGTAACTCTGCCGTTGGTTGAGAAGCAGGCTAAAGTGTTCTACGGTATTAATAAACATCAATATCAGGAACGGGAGTCTCGCATCCAATCAATGGGCAGCATAGTAACCTTTTTCAGACTCCTACTCCACCGGATTAGTTTTTCCAGACAACTTCATTGATTGATGGCTATCAGGACACGGAAAGGATTTTGAAAAAAAATATTCTAAAAAGGTGCTTTTAATCAAATTACAGAATCATTAAAAGCTTGGGCAGTTTGGCAAAACACAACTTTATAGAAACACAATGTAATAGAAACAGAACCACAAGATGTAGGGTAGACGTCCCACCAGAGGTGGTAGATCACTTTGTGTAGATTGTTGGTCCTTTCTGTAATATTGTAAGGTCTTGTCCTTACTTTGTACATTTCTTTTAGGTAATGTATGGTGTGATTGCCTTTCACCCACAGCTGAGATTAGATCTAGCTCCTTCCACAACAGGCTAGAAAATTAGATGAATGAATTAATGAATTCATCTGATATGCAGACCTGAGCAACAACTAACTTGAGATCCTCGGCAGAAGAAATGTTATTAGATGTGTTTCAGCAATCACCTGTTATTTTACCTGAAAAACAGCTGCCAATCACTGTTATTAATTAATATATGATTATTTCTGTCTTTAATTTGTTATTAGGGTGAGCAGGGAGCAGCAGGACCTTCAGGACCGAAAGGCTCTCGGGTAAGACTGATGATTATGATGATGAATTATGAACATAGTTTTCCTTGATCTTATTTCCCAGTTGCTTTCTTGTCTGATGAGTCATTTTGGTTCCAGCTGTGCTTCTTTACCTGCAGAGGGTGGCACACTAAATCAAATTCATCAATTGCTGGATGTTCAGAATTTGTATTGTCAAACTGAAGACACTCCAGGCTCTTCATTCAGACCTAGTTAAACGATCCTGTCTTTATTTTCTAGGGTCTTTCAGGAAAACCTGGATATCCAGGACCTCCAGGACTGCCGGTAACAACCATTGTACATAAAAGTGATGGTTCAGGTTTTTGAAGTGTGGTTCTATGAGGTACTGACACATACAGTAGTCAGCCCTGACTGAGCTCTCTCAGTGAAAACATGGCTACCAGCAGGGCACCAGGAAACACAGATTTAACGACTGTACCAATGTGTTTTTTCTTGTGTCCCCTCAACGTCAATGGTTTCACTCAAGCTAGTTCTCAGTTCATGGGGTACTCACACTGCGTGTCAATACTTCATACAAATACGTGAAAAAAACCTGAACTATCCTTTTAACAAAACATAATAAACATCAACAGTCAATGTGCAGAATTCAAAGCACACACAGGACATTTGATCATTGATGATTGCCTCTCAGGGACTTCCTGGAAGTGAAGGACCCATTGGACAACCAGGATTCCCAGGATGCAATGGGACAAAGGTAAAGATGGTCACCTGCATTTGTTTGAACCAGGTCAGACATTTTAATGTCACTGTAAGAACGGTTCACTGGGACAAATGTGGAGCAACAATAACCACATTAATCAATAATCATCTTGTTATTTAATCACCCCAACAATGACTTAGGTGTCATCGAGTTGTTAGAATCAGCAAATATTCTCCTCTTTCATACATGTTCTCTGTCCGTTCATTGGTCTGCTAAACTGCAACAGCTCGATTGATAGATATATTTCCTGGTTTGACTGGATTCTGGGAGGAAGTGGCAACATACAGTATATGGACTCAATGGTCTGTCTCTATGGTCTATGTGGTCTCTGACTGTATGTGACCTGTGAATCACTGAAAGGGATTCACTTGAGACAGAAATGATTGACTTGACTGATTGACTGATGCATCGATTGATTGATTGATTGATTGATTGACTGACTGACTCTTCTAGGGCGATGTTGGTTACCCCGGGTTCCCTGGACCTCTGGGAACCGTTGGCCTTCCTGTAAGTTTGAGCTGCATCCTGAACAACATGTTTACCGATTAGATGATGTAATGACTGCTATTTCACCTGTCGGCCATGTAGTCGAATCCAATCAGGCCAAAGGTAAACTAGACTAATTACCTGTGAGAAGCAAAAGTAAACGGCTCCCTGTTGATTTGTTTCAGGGTCTGCCAGGACTGCAGGGTACAAAGGTGAGAGGATACACCTTCACACCACAGCTGTGGCTTTAAACATGATGTATTCTGATTGACATTTTCACATTTTACCGTTTACACTCTTAATATCAAGCTCATACTGTATATACTCTGGTCACTTAATGTCTATAATGTGTGACACTGTCAATTTCCCCATTGCGGGCCTAATAAAGGATTATCTTATTTTATCAACTTGAGGGTGTCCTTTCAAATTTGGTTAAAACATTCACTTGGATGAACTGATTAGATTTAACTGGTCAAAGGTCAAAGTTTTAGGGTTGGTATGACCCTAACAAAACACTTTTTTGCCTCGTAAATGATATAATTCCAGAATGTCTTCACAGAATTCGTTAAAATTTGTAATGAATATGCATACCACAGTTGTTTGTTCTTGTCTGACAGTTTGTGTTTTTCCTTGTGTCAGGGAGACTCGATCGTCTACCCCATTTCTCCGGATATTAAAGGACAAATGGGAAAACAAGGACTGAAAGGACGAGAGGTTAGTCGCTCTCTGATTCTGGACTGTATGAGCTGACTGATGTTTCAAGAGTGAGCTAATAGGAATTCAATTTATATATCAGTGACTTTCCGGAAGTACTGTATGCCCTGAAATCATGAAATCATCATGCCCTGAAAGCATGGACGTTTTATCGAGAAAGATTTCTCATTATAAAAGCATCAGTTTCACCTTAAAGTCAGGTTTATTGATTAATTTTTCTCTGATATTTACATCAGGGAGGGATGAGTTTGAGGGTGGAGAGACTCTCTCTCACTCTCCACTGGTGATGTGCAGGCTACTCCTGCACACTGTTATGAGTAAGTTAAAGACATCTGATTATTCTGATCAATCACTGCACATGTTTACAAAATGATTTACTGCACTTTGCTGCAGCGATGATGCGCTAGGAGTGCACAGCTGAAGGATTACAGCTGTCTGTTGAGGTTTTTCACTAAGTTATAACGAGAAATGGCTCAGATTCTCCTCTGTGGCAGTTCTCCTCTTGTATCCCTTTATATAAACCACAAACTCCATAGAGAAAATCAGAAATGTTAGCTCACAGACACAACTCCAGGGTGCTGTGATTGAAAATCCATCGTCAGAAAAACAATTTCACTTAAAATACTTGTCTCTGATTGGCTCTTTCTGTTTTAGGGACTGAGGGGAGATCCAGGTCAACTCGGCCCTTCAGGACCACCAGGACCTGCAGGAATTCCTGTACGCTTAAAATTTTATCTTACTTTCAATTTTAATTTCAACAAATTCCATAGCCTGATGTCCACTATTTTTTTGTGTGTTTAAGGGAATTCCAGGGTTTCCGGGGTCACCAGGAGAGAAAGTAAGTGTATGATGCTGAACTGGTCTGTTAAAATACAATTTAGTAGGCCTACCTTATGTTTCTTGGTTTTGTGTGATTGGATGATTGATTGGGTCATGTGACCTGATGTCGCTTTTTTGCGGTTTAGGGTCAGGAGGGTCCCAATCCCATGATTCTAGGTCCTCGAGGACAGAAGGTGAGCTCAGCTGTACAGATGACCCAATGCTAATGAGAGATGCCATGTTGATTGTAACCTGTGGAACATCCTCATCATCCTTATATTCATCTTCATCATCATCATCAGCTGTGCTTGAATTCCAGGGTGATCGTGGACTTCCAGGGATCCCTGGACAGAAAGGAATAAAACTGTATGCTGAAGGACCCAAAGAGCTGAAGGTCTGTAAAACACATCAGCTCTGCAGATATTACCCCTGTCATCCACTCTATGACCCACTGTCGCTTCAGTTTCACCCCCTTATTTGTATGATAAAATTAACTCTTGTCCAAATGCAGTTCAATTTAGTTAAAAAAAATGCCATTTTCCAATGATAACAATATAGTATGGATGTAGTTTGTTTCTGTCTTAATGTCTGACTCTGTGTCTCACTGTCTTCACTGACGTTTGCCCACCTCTGTCTCCCTCTATCATCACTTAACATCTGTCTCTACATTAAAGGGAGAACCTGGTGAAAAAGGAGAGAAGGGTTCCCATGGGCTTCCTGTGAGTCTCTGATAAACAAACCACCATGTCTTCCTTTGTTTACCTCGTCTCTTTGTTGTCATCAGAGCTGATGTGTGCCTTTGCTTTCTCCTCCAGGGTGTCGCTGGGAAACTTGGAAGGAAGGGAGAGAAGGGTGAACAAGGCGACCCAGGCACATTTGTAAGAGAGAGAACAGAACCAGATGTGGCACTATGGTCAAAATAATGTTTTAGTAATTGATTTATGTCTGAATGTTTATTTGTTGATGTGTTTGTGATGTGAAGTTCAGCTAAAACATGTTGTTGGTGTTACAGGGTAAACAAGGAAAGGACGGACTCATCGGAGCGCTTGGAATTCCAGTAAATATCCAGCTAGGCTAATGCTTAGCATTCATCTAAATTTAAAACACAGTGTAAAGTCTTATTTGAAGCTAAAATGTTCAGATGGACTATACAGCTCAATTCCACTTTAACCCTTGCCCCTACCATCTCCTGCCACTTCAAATGATTTTTCAGCACACTTCAAATGGAGGACTGAGATTTTTCCTAGATTAGCAAATGGTGTAGCTATGTAACCACAACAAAATATATTTACAACCTCTTGTCTCTGGTCCACTTACTGTATATTTCCAGGCTTTGAAGACATTTTGAGAAATAGGACTGGGTTTAATTTTAAGGAGCTTTTAGTGTTGCTACGTAGCATTAGCAGCTGCATAACTCACTGAGTTGTGTCACTAGATGTGAAAAGAAACACTTGATGATGATTATTGTTTCTTCAATTAGTGGCCTTTTTTATTTCTTTTAGTGAAGTTAGCATGCTGTCATACTCTCAGTTCTTTAAAAACAACAGTAGCTAAAGCCCTAGGTCATAGAGAGGCTGCAAAATAAAATTGGCAGACTGTAAAAAATCTTTATCTTGCCTTGGTGAGATGAGATGGCTGAATTAATAATATAACATACATTTATAATAAAATCAAGGCCCTTATTGTTATTGAAAATCACCCTAAATAGACATTGAAAGTGTTTGAATTTTGTGCAAGAGAGGTGTTGATATTCAGGTAATTGTCACCCTAGACTAGGCCTACGCAGAACAAACGTTGAGTCGTAATCACAGTACTAGCTGTGTTGTGGACACTTTACACTGTCTCTCTCCGCCACTGACATGAGATTGGTCCTAGAGGGTCCTTGAAAAGTCCTTGAATATGATGTCATCCAAGGTATGGGAACCCTGAGTTGGCCTTTAGGTCATAATCAAGCTTTGTTTTCTTCTACTGCTATCATTTATTTTTTTCTCATGAGGTTAGCATGCTAACAGCTAGCCCCTACTTAAACATAGGCTATTGCCTGCTTGTCTTTGAATTCAACAATGGCTATAAGGCCCTTGGTCAAAGACTACAAATAAAAATGGCTGACGTGACGGCTCCCAAATTATCAGGATCACGTCATAGTGGCTTGCTGTAGTAAAGATAATTTGACATGAACCAAACGAAAAACACATTAGACATTTAACAATGTTTAGGTAATGTAGGTCTTATCGCAGTGTGTGTTTGTTTCTGATCAGTTTGGTTTTAGTTACGTAACAATTATATAAAAACAGCTGGAGGCAATTATCATGATGATAAATATGATTGAGTTCTGATTATTTAACTTGTATTTAACAGTATTTTGGGACAAACTCAAAATATGAATGTTCCAGCAGTGCGTTGAGTCAAATCATGCAGTTTGTTGTAAAGTGTGCAGAGCAAAAAGAAATTGTTTGTGACGTGATCTGTGTTTGTCTGCAGGGAGACACAGGGGATGTTGGGTACCTTGGGCCTCCTGGTATTGAAGGAACCCAGGTGAGAAAAGTATGAAACTGGGTGTAATTAAAAAATATCATGCATCAACTCTAAATGAGCTCTGTCCTGTGTTAACGTTGGTGTTTTAGGGGGAGAAAGGTGAACGTGGTCCTCCAGGTCTTCCAGGAGAGGTGGGTGTCAGTTGCTGTTTTTTGGTGTGGGCAATGAAGCCTTAAATGTGTTTTTCTGGTTTATGACTGTGAACTACATTTAATTTATTTTCTTTCTTTTTTTATCAGACTATCTGGAATCACAGGTTTCTGAAGGGTCAGCGTGGTGTCTCCGGGGTCCGTGGCCCCCAAGGAGCCCCTGGAGAACAAGGTATCACACTGTCCAATATCAAGGATTAAAACCTGGTCTCATTATTTTGGGTTCAGTTCAGACCCCACTCGCGTGAACATCAGTCTCAGATGATTGATCACTGGTGGATGAGATTGGATCACTCAGACCACATTCAGATCTGACGCCTGATTTATGAAGCTTGCATATGCACACTTTATGCACAAAGTTTTATCTATAAAAAAACAAACTTGAAGGGAAACTCTTACCCATGAGTACGCACATTAAACTGGGGAGAGAAGAAACTACAACCCCGATAGTGGAGGGATGAATAACCATAAACTGTGTGAACTATATTTAATTATTACTGCTTTACACAAGCAGACAAGACGTATTTTAAACAAATAAACTAATACCCGCTTGACTGATATTTCTACATATACACCCAAAAAACATCAGAAAAATATGTTATTGTATGAAATAAATGCTGTAATTATTAAACTATACATTTGTGGTATGAAGCACAGTTTCAGTAGTAATAAAGTAAACAGGAGATTTTGTTTGCTTCTGCATTTCAGTTAAATTTACGTGTGATTTATATTTTTTATTCTTATTTTTTTCTTTTAGGAATCATTGGTTTTCCTGGAATGCAGGGTGAGACAGGTAAATTCCACCTATTTCCTCATTTATTCATTATACAGTATATATACTATATTTCATCAGGATGCCCATTCATGTGGAAACTGCAGTATAGTTTAGCAGTTTTGAAACAAGTACACCTGACATGCTTCGGCATTTATAGGGGGGCAATAAATCACTAATTTGATACCCACCAAATCAGATACCCATCCCTAATAATAAGAAAACTATCTATTGATGACTTTCTATTGATACTGAGATATAAATCAGTACTATTATTAATCAGACTTCTCAGTGTTTTAGATTATTAAATATTTAAATATAGTCTCTTGTTCTCTGTAGCAGCGGCTCCTGCTGGACTTCCAGGAGCTCAGGGCCCCCCAGGCCTTACAGGGCCCAAAGGAGAACAAGGAGAGCCAGGGTCCCTCATGTACGGCACCCCAGGGGTGACAGGAATCCCAGGGGCTCTTGGAGCCAAAGGAGAACCAGGAGAACCGGGAATACCAGGTGATAAAAATTTACAAAGAAAAGTTTCACAGGTAGAAAGAGAAATGTCCCACAGATGGACATTTTGTCTTCTGTCTCTCAGATTTTCTGTCGGGAGATGTCGGTGCTGCAGGAGATAAAGGGACCAGAGGGGAAGAGGGGCAGATGGGTGAGTGGCTAACATTTTCTTTATGGACTTTGTTGTGGTCGAGTGAGCAGTTTAAAGAGTAACACAAACTTCAGTTTCCTGTTGAGCCAACGTTGTCTAATGGTGAAATAAAGCTTTGAACATATTCTTAAGATATTGTAGACTTAAGCTGAAATAGATTTTATACACTGGACTTTAACAAACGGGGGTCTCACAGCTCTGTCAGCACTGGCGTAAATGGGGCAGTACCCCAAAACACCTGTAATTCCAAAAACTGAACATTCTTTTTATTGTTAATTTATTGTTAGGTGAAAAAGGAGAGACATGCTTCGTTTGTGCTGACGGGTCCGGCTCCCCCGGACCTCCGGGTAAACCAGGAGAGTCAGGTGAACCTGGGCTGCCAGGTAAGAAAAAAATAATGTTTTCATTCATGGTCTGACGCAGTGATTGGCATGTGACAGAGTAAAGGTGGTCGTTTTTCCAGGGTCCGACGGTTTTCCAGGACCAATAGGTGACAAAGGCGTCAAAGGTATCCGAGGATCACCTGGTCCACAGGTGAGCGCCTTAGCATTCACAGCAGACTGTCTTTTCAGAGCCTGATTCTAAAGAGGAGCGTGGATCTCTGATGAGAATGAACATACTGAGACTTAACATTATGCACAAATAAACTACCAACTGTTTCTCACCAGGGCCCCTTTGGTTTCCCCGGCATCCCAGGGTCCCCAGGACCTACTGGTAAACCAGGGATCATGAACAGAGTAGGAGAAAAGGGTGAGGAAGGAGCGCAGGGGGGACCAGGACCAGTGGGTATCGAGGGTACAAATGGACCTGTAGGTATACCGGGACCAAAAGGTGTTCAAGGACAGAAAGGAAACCCTGTGAGTGCAGACCATATCTGGGGGGTGGGGGTTCAGGGGTTAACAAAATATGTCACCACATCACAGATGAAGTGACGTCTGTGTGTATTCTGCTCTCTAGGGGCCTCCAGGACAGAAAGGTGACAGGGGCCCACTTGGGGAGTCTGGTCCTAGCGGGCTGATAGGGCAGAGGGGACCCCCAGGGCCTCCTGGTATTGGTGTTCCAGGGCCTCCAGGACCTAAAGGCAACATAGGGGTCCTGGGCCAGAGAGGAAGTCCTGGAAGACCAGGTAATCTGTCCAGGTGAGAGTGTCCAGATATGGTGTGGGCTGAAGGGGGTCATAAGCTGAGCTAAGGCACTGTCTGTCTCAGGTGAGAAAGGTTCTCCCGGAGAAATCAAGACATCTCCAGGAGATCCAGGACAGAAAGGAGAGAAAGGTTTTCCTGGAAATCCTGGACCTGAAGGTGAGACAGGTGAACTGTCATGATAACTTGCATCTGTACATGTTAACCAGATGATTCACCTGTGTGCTCTTGCTGCTCTCAGGAGTGACAGGACTTCCTGGTGGTCCTGGACCTGTTGGTCCTAAGGGAGAAAAAGGAGATGAAGGGTTTTCTGTACAGGGGCCCCCAGGCTTCCCAGGGGTCAAAGGTCAGTTCATGAACAGTTTGTATAACACAGCAGCTGATTATGGTTACCACCAATAATGTCTATTATTTTTCAGGAGTGAAAGGTCCTCCAGGAGCTCCAGGTTTATCAAGTTTTGGTATCAAGGGACGTGCGGGGCCGTCAGGGCCACCAGGGATGCCAGGGCCTAAGGTAAACTACATGAAATAAAACAATTTATTGTTGCACCTGATGCCTGTAATGTTTCTTACTACTCTTGTGATGACACTCTCTTGATCTCTGGGCTGTGACAGGGAGACAGAGGTGCCGGCCTTCCAGGACAGCAGGGTCAGTCTGGACCTCCGGGAGAAGATGGTTCTGTGGGATCTCAAGGAAACCCTGGACCTCATGGACCAGAGGGAGTTCCAGGGCTTCCGGGACAAGACGGACGACCGGGACCTAGAGGTAGCTCATTTTAAAATCTGATGAACAGTTGTTGAGATCTAAGACGCTATAAATGTTCATATTAAATGGAGTATCTCTCAGGTTTTAGTGGTCTAGACGGTGTCCCTGGCCCAACTGGCGTTACTGGACTCTGTTTAGATGGGGCTCCTGGACCAAAGGGAGAGGAAGGACAGATTGGCTCCATTGGCTTCCCAGGTACCAACTGTGCAAAATGGTGATGTACGGGTGGGGTGGGTTCGGACGGACTTTAAAGAAAAAATGGTTGGATTGGGTGGGTTGGTCAAAAAACAAGAAAGATAGCATCATTATAAAAAAAAACTATGAACGTATATCCAAATGCTTTTGTTTAGATACACCACGGTGCCAAAAATGGTTCTGGACGGATCACAGCTTTATGTGTTGTGTATTCAAACAACCAGCGCCTCAAGCCAGGTTTATTTAACCTCTTCCTACACCTGTGGCTGGGATGTGAAAATATCATATGCTTTAAATATTGATATAGGGTTAGGGTTAGGGTTATATTATATATTGATATTGAAATATGCTTTCAATATCATATATAATAGCAAAAGGCTTTCATGATGTGTCCCAGACCCGTGCATTACTAGTGCAAAACTCACCTCTTTTCTGATTGCTGTCCTACTTTTTCAGGGGTCTGTGGCTCAAAGGGGGTGCAGGGTGATTCTGGACTGCCAGGTGTGGGACCCCTGGGTCCTCCAGGGCCATATGGGACTCCAGGGCTTAATGGACTTCCTGGGCCAGAAGGAGGCTTTGGACTGAAAGGCCTTAGGGGGACTGATGGGAAGCCAGGATGCCCAGGTGAGGAGGTGGGGCTACATTGGTATGAGTCTTGCCATGCAAATTTAGTGCCCAAGTTCAAATTTTTCAACCCATTTGAGTAACATGAATGATGCAAATCACAATGTTTTGCATGTGACAGAAAACTGTGTCTTCCTTGACCTCATGTACAATCTCATCACAGAAAACATCAACTCCATGTTTGGTCTGAAAGCACCATTAGTCCTCATAAGTATGTTAACATCAACATACAATTTATGTGTCTGTTTAAGGCATCAAAGGTGACATGGGTCCGCCTGGACCTCTTGGGTGTGCGGGGGATGATGGAAAACCAGGAGAGCCAGGACGAGTAGGACCAAAAGGTATCAACCAACGAATCAATTAATGAGTAAATCAATCAACCAGTTGTGTCTCAATTTCACTGTCTCTCTGTCTCTCAGGTGAGATGGGCATAGATGGGATCAGGGGTTCTCAGGGCCCTCCAGGGCCTCAGGGGGACCAAGGGGAGAGAGGACCTCCAGGCCTCGAAACTTCTGTAACGACGTTTGGAGATCCTGGAGTTGATGGAAATCCAGGTTCAAGAATCAATATAAATATTAAAACAAGTCATAAATTAAAACATCCAAATGAAAACAAGAAGGCGTCTTTCAACACATAATGTGACCTGTCTGTCTGCTTCCTTATTCACCTTTAGGGCCCCTAGGACTTACTGGCGCTAAAGGAGACAGGGGCATCCCTGGACCTCAAGGACTTGACGGCAGCAATGGCGTACCTGGAGAAGCTGGGCCACAAGGTTGTTTTTGTGAATTCATGGACCCTTGTAATCTTTATGTGGAGAGTCTACTTTGACATGACGCTATAATAAATATGTCTGTGTCTCAGGACTTCCTGGAGACCCCACCAGAGATGGGGAAATTGGTCCTCTTGGTCTTACCGGTCTCCCTGGGTACCCAGGGGAAATGGGCAGGCCAGGTAACTGCAGTTTGTCAGGGATGATTTTTCTCTTTGTCTCTGCCTCTGCTCTGGCCTCATGCTATTTTCTTGCAGGATTAAAGGGTGAGAAAGGCTCTTTGGGCCCTTCTGGTGAAGCTGGTTCAGATGGTACACCAGGGTCAGGAGGACCAAAAGGTGCTAAAGGAGAACCAAGTCTACCTGGACTTGGAATAAAAGGATATACTGGACAGAAGGTATCACACAAAAACACTCTACACTCTAAAACCTTTTTTTTATCATCAGTGCCATCAATCAAAAATGTTGTTTTGTATTTTGTTCAGCCTTTTTCAAAGAGATTCTTCAGTTTTTAGTTAGCTTCAGTTGATCGGATTCGTTTCACAGGTTCCAGTGTTAGTATTAATGTACTCTCCTGAAATATTGATACTTACCTGTAATGCCTGGGCACAGATGATATCAACCTTGTGTTTTTCTTGTCTTTAGTGTATTCTGCTGTTTCCATAGAATTTTGTCATCTTCCTAGGGAAATTCAGGATGTTCGGGACCTTTAGGTTCAAAGGGAAGAACAGGAGACTCTGGGAACATTGGTTCTCCAGGAGAATATGGCCCTTGTGGCCCCAAAGGATACTATGGTCCCGTGGGATGCAGAGGTCGGATTTCTTTTATTATTTGTACTTGTTTATTTTTCATAAATTGTCTAAAAATGTACCTACAGTCTGTCCGTCCATCTGTCTCAGGTCCTCCGGGAACTGTGGGTGAAAAAGGTAGTGATGGTCCACCAGGGAAAACAGGCCCTCCAGGACCCCCAGGACTACAAGGTACATGAAGCAGTGTTATATTAATGTCAAAACACTTTAGGACACATAATTTTCTGTCTTCTTACTCTGTGACTGACTTCTTTTTTAGGCAATAAGGGGGCTCCTGGAGACCCTGGTCTACCGGGTTTCAGAGGAAACCAGGGACAAGATGGGATACCTGGACCTCCAGGAGAGAAAGGAGCCATGGGAGGTAGGTGACCAGTCTGGATAAGGTCTGGATAATGCTGGGCCCAGCATTTCTGGGGACCCTTAGTGGACCCAATATCCTGTTGATATGAGATATATTCTGGTTTATATGTGAACAGTTCTGGTTTTAGATTCAGCACTTGAACAAGTATTCTTTCCTCAGCTCCTGGATTTGGTCCCCGGGGCCCAGAGGGGCAGCAAGGTCAACCTGGTGAGTCCTCATTTCTGGTTATGAGTCTCAAGGTTTTAAGTAGAACTCAAAAAGAAACAAAGGATGTGCTTAAAAATCTCTCATCTTATCAGGCTCTGTCGGAGATCAGGGTCTTCCTGGGACCTGTGGACCTCCCGGTCCTAGTGGTCCTGGGGGAAATGCAGGTTATCCTGGTCCTCCTGGACCCTCTGGTCCTCCTGGCTCTCCTGGACCCGAGGGACTCTGCACTGCAGGAGAAAAAGGAGCTCACGGGGTCTCTGGAGCACAAGGACCAAAAGGTACAGAAAGGAACATTGAAACTTCTGTAGCTGTTTACAGTTACCAGGACCATGTTGCAGGATTTCATGTGTCTCATATGTGGATCATATGTGGCATACAGGCAACCTTCTGGGTTGTTGGGTGCCTTTATCTGAGACTCTCTCTGTGTTCGTAGGTCCCCCTGGCTGTATGGGACCTCCTGGTCCTCCCGGTCCTGGTTATAAAGGAGACAAGGGAAGTATAGGAGCAATAGGTAACCCAGGACCAACTGGTTACCCTGGCGACCCTGGTCCACAGGGCCAGCCGGTAAGTATGTTGCAGAAGTAGAAGACACAATGAGAATGTTACAGTGTCCACTTTAGTCCTGTTCAGTACAGTTGTTGTTGTTAACAGGGTAAAGACGGAACCCCGGGTCTACCTGGACCCAAAGGCAAGATGGGAGAGACTGGTGTCATTGGACCTTTTGGTAAGAAGTGCAGTCAGGTGACCAGTGTCCAAACAGCTGCCTCACTGGTTATAGAGACAACCTCAGGTCTCACGGTGCACTCATATTGATGATGTGACACAAAATGTTTTGCACATACAGAGCCATCGCAAAGATGTCGATATTTTCACTAATGTGGGCAACATGTATCACAAGCATCATGTATAACTAATAAACTTACTGTAACAGAATGAATGTGAATATTCTGAGTAGACAGAGTAGTCGCCTGTGACCACAGTCAAGTGAAGCTTAGCCTTTCTGTTGTCATGAAACTATAACATTGTACAGTTGCCAAATGCCAATTTCATATGTGTGTTTTAGGTTTGAAGGGGGATGCGGGGCCCCAAGGTGATGCTGGCTTTCAAGGACCTCCAGGACTACCTGGGTGTCAAGGTAACACATTGACATCACACAGTGGACAGAAAACTGTCCACTCATAATTACAATGTACTATCACTTAACACTGCCCCCCTGCAGGACTGAGGGGTATGGATGCATCCAGAGAGGTGAGGATGGTTCCAGGAGATGAAGGCTTGCCTGGAGTTCAGGGACCCCCAGGAGAGAGAGGACCCCCAGGGGCCAGTGGGAGACCAGGATGTCCAGGTGAAGGAGTGTCAGACTTCAGCTGTGAGCTGCAACATTTCTTACACACAGATGAACTGCAGTTGTAGGATCAGGGCTGTGTTTTGTGGGTGCAGGTGTGAAGGGCAGTAAAGGTCAGGTGGGTATCAGAGGACCAGGTGGTCGCCCTGGACCTAAAGGGGATCAGGGAGACCAAGGACTACCTGGAACAAAAGGTACAACTGCAGATTTTCTGTTGGCTGTGTAGTGTTTACTTGTGTATGTGTGTATGTGTACTATTGTGGTTTTAATATTTTTTTTTTCTTTGTATTGTTGCTGTATAAAACCAGACCAGGATCTTTGTGGTTGTGTATGAGGTACTTGCATATACTCAGTCCTGTGAGCACCCCCTGTACCTAGAACCCAACAGGCACGGTCTCACTGAAAACTTTGCTGTCACTGTGGACATCGGAAAAGAACAGATTTGAACCACTTGAAAAAAGGCTCACCTAATCTACACCAGTTTAGGTTTATGATATTTTAAGATTATGTTCACATGGACACAGGTTTTCCTTGTTTGGTAAGTTTGTGTTACTCAGGTAAATCTAGATTTCAAAGCTCAAAGTCACAAAAGAACACATTTGAACTTACTTTTGGGGGCAGCAGTGGAGTTAGAACTCCTGTGTGCCATGAAATACACATATGACATATTTTCTCTATGGACTTTAGTGTGGGAGAGTGAACAGCATACATACTGGACACTCATGCTGACATTTTGAGCTTTTGTAATGTCCTGAATTCAAATGTGATGACAGGTATCCCAGGTACATGTGGTCTCCTCGGTGCCAAAGGTCTTCCGGGTCCACCGGGTCCGAGTGGGGATGCACCAGAGAGGAATGGCTTCCTGTTCACCAGACACAGCCAGAACCTTGTCATCCCATCATGCCCTGCAGGATCCAGTCAGGTGTACAGCGGTTACTCGCTGCTGTTCATCAACGGAAACAACCGAGCGCACGGACAAGACCTGGGTAACGTGATATCAGATGTCAGACGTAACTAAGTACTTTTATGTTAAAATACGTGATAAACAGTGTTCTCTCCCTCTGCAGGTACGTTAGGCAGCTGTCTCCCTCGCTTCACCACCATGCCCTTCCTGTTCTGCAACACTGACAATACTTGTCGCTATGCCTCACGTAACGATTACTCCTATTGGCTGTCCACCAATGAAACACTACCGGGCAGCGTCCCCTTCATCACCGAAGATTTACTGGAGAGTTACATCAGCAGGTAACACACTCTCTCTCGCTCTCACACCCACACACACACACAGACACAGTATGTACTGTATGTGTCTCATATCACACGTGTACTGTATGTGTCTCATATCACAGGTGTATTGTATGTGAGGCCAGAGCCAACGTGATCACCGTCCACAGTCAGACCAATTTTGTCCCGAGCTGTCCCTCTGGGTGGGATCGTCTTTGGTTGGGATACTCCTTTGTGATGGTGAGATGATGTCACTTAGGTGCTCACATGGTTTATGTCTTTAACTGCCCTCACTCTATTGGCTGATAACAAATGTGCTGTCAGCGACTGGTCAAGGACACAGACAGTTGACCTCACATTAATTTCATGTTTGAAACTGTTAAGGCTCAGCTCTCCTCTGATCGCTCTGTCCTTTGACCTCAATCTTGGTCTCCAGGAAACAGGAGTGGGGGCCGAGGGGTCAGGACAGCCTCTGTCTTCCCCTGGATCTTGTCTGGAATTCTTCAGGAAGATTCCCTTCATTGAGTGTCATGGCAGAGGATCCTGCAACTACTACACTGACTCATACAGCTACTGGCTGGCTGCTCTCAACCCCAGCGACATGTTCAGGTGCGTGTTTGGATAACAACTGGTTCAGATGCAGATACGCCTTTAATAACACTTTCAGGTATGATACACCTTTGATGGTTTTCATTAATTACTCGTTCAGGTAGGAGAGGGAGAGTCTGCCTTTTGTCTGATATATTTACATGATATTTCATGTATTCACATTTAGCCTACACTAAAACTACTGTGACGGGTTTCAGTTTCATGTAATCATAGTGGTAAAATGTCAATGCATTATCAACAGAGCTTTTCTCTGTCTGTTTATGCTGGGAACCGGGCGTCACAAGTGAAAATAGGCGGGAAGTTGAAACATAAAAATAGAATGAAGATGAGGAAATGCAGTGGTGACACGCACGTCACTCATCCAGTGTAAACACCTGTGAGGTGGAGTGATGCTATAATTATGTCTCCCAATGCTGTTATGATTCACTATATCAGCACTCCTGAAATGCCTCTAGTCCAACTGTTTTAATTTGAATTTATTAATCATTCATGCATGATGGACCTTTAATCAGTGACGCCGTATCCCTCATAATGACGCGTTCAGACAACAACCAGTTCACAGATACAATATAGTTTTCATTAGTTACTCGTTTGGTTATGATACATCTTTCATTAACATGTTCAGATATGACACACCTGTGATGACACATTCAGGTGCACATGTCATTTTATTTGTTTCTTCACTAACTCTTGATTTTTATGATTTATTGTTTTGGAACAGAATGTACACAAATACACACACAAAAAAATGATTGTATTAAGTGTGTGAGTGTGGAGCAGCAGGTATGATCCAGCTGCAGTTGTTTTAAAATCCAGCTGGGGGCAGTGTCCTCTTTGTATAGGATAAGTGATGTCAGGTGACCGCCTCCATCGTGTATTTACGTGGGTGTGTGTGTGTGTGTGTGTGTGTGTGTGTGTGTCTCTCACCCCCGCAGTAAACCCAAGCCTCAGACTGTTACAGGAGAGTTTCCAGACAGTTTGATCAGCCGCTGTCAAGTGTGTATGAAGAGGCTGTGAACATATGACTGACAAGAGCATCACCTGACTCCTGACGCCTCACACCAGCAGCCAATCACAACCTTCCGCTGTGATCCACTTTCCTTCTGGCTATAATCTATTTCATGATTAGGAAGAAAATTCCAAATTTTTGATGCAATTTGTCCATAAATTCTTCTAAAGCTAAACAAAGGATATCAGAAAATCTCCTAAATTAAATTAATCAGCAGCACATGTATCCAGTATGTGGATAATACATCTGTACAGATAGTGCAGCTATATTTTTCGTAATGATCTGAATGTGGAACAAGTCAAAAAAACCTTTATCAGATCTGCTCCAAAATTCAACAAATTCTTCCTTGGTTGACACCTAACACTATCACGTCTCACCCATTCACTCGTTCTTGCGTTCTCTTGCTAACAAACACATGCAGACAATCAAACTGCAATGAAGTAATGAAATAGTACGGACATAAACAGCATAAAAATACTCTTGACTCATAGTCGTCAGAATGAGACAGAGCCATTACTCCTAGTGTCTGTTTGTACATATTAGATCTGTACATATGTTTGACTTTGTTGTTTTCCTGAATAATTCCCAAAAATTTTAAAACAACCACTTTAATTAGATCCACAACAAACTCCCCCATTTACTTACATTCGGGTCTTGCTTGGACCAGTGTGGATGGGAAAATGACATATGATTCAGGTGCATGTGTAGTGTTTACATTATGATACGAGAATCCCCAAAATCTCAAACACTAGTGTCTCATCGGCAGTTGAATAATATTATGGTGAGGACTTTGGCGAGGCAAGAATCAAGGTTCATCCAAATGGAAACCAGGATTTTTGCCCGTTCAGCTTTGTACTTGACAAGTTTATACGGCTTTTTATAAAGAAAGACATATAGACCAGGGATTTACTGTGAAAAATACTAACCTCATCATGGGTATTTGTAGGCATATAAGTAGGGGAACCATGGTATAAAGCCATTTAAAAATGGATTTCTTGTGAACATGCAATTAAAAACATTCATTGTCACAATCAAATGGAATAATACAATAATTGTATGATATTCAATTGAATTAATTCATCTATTCCAAACCCTTGAATGAATCTTGAATGAATGAAAAAATGATAAATATCTCAGTCAATGTTTGTGCGAGAGTATATTTTTAAATAAAGTAAGAAAATATTTTTTATTTATCCCAGTTAACTCAATTAAGCACCACATTTCCAATGGTGATATATCACACTCTCCAAGATATGGAACAGAAAATAACATTCATGCTTATGTAAAAATAGTTAAATGTACCTCACAACATGTGTTGCTGATAGCTCATTCTCACTGATTAAAAAAAAAAAAAACAGTTTAATCCCATGTTTAAATGTGTTTAGTTTGGCATTTAATCCTAGGTCAAATGACTATGCAATAGACACAGGGTTTTATAGGTCTGGCATCAATGGGAACATCATTTAGAATTTAAATTGAACCCATTTCATTCTTAAATAAACAATGTACCCAATCATCATGTAGATAATGGAAAATGTAGCTTCTCTCTTTCTCTCTATATAAATATATATATATTTATGTATATATATATACACATATATGCGTGTATACTGTATATATATATATATATATATATGTAATGAAAACTATGCCGGAAACAAAAGTACTAACAGGAGAATGTACTTTCACACACACACAGTCGAGGTAAAACTGTGGATTATTCTATGTATAAATCAGCAAAGGTACCAGCTAATTTACTTCATTATTGTAGACTTTTAGTTGCAGTAATTAGATCAGTATCACCACTGACAATGACCTCGGTCATTAGGTGCTGTACTGCATATGTATACTCCCCACTGAGACTATAACTACAGCAGTACTACTACTAATATTACCACTGCTGTGCACTGTTTATGGGGGTGAGGCAAAACGTTCATATGCTGACTAAGAAGTAGTAGCAATAAAACTTGGCATTCATTCATTTCAACCTTCTGGGATACTATTATTTCCTCCCACATTTCAGCTAACTGAGCTCATTTGAGCTAATTGTCGATTTAGTTAGACTTAGTTTTAGAAACATTTCGTGAACATGGAAGACATGGCACCATGGTTTTCAGGTTGTTAGCGAGAGTTCTGAAGATGAACCTGTGTGCAGGACGTCCTGCCACAGCCGCCACGCAACAAAACACTGATCGTCTTCATCACATGGTGATGGATGACAGATGGTTGACTCTTAATCAGCGTGCAGAGAACATTCTGCACAGTGAACTTGGCACGCCGCTCGGTGGGTGCCACAGCTTTTGACCCCCTGATCGAAAAGCACACCAGGCTGGCCATGTCGCAGGAGAACTGTCTCCTGCGACATCCTGATCCAGCTGGTTTTCTCAAACGGTTTACTAACCCAGGATGAGTGTTGGTGTCCGCCTTCCAGCCAGAGACCAAAAGGCAGTCCACGCAGAGGAACAAATCTGCTGTTGTGGATTATTCATCAAAGAAAAGGCTGCAACACTGAAGGAAGAAGTATGGAAACTACAGTTGTGACGATGCCTATGAACTTCTCAGCCCACCCTCATTCATTCTCCAATTTTCTTTAACAACTAAACAAGGATATTTTACTTCTTACTATTACTAGTACTTTTACCGCTAATACCAAAATATATGACATCTTCAACTGCCAATGCTAGACAGGAAGTCAGCAAAACTTCTGATGCGCATATTTACTCAATACTACACTACTCTGAGTTCCACTACTATTGCAGTACCACTACTACTGTAGTACCACTGCTCTTTACGCCACAGGAAGTACACTTTCTCAGGTCTCAGCTGAGACACTGGTTTGTCAGCTCTGCTGCACTTCCTCTAACAGCCAGCTGGTGGATGAGAAACACCTGGCAACACCAAAATGAAGACGTCCCATCATTTTCTGCACAGCAACAGATACTGAATCTCCCCGACTGGAACGAATCAGAACAAATGATTTTCTTGCCTCGTCGTCTAACAACTAAACAGTAACTGAATGTGTGACTGTATCATTTTAGTGATCTGTATTATATTTTGTATTTTAATAAAAGGTATAATTAAATATGATAAGTGACGTCAGTTTTTGCTTCGACGATTTGTAAAAACAAATAACACCAGGTTTTCAGTGGGAACACTTCAGGATACATTAAGAATTCTTGATTTTAATGAACGGATTAATCAGGATAAATAAATTAGATCAACACGTGGAGTGGTTAGCAATCAAGGAGACCTGGGTTCATCAAAACAAGGGCCTTTCTGCATGGAGTTTGAATTTGCCAGGTTCTCCTGTTTCAATCAGATTTTTTTTTCAGAATTCTTTAATTTTAGAATTCAGAGGAATTCAGCTTAAAATTCAGGAATTTTTAGAATTCTTTTTTTTTTTTTTTTAAACATGTGGCCGCAACAAACAATTATTTTCATAATCAATTAATCTGTTGATTATTTTCTCGATGAATCAAGTACGTGTTTCCTGTTTACCAAACCTGGAAATGATGATGATCACAAATGTCTTGTTTTGTCCACAAACCAAAATGATACTTCATAAAATAGTCACATTTAAGAAGCTGAAAAATCACGCTGTCATGTTAATGTATAAAAGTTGTGACCTATAAACTTTCCATATCAACCACAGGTGAACCTTGGAGGTACCTTAAGGCAACGTTCCCACAACCAAAAATTGTTAGCTGACAAACGATGTTGACGGACCAGAATTTTGTTTAATTACATTTTTCATTTAACCTTTATTTAACCAGGTAAAAAAATAATTGAGATCGAAATCTCTTTTCCAGGAATAATGTGTGTGTGTAACATCTGTAGAGGCCACTCCCCCTACAGTCTCAGAGCAGAGGATGAAGCAGAATTTTACATGATTTAAAAACACTTTTTTAATCACTGATATTTGGTTAGGTGGTTACTAATACATTTCCATGTAGAGTGACAAAGTCATAAGTGATATTTTTTTATCACTTTACCGTGACTTTAACTCCAAACGTACGTTAGTTGCCTGTTTTGCATAACTTGTTTTTCAGGTTTTGTCATATGCAATGTGTTTTTTGCTGTGTAAGTTGTGGTTAGGGTTTTCCCCCCCTGATAATGTCAGTACATTTTTATCCATATTTTCATGGAGCTTATTTGTTAATAACATAAAAAAATATTAAAACTAATATATCACTGAGCAGAGTTTTAAGTGTTAACTAAATGCACTGAGTCATTGTGGAAACAAACACTCAAAGCATCACAGGGAGAAGGAGTGATGTCATCACTTCCCCATCATGCCCCTGCATGTGTTTGTCTGCGTGTGCTCATGCCAGCAGCTCTTTAGTGATGGCTGCTTGCTGTTAATGTGTAACCAAGGCAACCAGCTGCTGTTAATGGGTTGTTTATGAGTCCAGCAGAGAATCAAACTTTAGCAGGTACAGTGATCAAAAAGAGCGGGGGGTGGGGGGAGTCAGTCCTGTCCTCGGGACGGACAACAACA
The DNA here is from genome assembly GCF_958295425.1 of Solea solea. NCBI lineage: Eukaryota > Metazoa > Chordata > Actinopteri > Pleuronectiformes > Soleidae > Solea > Solea solea. The sequence continues at coordinate 19,054,747 of NC_081140.1, read as the reverse complement.
TGATCACACTCATCCGTCTACTTCACTTGTTCATGAGTCGCGTTCGCCCATGAAGTGAGAATCACAGGTGAGACAGAGACAGCATGGAGACGCAACAGTCAAAACTCCTCACACAGACGAGTCTCATAAATGAGCTAAATAAGTAGTATTTACCTGCTGTCTCTGGGAGAGGGCGCTGTAGAGCTAATATCGCCCACAAATAAACAGCATTAACAATACTTTATGGCAACAAGAATCACTATATACACCAGGGGTGGCAAACATACGGCCCGTGGCAAGAACTGGCCCAACAAGGGCCAGTTCCGATTCGGCCAACAGGATGAATTTGATCCTGAAATAAAATTTCACATTAAGATTATAATCAAATCGTAATGTGAAATAATATTTTTCCATGGTTTTGTAGAGCCACTGTGATCTGCAAGTGGTAATACTTTTTATGTCTTAACTATTATTATATTATATATATATATATATATATATATATATATACATACATACATATATATATATGTGTATATATATATATATATATACATTTCTTTATTTTTTACTTTGAGGTTATCTGGTGCCCCTCCAGTAGATGGCGCCATAAGCAACCACCTATATGGCCGGTGCCTGTGGTTGTATTACAATGATGCAGAGGAAAAACTCCATAAAAATCAGTGTAAAAAAAATTGGAGAAACAATGTGATCGGTCGTCACTCCATCTTCATCTCCATGGAGATATTTTCATCTCCAATTATTGCACTAAACTATCTTCTCCATGTCGCTTTCCGGATTGTTGCAGCTGACGCACTGATCGGCTGTGTTTCACGTGTAGCTCAGTATAAGTAAATTGAAAATGTCTTTCTCCTTAGTTTTATTGACAAATCAATCCATCATCAATAAAAAGCAGCGCCGATGTAAATAAATATGGCTGAGAATATCGAGAAGAGCTCAAAATGTTGGACTCAACTGCTGAAACTAAGGTTCTGCTCTGAAGCTTGAATGTGAGTGAATCTTGACTACAGCATTCACATATAAGCAGGCTTTGGTTGTCTACAGATAAACAGTCTATGTGGTGAGCAGAAGAGGTAAAACCTACTTATCCATGTTGACCCTTGTGAGACAGTGATGCAATAAGCCTCTCCCAGTCTTGTGCGTAGGTTGATGCCTTGCTCCAGGGTTAGGGTTCTCTGCCAAGTTGTCACTGGACATTCTCAGCGAGTGACCGAACTATCTGATCCTTCTTATCTTGAAATCTTGGAAGACAAGTTCTTACAACCTGTCAGCTTGTAAAGGTGCTCATTGGATATTTTCACTGGTCAGTAGATGTGGTAGATCTTCCTACAGTAGTTCTTGAGGAAGGCGTTTCTTATGTTCACGTCTCTCTGCCCCACTCTTCAGCACTCTATCACTGCTCTGAAACAAATGTAAGCTTCTTCTGGTTTGGTTTTTGTGCACCTTTGTCAATAGATCATTGAATATTCTCCAACGCCATGAATCGTTATACTCATTACTTTGGTCTTTTTCTTGTTAATGTGAACAGCGGCTTTCTGTGCAAAGCGTGACAGTCCGTATATGGTCAAATGTTTGATAACCCAGTCAGTGGTTAACAGGAACAGGATGAGCGAGAGAATACGCCTCTGTCAAACTATTACTGAGTGGTTATAATAACAGTCGTAGAAGTTGAACATTTGATGGGGCAATTCCATCAACTCTGAGAATCTTCCATAAGCTTTTCTGTGAACACTGTCAAAAGACCTTCTTGAAATGATTGGATATTCAGAGGTACATTCAACTCCAGGCTCTACTCTAATCCCATGCACAAAGCTATTGTTGGATTTGCCAAATACGGACGTTGCTTCATTGTACAGGTTTGGAGAAAGACATTTGTGCTTATGTTCGTATCTGGAATTAAACACTTGGTGCTCAGTTGTGAGTCAGAGCTGTGATTGTGTGTTGTTCACGTTTTTCTGAGCGTTTTCCTGCAGGATGAAGTCATGTTTGTTCTCACTAAATGTTGAGTGGGCGACTCTCTGCTGCTGCCTCTTTGTTTAATGGAGATATCAGCAAGTGCTAATGAAGTCTGCTAATCCTCTGAACGCTCCGTTAATTCCTCTCCACATTCCACCGTTGTATTTGTTAAAGATGTGCACCAGTGGTGGGAAGACTCTGCGGCTGCCGATAGTTTTATTGTTTTATTGCTCAGACTCCATTTAAAGTCAATAAGGACTAATGGACATTTGTTTAACTCGAATGTCAGCGTTCCTTCATCGCCTCACAGCCCACCAGTTGTCAATCAATACAGCGCGTCATGTGACCTGCTGGAGGAGGAGACTCTGGCTTCAAAACTGCAACACTCAGAGGAGTGAGACCAGAAACAAGCCCAGAACCAGGACCAGGACCAACAGCAGCAGCAGCAGCAGCAGCAGAAACCAGAGGAGCAAACAGTAGAAACTTTTCTCTTCTTTCTCTTCGTTCTTTGTTTCTTCACCAAGTTTGACGTGTCTGTACTCAGGTGCTCTCGTGTGTTTTTCTCCCTCAGGTATGCAGTGTGTACGTTATCCCTCCATCTTCATCCTCATGGTGGTGGTTCTGTGTGGTCCGGTTTCCTCTCAGTCTGACAGAGACCAGGACCAGGAGCAGTACCAGAACCAGAACCAAGATCTGGAACAGGAGCTGCGTAATCATCAGCTGCTGCAAAGAGCTCGGAGCGCTGGACTCCTGACACAGGTGAGACATCCGATCAGTCCCAACATGTCCTTCACCTGCAAAGACCTTGTAGATGTTTGTGTTGCCCTAAAGACATGTAGTGGTTTCAATTCAGTTTGATTTCCACAAAGATTGAAATCTTGATATTTGGTTAAAGATAAACATCCACAGAACCAAACACTTTCTTTTACCTTATACTAACTGTTTCCACTCTGTATGCTAAGCTAGGCTAATCAGCGGCTTGCAGTTTGGACACCTTAAAGGGATAGTTCAGTTTGATGCTCAATGAAACCATGGCCTCTAGTAGGGACACCAGGTAAAAACTGCTTTAGGCCACTTAACAAATGGCTCACCTAATAAAATCTGTCATGACACAGCCTTTTTATTTTCAAGGCTGGATCCACACTGGATACATGTGTGGTGCATCTGCATGAGCCACCCTGCCCATGTGAGACATGAAAACAGAACCAAACCAATTTTTTTCTTTTTTTTACTGCAAGCTGCATGTGTGTGTTCACATAGAAATAGACAGTGAAATTAATCTGCTCCTGTTTCAAAGTAAAAGCTTGTTGGCAGAATGTATTTATCAACAAGGCTTTTACTGTGAAATACCAGGATCACTTTACTTCCAATATGTTTAATTTATATTTCAGAAACCAGGTGAAACCCAGGTGGTTGCAGTTTTGCATAGCTTATCTGTCTTACATATAGCCCCTTTAATCTTTAAAGGTCATGGGTATGTTTTGATGTCAATCTCTCGTGAGTAAGATGCTCTAAAGGTTTTGATCCAATGTGGGAAAAAAATACTGCAGATTTTCTTCCACACAAATCTTTCCTGTGACAAACAGACAAATTAAGCGAGTCCAGGACTGAACTCTGAGGTTCTCCATCGTTACACTGAATTGAATTAATCTGAGGAAATCTTCAGTCAATCTGAAATTAGTGTAAGTGATTTGTTTGATGATACAGGAGACGATTTTGTTTTGCCTATATGTCCATATTTATAACGTCGCGTTCAGCAGTATATGTACCTATTTCATTATGGCGGTGCTGCTGGTTGAACATTTAATGAACATGAACACACAATAAGTCATGAACAGTGGACTCAGCGGGGTAAGAGGGAAGATGCAGATGAGCTTTTGCGTTGTTGTTTGAGCTTGAATGAGCTGCAGATAATTATCGGGACCGCCTATGGTGAGAGATGCTGCAGGGACAAGAGTGAACGGAACATGAGTTCATCTGTAGCAGCCTCATGAGCGCGGCTGCCACTGCCGCTGAGCAACACTCCGACATCTGCTTCTTTGAGTCTCATAAAACCTACAAACGCAGTCGGGCAGCTGGAGCTTTTGATCTTTACACATGGTCTTCATCAGCTCATTTAGTCCTTTTGTGAATGTGTTCAAGTTCACTTTTTTTCCCTTTTTCCTTGGGTTAAAACTGAGGCTTTGTTTTATACAGTGGAAACGAATGGTTTGTTGTTGACATCAATCTGCAGAGAAATGAGCCTGTGAAATCCCAAAAAGCTTCAGGCAGGAGGAAAAGTGTTTTAGGTTTATTGTTGGCATGGATGTTAAACTGGTTCTGAACTGCTCTACCCAGTTCTGGACTTGTTCTCAGTGTCATTGTTTTTTCTTAGGAGTGGAGTAAACGTGCAGTGGAGGACTTGCTGGCTCAGATGTCGCTGCCTGAGACCAATGGCCAAAGGGAGGCGGAGATTGTTTCCACAGCAACAGGAGGAAGGAGGACCATGGAGCGGTCCATTGAACCCCCAAACAACATCCCCCCGCGTGAACGCAAAGCCGGCTGCAAGAACTTCTACTGGAAAGGCTTTACTTCCTGTTAATACCCCACCCAGGTTGGTATATATGTGACAGTTTATGTGAGTGTTATTTTAAATCTAAACCAGGTGTCAGATTAAGCCCCACCCTCTCATTTCAGTGTCAGATTAAGCACCACCCATTTACCTAAGTGTCAGTTGAAGCTCCGCTTAATACTGTTTTTTCTTTTATTTATATATTTATATTGGAACTCGGACGTCGGAATAATAGGAAATTAAGTTACCGTTGAGTTCACCGCGTTCCAGTTGAGAAGCCAAAAAAGCAAGACTTATCTCGGGTTAGACATTGCTAGCAATGCCAGCAGCCATCGTGTCCATGGTTAAAACAGCACTGTGTGTATGACTGATTTACTGTGAAACAAACACAACCGAAGCGTTACTGACAGTAAAAGTAGCAGTGTTTGTATGGTGGTAGTATAGTATATGAGTCACAGTTTATGTGAGTATCCCTTTAAACCCAAACCTATGTGACTTACATTTTGCTTCTCACCTGTTGATGTTGTTGCTGGCAGCGGAGGTCATGACTTCACCGGACCAACGAACCAATCCCAGACCTCCTGACCGCTGCCTCAGCCTCTGGACGGACCAATCAGCAGCTCTGTGCCTGAAGTGTACCTGAATAATTATCAATGATATTATCAATTAAAGATGAATCAGTTAACTTTCCGTCTCTGACTGTCTGTGTGTGTACCTGGTATTCCTTATGCTGTGGGGATCGGAATCCAGTCCCCATAACGTAAACGACTACATTTTAAGGTGAAGACATGTTTTATAGGTTTGTGTGTGTGTGTGTGTGTGTGTGTGTGCGTGCAGGTGTGTGTGTGTGTGTGTGTGTGTGTGCGTGCAGGTGTCTGTGTGTGTGTGCGTGCAGGTGTGTGTATGTGTGTGTGTGTGTGTGTGTGCATTTTAACAGCAGCAGATTACGGTGTTTGAACAGAGAGAGAAGATGAAGACAAATTAACCTTTAATGGAGACAGGAAGAGCAAATATTGACTGAAGACAGCAAACACTGGTGAGAGTGTCTTTTGAGTCTGTGTGCGTGTGTGAGTGTGTGTGTGTTTCCAAATCTTATTTTTCAAGTTTAATGAGAATATAAAAAATGTCTGGATGAGTATGCAGACTTTTTTTTTGTTTATTTATTTGCTCGCTGTTTAAAATATTAAATAACAAGAGAGTTACATAAGAGATATACAAGAGATAAGAAAGAGAGCGAGCTGCAAGGACTTAACAATTCACAAATTGAAGTATTATATTGTATTTATTAGGCCTATACACACAGTATCATCATCATATAAACTGTTTTAATGTGAAATGTATGTAGGTGTTATTAAAATGACCTGTATGTCATATTTGACGTCATACACAGTGGGAAAAGTCATGTTACGTAAGGGAGAAGCTGAGAATAAGAAGATGTCATAATGACACAATAGCATATATGTATAAACATATACAAATAGATATTTTTACATATCTATTACATATATTTCATACATACACATTTTGCTATGGGTATTTTCTTTATGTCATTTTATCCTCTGACATTATGTTTATCACATATGAATGTGTATCATATAACTGTCAAACCTCAGCGACTGCAACAAAAACACGCTTTTAATTCAAAAATAAACAAGTGAAACTGGAAAAAAATCGGAAATGATTGAAAACAGATTAAACTCTTATCGAGCAGTGTGTGTATGTGTGCGCGCGTGTTATCTCACTCTGTCACCTGGTTGGTTTGAGTCTCTATGTTTCCACAGTAATGGAATGTTGTGTCTTAGTAGATACAGTTTGTACAAACTGACTTCCTCCACTTCCTCCTTCTGTTCCTCTTCTTCTTCTCCATCATTTGTTATTATTTGTTCCTGAAGAAGATTAAGTCGTTAAAAGCTCACGACCTGCTCACTCATGTGATTCACCATCATCACATACAGAGTCAATAAAAAAAAAGATACATAAACAACATCAACATTATCAACATCATCAAGACCAACAACAGCGCTACGACTGCTAACCTCCATCAAGGCCGCTTATGGCACTTTTCCACTACACAGTCCTGGCACGGCACAGCACGGCTCGACTCTTCGCGGTTTGTTGGGTTTTCCATCACAATATAGTACCTCCTCAATAGCAATTGCAATTGCTTTACGCGCGACACACACACACACACACAATCTAGTGACTTGTAAAGCAGTTCTTTTCGGGGGTACTGAATCATTATAAAGATTTGTTCAGTACTTCCTGGTTGACTAAAGCACAGACTGCAGTTGACAGTCACTGAACTAAAATACAGTGGAAGCAGTTGTGTTGCGGCTCGCCACTCGCGATCACAGGCTTTCAGCAGAGCTGTCGCTAAATGCACCAGACTTTTCTCAGTGCGGTATTGTTCGCTTTGATTCCAGTGTCGCCTGTTGCGCTCATGACTCTTCCAGTGACGACACTCTCTGCCATTGAGTGGCCGGCAGTCTGACGACGTCACATTTTAGCGTCGGCTCAGTTCACTTGGAACCTCACCAGAGCAGGTGCTAAAAAAAGTACCAGGTACTATTGCAACTGGAAAAGCAAAACAAAAACGACCCATGCCGGGACTGTGTAGTGGAAATACAGCATTAGTGTCCGACATCACCACTAATGTCTAATCACTTCTGACTTGGTCCAAAATCTACATCCTCTGAATATTTCATCCAAATCCCACCTTTACTTTTTGAGCTGCACATAAACTTCTTAGAAGAAGTGATAAAATCAGCATTATCACAAACAACATCTCCGCTTCATAAAAAAAAACCCACATGTATCTCGTGTCCTCAAACCTGGTTACTAAGACATGTTTGACCACCTGAGACATCCATGGATGCGACATGTCCTCGGACACCATCGTATAAGTCTCACTGACTCTGAACTTTGTCTCTTTGACGTATTCTACGTGTAAATATGTATGAGAGGGGTTCAAAGGTCTCATCAGGAGGGGGAATTGATGGGGTCAGTGGGGGGGCCTCTGCGTCAGGCCCCACACCCCACTAAGCAGCCGACCAATAAAACACCTCGCTGTTGGCAGACAGATCAAACACGCGGCTGGAGGTGAATGTGTCCATCAGTCCGGACTAATCAATGAGCAGGGACACAGCAGTGGAGTGTCCGTCAAAGTGACACACAAACACATTCATTTACCTCATCAACACACACCGCGTGACCTCCCCTCCGACAACACCCAGCAGGATTCTGGGAGAAACTTTCAGACCGAGAGACAGACTGTAAGAAAATGCCCCGAAGTTAAAGACGTGGCCGATGGTCTGAGTTACGAGAGACGAGGAGCGGAGACAAAAAGCTGAGGGAGCGGTGAGAGAAGACAAGGGGAGAAGGAAATAGGGGTAGTTGACGAGGAGGGGAGGAGGAAGGAAATGAGGAGAAGAGGAGGAGACAAGGAGAGGAAACAAACAAAGACACAATGTTACATTAGAGGAGAATCCAGGCTCCCTATTGGTTCATCACTGTGTGACATAAATGAGTTGATGTGGATTCTGAGTCTGTTTCAGTTAATAGAAGAGAAGTCACGAGGACACACACACACACACACACACACACACACAAAGACAATTTATGATTATTACTGTGTTGAAAAGTTGGTTCCTTATATTTTATTCATCACAAACCGTTTAAACATAAACATATTTGCATGTGACCTCTGAATTTTGCCCTTTTTAAACATATACCTGCCATTTCATGACTGGGATTGTCTGGGATTTTTGTGCAGTGCTGCAGCACTTTGTCTTTGACGATGATGATGGTGTGTCCTTCACTTGTTTGCACTCACATTTCCTCTTGTGGAATAATTAGAGTCAAACAGCTGTTACAGCTGCATGTTTCCCCGCTCCAACACACCTGATTCAAATAAATGGGTCGTTATCAGGCTTCTCGCTAATGAGCTGACATGTGAAACAGGTGTGTTGGAGCAGGGAAAACGGCTAAAAACATGCAGGACAGTGGGTCACCAGGACCAGGACCAGGACCGAGACACTCTGCTGTAGTCGAAACAAACACCAGGTGGCAACGGGTCGTGACGTCACTGGGAGGAATCGGAAGTCCAGTTTTTCAAGCCTCCAGATTCACATTTTCAATGGTTGTTGTTTTGTAACTGGAAAATCAGAGACGTCCTGACCTGACATCATCAGCTGTCGATCACACTGGCATTCATATGTGCCTGTATCATCTGGTGTCTAAGGTATAAAGTTTAAACATAGCTGTTGGGATTTTGAAGTCAAATGAACTTGTAGCTAATTCACTCCAGAGATCCCTCAGTATTACTAACATGCCTCCTCATGCTCATACTTTAAACTTAACAAACATGCACGCTTCAAACACACACAGGTTCAGCTTTGTGATGGTCTCTACTGCTAGATAAAGGACATTTAAAGTCAAGTTTTTAAAAACAAGTTTTTTCAAAAGGAGCAAAGTGAAGATGAGATTATTAGTCCATTTTCTGTTCCTCATTCTGAAGTAAAACAATTTAAATATATTTGTTAATTCCTCTCGCTCTGTGTGTGTTTGTGTGTGTGTGTCCATGTTCCTCTAACCCCAATCAACAGGCTGAACCAATCAGCTGCCAGAAACAGACAGCTGCTGTAATCCTTGTGGTCACAGAGGTGTTTCCGCGGTAACACATATGGACAGGTGTGAAATATGTCCAGTCCTCTGTTGTTGGACGACCCAACAACTGTAGTCCCATAGCCTTGAAGTCCATGACCAGGTGAGATGATGTGATACTGACCACAGCCTTCTTTAAACTTCAGGATTAAACACGAGAGCATGAATGTTTCACTGCATGTAGACGTGAACACATGACTGAGAGGTTACGCTCTCGTTCACAGCTGCTGGTCGAGGTCAGAGAACTGTGTGAGACCTGAGGGCGTTGACTGGCTGATGTCAGGTGAGACACATATGGTATGTGGTTTTCACGTTTAACCCAGCATCTCAAACTTGCAGCCCGTGGGCCACATGTGGCCCTCCAATCGATTTCATGTGGCCCTCCAATATAAAGTTATGAGTCATTTCTGTATGTTTATTTATTTTTTATTTATTTTTAAAGAATAGATTATTTAAAAGGACTTTAAAATAACTACAGTGGACCAAAGAGCTGTACAGAGTAATAAATAAAATACAGAATAAATAAAAGACTAGTGCTGTCAAGAAAGTTAAAAAAAAATGAGGGATTAATTCATTATGTTATATTGATCTAATAAATCTCTTTTTGCACCTAAAAATTACCCTCAACTTGAGGTATTTTCATTTAAATTAATTGAATTCAAATTAGATTAATGCGATTAAAAAAACATAATGTGCTAAATATGACTGTAAATTAATCGCAATTAACACAATAATTTGACACCCCTATAAAAGATAAAAAATATGTTGTTTTTTTTACGTTGGTACGATAAACACGCTCAGACCAGTACAAATGGACGCCAAAATTCAAAATGTCTGACTTCCTGTTGAGTTGAGGCCTCGACTTTGTTGTTCGTCTCGGTCTATAACGTGTTCCCACCAGGTTCCGGGAAATTCGGTGGTGCTTTGGCACCTTTAGGAAGCGCTATAGAGCCCTTGAGCAACGCACGGGTCCGGGCACTGTGCCAGTATCCCATTTCGCCAGACCTGACCTCTGTGCAAAGTTTCAAGGGTTTTTATGCGCGTTAACCCCCGCAGAAATGACCGCAATGGCAATACTGTGAAATACTATCACAGATATTGTTATTGCAATATCATGATGACATTACTGTTATATCATTTTAAGCTCATGTCGCTCACCCTACTGAACTGTTGCTTTTTCCCCAAAAAGTCAGGCTTTTTTTTTTTTCACTTGACTGGTCACTTACTGACCAGACCAGACGCTCAGCGGCCCCCAGGTCATTTGAGTTTGAGGCCCCTGCTTTAATTGGTAGACAGGATATTCACTACTGACAGCTGCAGCATCATTCTGACAAGTCAAAAATACAGTTACAGATATCTGCAATTCAGTTTTTACGTCACTTTTGCAATTAATGTGTATGGAGTTTGTTATTATAGACATGTTCATGTTCAATATCTACATTGTCCCTTTTAGATATCTTGGATTAAGCTTCACATAGTCAGAATGAATTTGTAGAAACTGAAGTCGACAATTCAGTTTGCCGAAATTGCGATTATAGTGAAAATGACATCAGAGTTATCTGTAATAAGTGATTCCAGAGATTCACACTTGGTGATTAAAAGTTATAAAGGCTTCTCATAGACACATGATTCACCTGAGAGACACCTAACAGGACAGGCTGAGACACGTCTGTCTCGTCATCTGTGATGCGTCACTTATTATTTGGTATCTTCAAACCCATCAGCCAATCACAGAGCCTCGTCAGCAGAGGTGTCCTTCATCACACGTTCCTGACCAACAACGTGTTCTTCATTCATGAATTCATTCATTCACATCTTCATGGGTTCATAAAGCTTTCCTTTGTTCCCCATGCATTGACGCAGCCCTGTGGTTACAGTATATGGGTAGATGTTCATGCATTCACATGCTCATATATTCATGTGTTCATACTTTCATAAGTCCAGGCATTCACATGCTCATACATTCATGTGTTCATACTTTCATAAGTCCAGGCATTCACATGCTCATACATTCATAAGTCCAGGCATTCACATGCTCATATATTCATGTGGTCATACTTTCATAAGTCCAGGCGTTCACATGCTCATATATTCATGTGCTCATACTTTCATAGGTCCAGGCATTCACATGCTCATATATTCATGTATTCATATGTACTTGCATTCATGGGTCTCCTCACACGTCACTGACAAACCAATAACTTCTCGATAACTGATCAATAACTTTAAAAACTGACGATGTGTCTGCTGAGGTCCTCTAACCTCCACTTGAGAAACTGAACGTGATCTGCGGGAAGGAAAAATTAAGTGTCAGAGAACGGCTCATTTCACTAAAGCGGGAGGCGGAGGAGTAGCCATCACCATCACCATCATCATCACCATCAGTCACCCCCCCCCCCCCCCCCCCCCCCTCCGCCGTTAAACAGTGACGTCAGTGGGGCTTTATAAAAGCTGCTCTGGCGGGACAAGAGGCAGAAGATCCTGTGACCCGCAGGCAGACAGACAGATAGACAGACCGACAGAGAGACAGACAGATGATGAAGATGGTCTCCTCCTCGCGTCTCCGTTGCCTTCTCCTCCTCCTTTTCTCCCTCGCCGCCTCCATCAGCTGCTCCTCCGCGGCTCAGAGAGACACCAAACTCCGACTGCTGCTGCACCGGGCCCCGCTGCTGAGCTCCAAACAGGTCCGACACTGAGGAACACACACACACACACACACACACTGAGACAGAGACAGAGACAGAGAGACATTCCGTCAGTCAAACTTATGAAACTTAATCCTTTCAAAGTAAAAGTTCGCATTTTCATTCTGTTCTCTTTTTGTTTTACATTAATGTAATTGTTAATGTTTGCTTTTGATTGTTTTGATTCATTAAAATGGATGCAACTAGTTTTAAAATGAACGTTGAAATATGATTCAAAAATGAAACTAAAAAAATAACATACAAGATTTCAAAATAAATGTTAGTCATAAAATTTAGGAAATGAAGGAAAATGTATCATTACACGGACCTGATTTATTTCAGATAATTACAGGACAGGGGATCATTCAGTATCTGAATCACCTTTTCATCACTGATTTTCTTTTTATTTAAATTTGTGTGATTTTCAATATTCCAAATCATTTTCTGAAAAATGTAAAACCATTACATATATTTATATTTGAAATATTAAAATGTCTTCATATTTAAAATCAAGAGACACTTAATCTTTAAACAAACAATCAAGAATGAGTAATCAGAATGATTTTAATCATTTTTGGATAATGGGGCAGAGACGGGAAGACATAGACATTCATGAAAATTAACACAGTTTGTATTATTTTTTGAATTTTATTTTTGTTATTTTGATGTTTGTGAATTATTTATGTAAGAATTTTTTTTAATTATTAAGATATTTAAAATAATATGTTCATGTAGTATAGCAAATTTCACAAATATTAAATGTATGAACTGCCTCACAAGAATGAAACTGAAAAGGAGAAAACATGCAAACGTGTTTATTTATCTTAATTATTTAAATTCAAAAGAGAGATAGACAGACATTTTGTGATAGATAGATAGATAGATAGCTAGATAGATAGATAGATAGATAGATAGATAGATAGATAGATAGATAGATAGATAGTGATGATGCTGGTAACGATGTCATCCTGACATCCAACCACGACCTAATTCGTATCCATGGAGGCATCATTGTCCACATCTGCAGGATGGATGTTCCCTGAGCGCAAAGATGCTGTAGAAAAACAGTCATAGCTGAGTTTTTTGTAAGAGTAAAAATAGATATAGAGGCAGCAGAATTATAACTTCAGAGCTGGACTCTATGTCGAACAGACGACCATGACACGTCCCATCACTGATGTTGTTTTCATGTTTTGACTCATCTGCTTTGTTTCTTCTTGATGTTGTAATTACTCTTATTTCTTTGTTGTTGATCTTGTCTGATGTGTTTTCAGGGTGTGTAACTGCCCTGTTTTCTCAGAATTGATGTCTCACGTCTCTCACTTTGTTTCTTTTTTTTATTTGTGTGATGGCATGTGAATGTTCTCGGACTCGTCTGGTTTCATTAAAGACTGGTTTATCTTGTGTTTTCAGGACGTGTCTCGCTCCTCGCTGGCCGAGCTGCTCCTGTCTGACCTCCTGCAGGTTGAGAATGAGGCTCTGGAGGAGGAGAACTTCCCTCTCGCCGATGGAGAACCTGAAGATATCCATGTTGACCTGGAACGAGCTGCCGCTGGTGCCACCGGGCCTTTGCTTGCCCCCCGGGAGAGGAAAGCAGGCTGCAAGAACTTCTTCTGGAAGACATTCACTTCTTGCTGAGACCCCGCCCCCTCCCTGACACTGTACAAAAACTGTATTGATTGTTTGTTTTAGATTTTTCTGAGATGATTCTTTCTGAATGTTAACACGATGAAACTATTTTTAATTGTCGGTTTGAATAAAATCAGTTTGAAACAAACAGTCGTTCTCGTCGTCTGCTGAACAACAAAGAAAAGCAACATTCATTCATTCATACATTCATCTTCCAACCCTTCATCCTCTCAAACTTTCTAAACAACAACATTCGTCAAAACAAATAAAAAGAAACAATCATCTGAACATAAATAAAACCATTCATCAGAACAAATAATTAAACGGCATCTCTTAATGAAGGCTCATAAACTCAGTGTCTCGACAAATTTATGCTAAGACACTGATATTAAATTGTTTTGATCAACTAAAACAAACATCCATCCACTGTCAACCATACACTAACACAAATAGGACCAATATTTTCCCGTATGACTTATTGTTGTTTTTATTTGTCCATATTACATTATTGCTGTACAATGTGTGTATAGAACGTACAAGCACTACATACACTAATAGAACATTGTGTATCGTGAGCTTAATGATGAACACAAATCACATATTTATTAATAATTTATACTGTTTAGTATGACCTGAGAGTAAAAGAACAGCGGGCCTAGTACGTAGCTCAGTGGTATGCCACATGGTTAACTTTATGTGAAGGGAGTGACCATCCGTTTGTCTGTCAGTCTGTCCGTCCAATTCACTGCTGTCATATTTCAAGTGTTAGTTCCTTGACTATGACTGCCCCTCAGTGTGTGTGTGTGTGTGTGTGTAGCAGCTGCTGCCGTCAGATTAGCAGCTCCTTTCACTCATCAGCGCTTTGTGAAGAAAAGCTTTTAGGAATTAGAGTTTAATGAGAGGTGATAATTGACCACACACACACACACGCGCACACACACACACTGAGGAGCACTTAAACATCAGAACAACAGTAAAAAGAAACTGGTCATATGACAATATCCGCAGGCACATGACACCTTGTAGTTTGTCAAAGTGCCGACACCGTGAAGATATTCTAAGTATAATACGATTATAATGGGAAAAGTAATTAAAAACATTTCAGTGTACACTGCTCTAATATTTTTATATTAGAGCATTTTTTTCGGATCAATTCCCTCGACTGTTTGTTTTGACGCTCAAATACATTAATTATATTATAATAATAAAAACAATAAACGTGAGGAGGGCTACATTCTCATTTCTAATCAACTGCAATCAGGTGCAATGTTTAATCATAAACAACTTAAGAACTTGTTGTTGTAAGTTCTTTTTGAGCGGTGTATTTTGTATTTAAACATCGTAACTAGTATCAGCTGTGAGGTAGTACTAGTTTATGAGCACTGTACTACACCTGGGTTTAAGTCACTTATTACAACATGTAATGATGTAAATATGTAATATATACTGTAGGTTATTTGAATATGATATATGATTTTTTATTAAGTTTCCTTAAGTATCGGAAGTGACAGCACAAGCTAGTAAATTGGAGAAATAAAACCCATACAAGGTCACTCCTAAAATGTAAGACATCATTTACAAACGTCGCTATGTGAGGTTGAGTGTTTGTTGAAAGCTGGTATTTTTTGCGGTGGACTTTCAGATTGTGTACAGCTTCTGTTGTTTTCATGAGGCATGTTCTGGTTCAGCTGTTTGGTGTTAGAGCATCGTTGTGTTTTAGTGAAAACCTTTTCCTGTTCAAATGAGCCGTAGCTCGTCCAAATTAAGAGTCCTGATCCGTGGGGACTCCTTTAAACTTACAATATAAACAAGATCCAATCCAACTGTATTTCTATAGTGCATTTAAAAAAAACCACTGAGTTGACCAAAGTGCTGTACGTCACATAAATACGTAAAACAGACAGGATGTGAAACAATGTAAACTAAAAGCAATATAAAAAGAAAAAAGAAAAATGGAATATAAAGCCAATAAAACACAGAAACAAGGTCAATATAACATATATATAAAACACTAAAACTGTCAACTCTTATACATGAAGCAATGTAGTGGCGTAAAGTTGAGAGAAATTAGAGAAACTTTCAAATATAGTGTTTTTAACAATTTTAACAAATGTTGCTCTTTTAGTGCTTTTTACTGTGTAAGTGTTTTTATTGTGTTATCGCGCTTTTATTGTATTATACTGTTGTGTTTTATTATTTATTCTACCTTCTTAGACAAATTTCCCCATGGTACAATCAAGTATAGTGAATGGACTAGAAATGAATTAATAATAGTAAATAATCGGACCTGTCTGTGTCGTCTACAGTGAATTAAAATAGTATTCTGTATATAATAGTAGACTCATTTCCCCACCACTTTGATCGAGAAGGCTGATTGACTGAAAGTATAGTCTTTCTAAACTTGAAGATGCTCTGGTCCTGGCCAGGCAGGTCCATGAATCATGTTTAACATCAGGCACAACAGTTTCATTTTTATAAAAGCTTAAGTAAAGTACAAACAGCCTCCCAGAAATATTTGCTTCTGATCACTGTCCAGATGTGAAGTTGTCTTCTGAACATCTGTTGGTACAAACACTGTGAGTGCTGTTCAGGAAGTCGGTGACAGCTACGTACATCCACACTGTGACATCATCACAGCAGCAGCTGAATTCACTGTGATCACTTCCTGATTTGTGTGAGAACCAGCTGACACAGATTTAACAACCACTGCGTCACTGAAGGGAACTTAAAAACAGAAATTCTCTGTGGGATTTTGAATGAAGGTCTGCAGCTTTTTCTGTGTGGATGATATAACTTCTGCACGCAGATGACATCCTCAGGGCCAAGGTTACAATAGTTTGGGATTTTTCATTAGTTCTAGTTTTATTTAATTATTTAAAATTAGTTAGTTTGAATTAGTTTTTAGAGTGGGTTTGCTGGTTTTAGGGTTTAAGTTCAGTTTTTATAATCGGAGTATTGGAGTGTTTGCTAGGTGCAAGGTCATAATAAGTATTGTATAAAAAAGCAGCAAAAGATACCATTTTAAAAATGTGTTAGGACAGATGAACAAATATAACAGTCTACAAGAAATTAACCTGAAGTGCAAAATGTGCATCATACTGCTGAGGCTGAATTCAGTCAAATAGCCAACACACTAAAGACACTTAATAACATAAATAATAATAATAATAATAATAATAATAATGATGATGATGATGATGTCATTATGAATGAATGAAAATGTTGTCTCAGATACAACCTTTCAAAATTTGCGGCAATATATGATATATTTTTGGTGGATATATCATATATTGTTAATTTATTCTTCAACCTGTCTTAGGAAAACGTTCCCATCTAATTTCCTCTGTCCTTATGTGTTACCCACAGATAACTGCTGTTGTTGCTGCATTTCCATGACTTTATCATTAGAACGGGTACAAAACACCCCAGGTGGTAAACAATCACAACAATCTTTGACACCTTTTTCCCCCTAAAACTGAATATAAAACATGACTTATCGCCTCCGCATGCTTCACTCATCCTGATGCAGCAGGAGCAGTGCGCTCATCAGGTGACTCTGCAGGTGCCTTCAATCTATCTCCAACACAAAGCCGCCATGATGTCGTCAGAAGAAGCAAGTGTTTCTGTAATGAACAGGAAGCAACAGCTGCAGCTACACAAAAGGTCTCAGCCGCCAGTCAACCCCGCCAGCCAATCAGACGGCAGCTTTTAAACTCTTTCAATAAACTTTAACAAGCTTTAATTACAACTGAAAGCTTCACTGGAAGAAGACAAGCACTGCCGATGAACTGTGTGTGCGTGTGTGAGTGAATGCTGCCGATGCCATGTTTCACCTTAAAAAAATATGATTCATCAAAAACAAAGGGCAACTAATCAGCTGCCATTTACAGCCACACACACACCCATGTAATACCCACACATGTCCCATGCTGACGTCAGCAGCAGCCAAAGAGGTCAGAGGTCAAACTCCCACCAGTATAGGTCTGGGCCAGTCACAGAGCAGAGGAAACAAAGACAGTCGCTTTGGTAACGTTATCAACACTCTCCAGGTTTGGGGGGCGTGTCAGGCCTTTCTTGAGTCTGGATCATGATGGATGGAGAGTCTGTGCCCCGAGTGCAGTCTGCAGGTACACGGCGACAAGACAACACAACGATGACATGAGGCGACAATCCAACAACACAACACAGTCACCACAGTCCTGAACTGTTTTTGTCCCAGAGATCTACACCCAAGTCCCAAAATCTACATCTAGTCCAAAATTGCATCAAGTTCAGAGACCTCTAAATCCAGTCAAAAACTAGACCCAGAACTAGAATTCTATATGATGTACAAACCTAAATCGTGTCCCAGACCCCTACATTAACTCCACATACCTCTACATCCAGTCCAAAATGGCAAGTCATTTCAACTAGTCCCAGACCTCGATATCTGGTCCAAAACTTTACATTGAGTTTTACTCCTCTATACTGTAGGTCTATGTTAAATCTCAGCATTCCGGATGCAAATTCAACAAGCTGTATTCATCACCATATTTTATTTAAAAAAAATGTTGTCCTTTTTATTTGAGGTAAGGAAACAAAATCATTGTCTTTGTCACCTCTTTAGGGCCTTGTCAGGACCAGTAGTCCTCATGGAGAAAGAGCCTTAAAAGAGCATTTTGAGGGTTAAGACCTGGTTTTAGGGTTAGTACTAGAATTGAGTTTAGGTTAGGGTAAAGGTAAGGGTTAGGCACTTAGTCATGATGGTTAATGTTAGAGTGAGGGGCTAGGGAATGCATTATGTCTATGAGGGTCCTCACTACGACTGCTGCACAAATTGTGTCTGTGTGTGTGTGTGTGTGTGTGTGTGAGAGAGAGAGCAGTATTGATATATTGTACAGAATGTATGCATTATTATTTTCCAGTGACACCCACAATATTATAACACATGTAATCATGTAATTATGTAAAACCAAATGCAACAGTTTAGTAATAATGACATTCATAGTAATAATAGTTATAATAATAATAATAATAATGTAGACTAATCTTGTCGTTCCTATATCAATGCTTTTTATCAATTCAGTGGTTGTGAGACACACAAGTGCTTTACGACTTGTACTCCGACCGATGTGACCAAAGTCATGACTTCTTCTAAAGCTGTTAATGACATGGCTTCATGTCTGATTAGCCGCAGGTGTGAACACACTGAGACACAGGTACCCACGGTGACGAATGTCTCACTTCCTGTGGTCTCCGCTCGTCCTCCTACAGGTGTCCAAACGGTGCCTTTTTTCGTCTGGGAGAATCGTACGTGCTGAATTCAAGTCGACTCAAGAGCCAATAGAAAATGATTGCCATTCAGTCACAGCTGCTCTTTATTTCTTCATCAGTGACGAGTGAAGACAGGTTCCTTTGTCTCTACCTCAGTCTTCCTCAATGCTGCTTCTTTGCCTCCTCTCCTGAATCTTCGTGTTGGAGGATTAAACAGAGCTTTTTCTTTACTGATAACCTTATAACGGGGCCAGTATTGTTTTATATCTGCAGCTCACGCCACAGTTCACACCCCATGTTGTTTTCTTGATTAATGTAGTGGATAAAGTTGATCTTTGACCTCATGTAAACTATATGTTTCTCTATCACTAAAATAGCAGCATCAGTGTCTGAGCCAACATAGTTAGTTTTCTTGAAGGACGGAAGGAAGAGGAAGGATGGGTACAAATCTCAGTTCATCCTCTTCATCACATTCACGTTGAGCCTCAGGTCACATGTACTATTTGTAGCTCTCTGCTGGACCTGGCTGAGACCTTTAAAGCAGTGGCTAGCAATTAGTGGCCCGTGGGCCAAAACTGGCCCACCAGCATCAGTACCTGGTCCGGCAGGTGATTAAACAAATCTGATCTTAAATGATTCCAAACAAAAAATGAAAATTTGATATCGAGTTCAGAGCTTTTATTCTGAAATAAAATATGAACTGTTTAAGTAGATTCTGTCGCTGGAATTGAAAGTGAACCTAAACTAAATGTTTGGTTTGAAAAATAAAAACATTGCTGTTGTCATGGACAGTAAATGTTGGTGAAATAACTATTATCATATGTTAGGCTCAAAGAAGAAGCAGTAATTCTTAAAATTTAAATGATGCACAATGAATATTAACAATAAGTACGTAACTTAGTCGCATGTGTCTTCAGAACAACGTCCACATTATTGTTAGCTTAAGCAAAAGTGGGGTTTTTGTTTGTGACTGAAGCGGTTGAAGGCACTTAAACAGTTAAAAACAACGGGATGTGTGATATACACAGTATGTTGCTTTGAAACCATTGATATTTAACAGTCTACAGTTGGACTAAGCAGTGAGAGAGTTGAGCATTTTGGTTTTACAAACAAATAACAGGATAATAACAGTCAATAGTGGATCTTAACTGGGCTGAGGGCGCCCTCTGTTGTTAGAAGAGAAGATTACACCTCATGTTCCCCCTATTTTCTAATTGTCATTTCTGCAGCAAGTAATTGTGGGGTGTCGTTGTTATATATACTGTATATAGTTTATTTATTCATATTTATATATTTTATATGTTGTCTTTATTTGCATTCAGAGAATTCAAACTGCTCTTATTAAGGCCAGGCCACCACTGAGAAACTCACTTACTTACTGCGCAAATTTGACAATACTATAAATGATATTATTATTTTCCTTCTATAAACAATGCAACTCTTATATTTAGGTCTTTATTTTTAAGGCTGATTTAATCTCTACTTTGTCTGCAAGTACATTTGTCAATAACGTAAACTGAGGGAAAACTCTGGTCTTTATCCCCTCCTAAAAAGTTTCTTTTAAGAAATAAAACAAAAAAAAGTACTTTAACATACATTTTAATTTGATTTTGCAAACTTTGTAAAGACAATAAGTCATTTAACGTTTTCTCAGAAGCTAAACAAAATTTCTTAAAAAAAATAATAATAATAATTCTAATAATTCGTCTAATAATTCATATGAAAAATATCAAAAAAGTATTAATGTCAATAATAATCGGTTCTGTTCAACGTGTGTTTTCAGTCAGCAGGTGGCGCTGTTTGGTCACAGTGGACAAGAACCCTCACATTACCAATGATGCACCTGCAGCACCAACCATTCCTCACAGATCTGAAGGGCTGTCACGTGTCTTCATACGTTTTCAGACCTGAGGTCACGTGAAATCGCCTAGTGAACTATCACATACCTGAAAGTCCTAGAAACATCTGGAATATCTGGAACATTAGCTTCAATGCTTAGAATTTACATGTGTTCTCTGATGACTCGTGTTATTGCAGCTACTGCCAGCAGGTGTCGCCCTCTGATTGGTTGATTTCTTGTCGTGTCTGCCCCTCATAGATTCAAGTTTGTTTTTTGTTTGTTTGTTTGTCTTTTTCCTTCTGAGTCAGCGTTCATATACAATCTGAGTTGAAGTTAAAGCACTGACTCAGTCCAGGATCATGTGGACCAGGTGGATCAGGTGGATCAGGTAGATCATGTGGACCAGGTGGACCGGCTGGACTGGTTCCCATGACCTGGTTCACTGAGGGTAAGTGATAATAAAGAAACACTGAACCTGATTGTGAGAGGAAACAGGAAAACTGCATGTGGTTTGTTTCCCAGTTAAAAGCTTAAATGCATTACATTACATATTTTTCTGGGTGTAAAGAAAATGGGACAAACATGTTCATCTTTTTAGTTTCTTTGTATCAGTTTGGGGATTTTTAGTGTATGCGTCTCAGTGACATCACTGCTCGTATCACATGTCTGCATGTAGGTCAGAGAAAATAGTATATTACTGACACGCCAAATGAGATGACAAAGATGTGTCATTGTTTTGTTCTTTCTTTAGAGATCATTTTCTTCTCCTATACGCATCCTTCTCCTCCTCCTCCTGTTTGTCCAAATGTTCAGGGAACAAACATTGTTAGTGAAAACAAATAACCCAAATGTCAATGTTAACTAGATGAATGTTCCAGCCACTTCATAATCTGACTACAGTTAAAGATGACTCAGATAAATGAGTAGTTCCTTCCTTTTGTTGATGTTTACTGACTCGATAAACCTGGATTTACGTCGTGTTTTCTACGATTGTTTCTTTTTCTTCTTCTGTAATGTTTGTTTACATTAATATTAGTCACATTTAAATCTTCTAGATCATCTTTTGTTTATTTACAATGTTATTATGTTATATTGATATATGATATATTATCTGCATGTGAAGTCACGTCGGTTTTTAAACAGCAGGGACACAAATAGACATTTTAACTTCTTCATCATCATACAGACAGACCGACAGACAGATAGATAGATAGATAGATAGATAGATGGGGAACCTGGAGGTGACGTATAAGGCCGTGTGGATGACGTCAGCAGCTCTGTGTCTCGGGGTGTGTTTGTTTGTGAGAGGAAGAGGCTGGTTGGATGTTGGGCGGGGTCTGAGGAGAGGAGAGGGAGAGGGAGAAAGGTAGAGCGAGAGAGAGAGAGAGAGAGAGAGCGCGATCTGCTGCAGAGACAAAAGACAAGAGGGGGGACGGACAGGGACAAAGACAGCCAGACGGAGAGTAGGACAGACACACATAAAGACAGACAAAGCGGGGGACAGACGGACACAGAGCCCGGGAGGATGGGCAGGCAGAGCGACCGTCGGTAGCGCTCTGTGTTCGGGCACGGAGCTCCAGGATGAGCGTAGCGCTGCAGGACCTCCGGAACACCGTGAGTACACGCACACAAACACACACACACACAAACACACACATACGTAATCCTAAAAACGTGCACGCTCGTGCTCGTGCTTCCGTGCATCTGTACTGTGTCTGCAGCTGATCAGTGATTAGTTACTGGGAGTGATTGAATGAAGATGTGCGCGCATGTGCTTGCGTGTGTGTGTGTGTGTGTGAGTGAGAGAGAGAGAAACATTTCCAGGCCTGAAATAATCAGCTGTTTCCTCCCTCTGACGTCACTAATCAAACAGGCATTGATTAGCCATCTGAGCACACACACAGCTGCAACTTGTCCACCTATTTTGTGGAGGGATTCTTGGTTCAGATCATTTCATCCTCAGAAGAAGAAGAAACTCCCTCTAAATTGTCAGAATAAAGGCCTTTTCTTCTGTGTTTCTTTTGTATCACCTTCACTGACCAGACTGATCTTCACCCCTCCAGCTGTTTCTTCTTCTTTTTCTTCTTGTTGCTTCATTTGATTTGTCAACTAACTTTTTCTTTGTTGATTCTTATTTCGCTTCATGAAGACTCTGTCGATGACGTACCTGTGTTAAAGCAGAGCAGGTAGCATTTACAACAGGTACAGCAAGCAAATGGTGCTTTTCCACTGTTCCAGCACAACTCTACATGGTTTAGTTCGTTTATAGTACCTCCTCAACGTGGGCGGAGTCATCATAACACATAAATAAAATGCCGTAAAGTGCCGTAATGTTGTTTTATACGAGGCACACACAGGAACAGCTGTTTCTGGTGAATCATTGAATCCTTAGAATCAGTTAATTAAATAGATTTGTTCACAGAATTGTTCAGTACTTCCTGCGTGACTGGATGCAGTCACTGAACTGAAATACGGTGGAAAGGAGACATGATGCAGCTTGCAGCCCGCGATCGCTTTCTTTCGGCACTAGACTCTGTTTAATGTTTAGATTTTAGACATTTCCTTTGCTAAATGTTGGAGATTAACACTTGTTTTCTGGATTTTTAAGTCTTTTTAACTGAACGACAGTTCGGCATTGTTTGGTTTGATTCTTGTGTAGGACGTCTCGCTCATTATTCTTCCAGTGACGACACTCTCTGACCAATCAGTGGACGGCAGTCTGTTGATGTCGCATTTTAGTAGCTCGCTTGGAACCGAGAGCAGAGCAGGTACTAAAAAAGTACCAGGTACTATCGTTAATGGAAAAGCAAAAAAAATCAAGTAGAGTTGAGCTGTGCCAAGCCAAGTCGTGCTGGAAATGTGTAGCGTAAACGTCACAAAAATGCAATCATTTTAAAGAACATTGTGCCCCAGAATGGAGGCTCTTGTGTGTTGCCAGGTAGTTAAAAGATCCTATCTACTATATCTAAGTAACTACATTTGTGACCCTTTTCCATCAAAGTGAACCTTTAATCCTGAGATTCTTTTAAGCACCAGTTGCTTTTCCACAACATGTATACGTCACTCTATATCACACAAGAGCAACATAAGGCCCCACAAACCAGTGTTGACTGCCCCGCGACATCCCTCTGAGAAAAAACCCACCCCTGCTCTATATGTTCTGAAAACACACACATAAACAATGGCTGAGTACTCACATGCACGTACATATACAGTACTGAGCAAAGGTCAAAGGGCACCACCAGCTTTGTTGTTTTTTACCTGTAAAATTCTGTGATCATTGTCATTTGCATTGAAATTAGAGCTGCAACTAACGATGATTTTCACTGAGAACATCAAGTTCTCAGTGAAGTTTAGTGGTTTGATGGAATTAAATGGTTATTGTAACTGGAGGCAGATAGTTGAGGCTGGTGCAGGATCACATTAGCGTGATGGCGCTAACATGGTTTTGGTAAATACTTAGAATTCCTCAGGGGGGCGACAAAAGTTCCTCACTGGACCTGAAAGAAAGTTCACAGTTGGAAGATTCAGTGAATGGTAGTGTAGCTGAAGTCATGTACTGTGGCGCTACTGGCTGCTGATTGTTTGCTGGTAGATATTGTTTTTTATGTGCACTCAGGTATAAATTACGACCAGATTCTTGTTTGAAATGATATCAGCAATTTATTTTCCTCCAATGTCCGCGTATTTCTCCATTTCCATCAAACAAATCAAAACGAAACTTAAAACCGAGCACAATAGAAGACTGTTTTCTCCTTTCAATCGGCAACACCTGAGTAAAATGACAGGTGACCTCAAATTACCCAACATGACCCCAGTGTCAGCCTCAGGCTGAATATGAGAAATGAAATACAACCCCCCTAGTGGTTAGAGGGGAAATCACACAAATAAAAATGAGACATGGCTCCTACAGAAGGGAAAATGAATCAAAACTGTGTAAAGATCATCTAACTGTGGCTGGCAGCTAAAAACATGACTCCACCCCCTTCACGTCCACCATACACACACACCCAGGTTTGTGCAGCATTCAAATTGAGGACATTCAGACATAATACATCCCCTAATTAAATGCCTCACCTTTAACCTAAACCCAATTTTTACCCTAACCCTAAAACCAGGTCTTAACCCTGATAAAGCACTTTAAGACATTTCCCAAAGGTCCTTGCTTACAAAGAATTCAGGTAGATCTTGGTACATGATCACATGAGCCAGATTCACTCAAAAACTTTGATTGGCTGAAATGTGTTGCTCCTTTCAGGAAACGTTGAGCAGGTATGAGGAAATGAAATGACGTGTCAATCAGAGTCCTACCTGTTACCTGTTACCTGTTACCTGTTTGGTCACAGTGGAGCTGGACCTTCAGGAAACTGTCAGACAACATTCCAGTGTGATGACTGACAGAATGTGTAGGCTGATGCATGTTTTTCACAGGGTTCCTAAAAGAGTTGAGGAACAAAAACCTTTCGGGAACCAGTTGACGTCATTGTTTTTATCATCACTATCATTAGAGAAATCATTTGAAAAACTGTTCACTCCACAGTGTTGGACAGTCAGCGAGCGATGTGTGTGTATGTGTGTGTGCTGGGTTGGGTTGGGCAGGTTTGCTGTTTCCTATCTGCAGCTCTGTGACTTCCTGTCTTAAGACGCCCAGTTTCCATCTGGGCAACAAAACAAGACGAGCAGATTGACCCCCCGCCACTGCTGCTGGTCTCCCGCTCTGCAGGTCGGACCCTTTGAACCACAGAAAACAAGAGTTACTGTTAAGTGTCAGAATAAAAGCTCAAAGTTTTGTCATTAACTTCATCATCATCATCATCATCATCACCGTGATTTCCCAGTCTGTAAGACACTGTAAGTTGACTGTAGGTGTGAGAGTGGATTGGTTGTTTGTGGGCCTGTGATGGACTGGCGATCTGTCCATGTCAGCTGGGATTGGCACCGGCACTTTGTGTCTCATCCGCTCATTTGACGTCTCCAACATTTTCAACATAAACCAAGCTGTGAGTACGGATGAATTAATAAAGATCTATCATTATCACACCTAATAATCAGTAATTATACGTTAATTATACCACAGCTACTGTAACTCCCTACCTCAGTCTCAGTATTTAAATACTACTTACTTTATGACTAAATGTTACTTTAGTTAATTTGCATATATCATTATGAGTATTATTATCACACTGACTATCAGCGATAGAGTAAACTAGTAGCTGGTTTAGGTTCTGGTTCTTTGTTTTTGTCTTGAATTGTGTTCATGTTCAGAGGTCATAGGTCAAAGTGGGGGCTTCTCTGATGTAGAGGTTATAGAGGTGCTGATGGAGGAGGTCCATGTTGTCCTTGAAACAGAAATTACAGTCTCTGATACGGATTTATGTTCTCGATTTGTGGGTTGAACTGACAGCATGGAGGACGTGAACAAACGCGTCTGTAATGGTGCGTTCAACACCATCTGCCTCCGTTTCTATGGCATCATTTTATTCACCTTCATCTGTTCCAGCAGAGTGATCAGTCAGCTGAGCTCCTCAGGGTGGACGTCACAGACATAAGCAGATATTTAATGACTTCATGCTTCCTGCTCTTTAACATGGATGACTTATTTTCTGTTGGTTCCTCCTGTTATTCTGTGTGTGTGCTTGTATTTGTTACCTCTTTAAGACCTTGTCTGGCATTAACACTAATACCTTGTTAGGACTCAGTGCAGTGCCCTAAAAAGAATTGATGCGCAAACCTGTGTGTGTGTGTGTGTGTTGTCGCAGGTGTCTGCTGCTGTGCAGATAAATTTGAATTGAACAGGATGTGTTGATGTTAGCTCCACCCTCTGCCTCTCTGTTTGCTGTAAACAGAGGCGCTGGCTCCAGTCGTCAGTGTTAATATAACTTGACACGAGGTTTGTCTGTATGAGCTCAGTGATGCTGCAAACGCACACACACACACACACTCACTGTGTCTGTTCATTTGATCTGTTGTTCATTGTAATGTGACATTTACCTGTTACAGTGGAAGATTCCTATTTAGATTCAGGTTCCCGTGTTTTACTGAATGACAGAGCTTTTGCTGTTTTCAAGAAACAAAAACTTTAAAGATGACGAATGTGAATTTATCGGCAAGTGTTGCTCCTTTTTTGTGTTGATTACTGCATTAATCCCATTTCAAAACATTGCGTGAGTGTGGTGCAAGTAGGCAGAGCCCGACCTGAAAATGTATGCAAATAAGAAGCTGCACTTACACTTCATCCCACTGTCTGCTTTATTTTTATTAACATTGAACTTATTTGGTTATTTTTTGCACGTCAGCAACAGCTGGAGATTTAAAGTGTGCCTGGTTGGATAGGTAGTAGATAATTTGATAACCATGGACATAAAGACAATTCGTGGCCTACATGCATAAGACAACACCACTGACTGTAATTGATTAGATTAGATTAAATATTTGTATTGACCTCAAGGTAAATGCAGAAAGGTCTTTTGTGTTAGTTTGTGCAGTAGGGCTGCAAAGGGGCGGACAATGCCTGGAAAATTTCTGGTAAATTTCCAGAAAGTTTCCATGAAACTGAGTCATATACCAACATAAATATAAACATTTTGTTTTGTATTTTTAGGTTCTTGGGCAGCTCAGTACTGATGGAATATATCCATCTGGTTAGCGTTTACCTCAGCCTCATGCTTTATAGCCACAGTAGCAGCATCTATATACTGTACATACTGTAGCTAGTGTCTCCTTTCAGAGCAAATTAGTTTTCTGATGCTCTGACTGTACATAAATGGGAAACATGTACGTCCACAAGACAGAAGGAGACACGTGTGGTCAACAGCATCTTATGTCTCATGTCCTCATACTGTTTACATTGTGTGTGTTTGTTTTCGACAAGCTACACCAGCAGTTCCCACTCACACTGACGTCAGTGGTGGAAGAACAGATGATGCACTGCTTGTTTAACTGTTTCTGCAAAGGCATTTGTCTGAGCCCAGTGTTTAGATTACAGACACTGTGAGGGGACAAAAGACAGAGAGACACAGAGAGAGAGAGAGAGAAAGACAGGCAGACAGGCAGAGGTACAGAGAGAGAGAGACAGATCTTACATAAGCTAGTGAACTACATTAGAGCTGAATAGAGATGATTCACACACATTATCTAATTACACACACACACACAGTGACATCACCCTCTACAGAAAGATATAACACATTCCCATCGCTTAGCAACCTCACTTGCCCACTCTCCCCTCTCTCTCTCCCCCTTTGTGCATCATCAATTAAAGACAACAGAGCCGAGCGAGAGACACTGACCGACTGAAACAAAGGGAGGGAGAGAGGTTTCAGAGGGTGTTGAGGAAGGAAACAGTTGGAAACCTCTGGTTTCCTGCAGGACAGAGACTCTGAGGACAGACAGGAAGACGTGTCCACCCTTCTGAGTATGACTGACACTGAGACCCAAGGTTACTTTAGACCAGGATATGAGGTAATTTCAGACCAGAAAGTTCACTGTTCACTGAAGCTGAACCTGAACCTGCTTCAGTTTTAAACCAGGACCTGAAGCTGCAGCTGGAGAAGGCTGTCTTATATTTGAGTCCTGGGAGGAGACTGAGATGCAGAGTGACTTGTCTTCATGTTAAAACTCTTGTCTCCTTGTTTTTGTTTTAAATTCCCAATTGATTTGGGGTTTGACTCTGACTTATTGGCCTTTAGACTCACTGTGTGGACAGAGGTACAGTTCAGCGTATGGACTCCAGTTGGACCATGTCAGTGCTGGTTTCAAGAGGAAACCAGATGCAGCATACCCGGGGTTGAAGTGGTGAAAAGATATGAGCTCTGCTGAGAAAGCGTGTGTTTGTCTCTGCAGGGTGGAGCTGCACTGTTTATGTTTCTGCCTCACAATGAGCGAGGGAGGGAGGGAGGGAGCGAGGGAGGGAGTGAATACGGGGGGAGGGGGGTGCAAACACAGTAAAAGGGAGATTTATTTGATCACAGTGAAACAAGTCCTCATGCTGAGATGCTTCACACGTCCCTGTCTCATGAGATTAAAGCAGCTCAATAAAACCAAGTGAACACCATATCCCAGCATGCACTGGGGGAGAGGCTGCTCTCCTCCTCACCTGCTCCAGGTCAGATTCATGCAGATGTTTTCTCATTAACCTCTGTAAGTGTGGACATCACTGACATCAGGGACACCATTGACAGCCTCTCTCTCTCTCTCTCTCTCTCTGTCTCTGTCCGTCTCTCTGTCTCTCTCTCTCTCTCTCTCTGTCCCTGCAGATGTCCAGCTATAAGCGAGCTACTTTGGAGGAGGAGGAAGTTTCCGATGCTCCAGCTGATGCAGCTTCGTCTCCTGACGGAGTGGAGGTCAGTGAACACATCACACAGTCGTTTAAGGGATAGTTCACGTTTGTTTGCGTTAGTTTAAGTCTCCGTAAACATCTCAAGGATATGTTTGCAGCTTTTTCCAACAAGAAAGTGAAGATTGCTGTGTAAATCGCTCACTCCCTTCCCACCAAAAGTCTGCAGAGAAGAGAGAGAGGCATTATTATATAACAGCACATGGGAGTTGTTGAGTTCTGTGACTTTGGTGTTTCAGATCTTTTAATCAGACATACAGATTATATCTTAAGAGCATGTCCGGGGCAGCCCAGAGCGAAGCGGAAAGAGAACTTGGCTTGTGACCAGGTCAAGGGCTGGGGTGCCCCTGAGCAAGGTACCCAATCCCCATTGCTCACTATTAATTGGACACTTAAATTGACCCCAGCCACAGAGAGACCACATCCAGTGAACTCCTTGTGCCGGTCCCAAAGTGACGGTTGCATCAGGAAGGGCATCTGGCGTAAAGATTTCATATGTGGATCATCTGTTATGGTGACCCCCAGAGAAATCTGAAAGAAAAAATATAAAATAAAACTAAAGAAATAAAAAAAGAGCATGTTTACTGCTTTATCTTACAGCTCGACAGACATTTAAACTGCATATTCTCCTGCACCAAAACACTCCTGACACAGAGGCTGCAGCTCTACTGTTGATTATTGTTGGGAAAAAAAGTTTACAGTCTTTAAAACACCCAGTGTAAGTTACAGGTGACGATGATGATTTTTTGTTTGTCAGTGAAACTGAGAGTGGACAGAGACTGAGTAAATGTACTTCCTGTGTCTAACTGTTCCCAGATGAAGTTTTGAATCTAAAAAAAAAAGCAGGGGCCTCCTTCATGTGGGTCTACCGCACAGAAAGGAGCAGGAGCAGCAGGGGACCTGAAGAAAATGCTGGACTTTGTACAACAGCATTAGTCAGCTGTGTATGGTGGGATGAGAGGGAGGAGGAGGCACTTTAATAAAGCTGGAGCACACTGACCAGAGGACAGAGACTGAAGCCTTGTTTAAGCTTGTGTGAGGCACAGACCTCAGCAGACAGTTCACATAGAGGCATTGAAAATACTGAATATAATTACACTGCAGTGCAGACATAACATGTAGATTGCAGAGGCCGAGCATTTGTGTTGTTCAACAGCTCCACAATTAGATAGATAGGTAAGTAGGTAGGTAGGTAGGACGGACTTTTCCTTTCCCACTGTTCATTCCTTTCCTGTGTTTCTTCATGTCTCAGGTGGGCTTCAGAAAAGGGGGCGTGGACATCCTGGGCAGGAGGACACAGCTGGAGGTCATCCTATCTGTCCTGCTGCTCGCCACCCTGCTTGCTCTGACGGCGTGTCTGCTGGTGCTGGGACTGAGCTTTAGTTCAGGTACACACACACACACACACACACACACACCTGATTCCTCATCTACTCCTCTGTTTCCTTCTGCTCTTTGTTTGTTTCCCTATCTCCTATCTCCATTTCTCTGCCTCCTCCTGTACACCCTTCACTAGTATGTCCTTCTTGTATCCTTTCCCACCACTTTCTTCCATTCCCTTCCTCCCATCCCTTTAATTTACCGCCTCCACCTCCCTGTTTCCTTGTCCTCTTCCCTACCACCTCCTTTTTCATTTTAGACCTTTGTTTCTTCCCCTTAAACCGTCTGCACCTCTCCTTTCCTATCTTCTCCTCTAAGCCCTGTGCTTACATTTCCATTGCTTTCATTTCCTCTTCTCTCCTACCATCCTGAACTCCTCCTTTCCTTCTCAGCCCATCCCTTCCTTCCCTTCACCCATTCCTTTCTTTTTGTCACCCTTCCTTTCCTTTCCTTCCCCCACCCATCTGTCTCTACCCTCCTTGCCTCCTCTTGTCTTTTACTCTGTCCATGGTCCACCCTCATAAGAGGTGCTGGGACGTTGGACAGGATGGGAGTTGGTGTATTAGACATGTGTCCATTCCTCTTGCCCCATTGTTTTGTGCAGACAGTGGGCGTGGCCTGTGCCTGTCAGAGGCGTGCATCACAGTGGCCAGTCAGATAGTGGAGGCAATGGACCGCAGCGTCGACCCCTGTAACGACTTCTACCAGTTCGCCTGCGGTGGCTGGATGAGGAAGAACCCGCTGCCAGACGGACGCTCACGCTGGTCCACGTTCAACAGCATCTGGGAACAGAACCAAGCGCTCCTCAAACACCTGCTGGGTAAGACAGGCTGGGTGGGAGCACAGAGGGCCGGAGCCAGAGAGGTGAGAGAGAGACAGGGAGACAGATGGGTAGAGACCAAGAGATGGAGAAAGACAGGTGACGTCAGATGGGTAGAGACAGAGGTGGAGAGAGATAGGGGATAGATGGGTGTCCTTAACCTGTCCTCCATCTGTCCCCCACCTGTCCTGATATATCCTCCATCTGTATTGACACCCTATTTTTAGAGAATGGCACGTTTAACGGCAGCAGCGAAGCGGAGAAGAAGACTCAGTCCTACTACTTGTCGTGTCTCAACACACCGAGGATCGAAGAGCTGGGAGCTCAGCCTCTCACAGACCTCATCGCCAAGGTAACCCCTCACTATGCCTCGTCACCATGGCAACTCCATCGCCCAGGTAGAACACTTTCGCAGCAGGCGCCAGGGAGACTAAATAGAGGATTATCTAACCTGTTGGTCCTGACACATCCAGTGTGGGCAAACATCGTACCAGAGAAACTTGCGACCGATTTGTGAAAGATTACATACAAATGAAAACACTCTGGGTAATGGAAGACAAACAAAATGACACAAATCATGTGAAGAAGCTAAATTTGCATTAGTATTCGACTCATTTTACTATAAATATTTGAAATTAGATTCCAGTGATGCAGTGTTGCGAAAGCCAGTCAGCATTGACTCTGTATCATGTTGCTGTGTAAGTGCAACACGAACACTCACTTTACTATGAACCCAGTTAGTATTTAATGCTACGTGACATTTACTATGCGTTTGGTGTGAATGCACTGTTGCAGATATGCAGTTTCCGAGATGATTGTCCAGGAATCTGTTTGTTTTATTTCTTATAAAGCTGATGCAGTGAAATATGGTTAAAATGATCATTCTTGACTCTGCAGTTTATGAAATAAAGTGTCAGCATCATTAAACTGATCACAGTGACAAATCACCGTTAAACTGCTGTAGCCAAACTGTGCTCTGTCATGGCGTCTGGGTGTGATCACGAACAAACACATAATATATGAACTTTGTGCAGATTGGCGGCTGGAACATGACGGGTCCCTGGGACAAAGACAACTTCATGGAGGTTCTGAAGGTAGTTTCTGGTCCATACAGAGCTCAGCCTTTCTTCAGCATTGGAGTCAGTGCTGACCCGAAAAACTCTAACAGCAACATCATCCAAGTGAGTCGCACCATGGCCCAGATCCAAATCCCCAACTCTGAAACAAAACCAGACCCAGACTCTGAACCACATTCAGAACTCAGAGGTCTATGATTGGTCCAAAAGTAGTCATCACTGGTTGCTTAATCCCTTCTGCAGGTGGACCAATCAGGGCTCTTCCTGCCATCCAGGGACTATTACCTCAATAAGACAGCCAATGAGAAGGTGAGACTTTTTCCCATCAATTGTTTCAGATAATGACATCACAAAGTCTGTAGACCTGGATTGATTGCTGTGCTTCCTGCTGGTCACAGGTGCTGGTGGCGTACCTGGAATACATGGTGGAGCTGGGGATGTTGCTGGGTGGAGAGAGGAGCACCACCCACCACCAGATGCAGCAGATTCTTGACTTTGAAACAGCGCTCGCTAACATCACTGTCCCTCAAGACCAGCGGCGGGATGAGGAGAAGATCTACCACAAGGTTACCATCTCTGAACTGCAGGTGAGCTTAACAGCAGCTGCAGGTGAGGGTGGGGGTGATGTAGCTGCACATCAGCTTAAAAACAATATCATGCCTCAGCCAAACTGGATGTGTGCGCAGAGGGTTGTGCTGCTGATCTCTGTTGTTTACACTGGAGGTGTATCTGCTGCAGAGCTGTATTTGAAAACTGCCATATACAGTATATATATACTTTAAATGTCCTGTTGCAGCAGCAACCAGTACTCTGCAGTATGATGCCATGCATCTGCTGTTCCTGCAAATATTTCACATTAAAAGAAAGAAAAGAACAGATTTAGGGAAGAAAAACACAAGATTACATTTACACTTAAACAAATGCAGAACATTTTGTGGTTGTGACATCATGTAGACATTGAAACTGTGGTCAAAGATCATTCTCTATTTTGCTGTGAACCGAACCACAGCTCACAGAGTAAATTGCCCCTGGTGACAGTTTATGAATGTGAGTGTGAATGGGTGACCGGCAAAATTGTAGTGTTTTGAAAGGTGCTCAAGAACAGAAAGACCATTTCCTCTCACATCCAGTGTGGCCTAGACCTCAAGTGCAGCTCAAAGGCCAAGATGGCCAACACAAATATTTGTCCAGTCTGTCTAGAGGGAAAAATGTATCACAAACAAACAGTATGAGTCTTCTTGGCTCAGCCACTGTGTTTGTGTTGGACTGGGTGTGTGTACGTGTGTGTGGATGGATGTTATGTCGTCTCCGTCCCTGCTGCAGCTCTCTGTCCTTCAGGGCTGCAGATGCTTTTGGGGTCCCCATGGCAACTGTTGCCATGAGCTGTTGCTACGTGCCTGTATCTGAGAGAGAGAGGGGGAGGTTAGATAACAGGTTATTATATAAACGTGGAAAAGACGAATCCTGATCTTTAATTTAATTTGATTTGCTTTTCACCTGTGCTCCAGTAAAGTAAATGACAGTAAACTGATTCATATGTGATGAAAACAAAACAAAGAAGCATCAGCTGTTGTGTTATAGGTTCTGGCTCAGAGCATCATTTATCTGCAGCCAGTGTCAACACGGGTCTCATGCTCACAAGCAAAACTGGAGAATTTATTAAATAATCAACAATTCATTAATCACATCACCTGTAAATACAAAAAACACACGAGGAAATGGATTAAAAACAAAGAAAACTAAAACGAGAAAGAGACACACATTATGTAAGAAGTAACTAAATACAGGTCCTTGGATACATTACTTATTTACTGGAGAAAAGAGCCACTTCAAATATCATCTCCACTGAATGACTTTGACAACTGCTGTATATAAATTACAATCAATCAATAAATAATGATGTTGTTTCCTAGATTCTTTTAAGACTTTATTGATCTCTGTGGGAAGATTCACAGTAAAGATGCAACATTAAAGTGATCAATAAATGAATGCATCAGTAATATGACACTATGTTTTATATAACATCACTTGTGTTTCAAGTTATTTTCATCTCTGTTTTATTCTATTAGCTCTTCAAAATGTTATTGATTGTTTTAATGTTTATAGTTCAAAGTACATTGGATGCATTTATTTATTTATTTATTTAAGTTATTCATCCAGACATTAACAACGATATGTGTTATTAGTGCTTTTTCTCAAGTAATAGTTTACTTGATATTAAGTTGTCACATCTCATTCATATTCACACAGCATAAGGTTACATTAAGTGACATAACAGGTTTGATTTCTCTGTTCTTGATGTCACAGTGCGCCCTCTGCTGGATCCTCACAGGCATTAACTCTCTCACAGATGCTGTCGCCCTGTGTTTATGGCCCTTTGTGTAGCGACTTCAAGAGAGTCTGAGAGGCTGAGGTTGGGCCCGATTGTTCGACGTACTCAACAAAATTAATTCGATTGGATCAAGGCATAAACTCATAATCAAAAGAATCACCGTAATTAAAGAACCAACCATAAATAGTGTGATCACAAACAAATAATTCCAAAGTGTTAATACACTGAGTTGTAAAAATGCATGCAATTTAAAACAAAATGTCCTCTGCGTTGAAACGTTTAGTTTTTCAGGCTTTGGGCTGGACTACTCATTTCCAGTGAAGAACAATCTTAAAACTTCAGCATACCGAGACATTTTGAAAAATACCTTTCCTCTCTTCTTTTCTCTCCCTTCTTACTTTTTCTTTCAGCTATTTGTTAAATGAAACAGTTGTTGGGGTGTGGGTGGGGGGTGCTTTCTTTGATTATGGTTCTATCTTGTCTATCCTTGAATACGTCATTACAGGCCTACATTACAGGTCATTACAGGTTCGTGTGATGGTCAGGCGTCCTAGATAGTGTATGTCTCATAGGTTTTCATTCTTCTGGTTTAACCTCAAAATATCAGATTCCTTAATTTAAAACATTTTAAAACAAACATATCTTTTCCATATATGTCTCCACACCAACAGCACCTACGGATCATGGGGCATGTAGTATTTGGATTTGACCCTGTATTCCTAGGCTAGTGTCTTTGACCATCCTGTCTCTCTGTTGTGACGTCCTCTTGCAGCTCCTGGCTCCATCCGTGGACTGGTTGGACTTCCTGCTGTCCTCGCTGTCACCATTGGAGCTGAATGACACCGAACCCGTTGTCCTGTATGCCAAAGAGTACCTGCAGCAGGTGTCCGACCTCATCAACAAGACAGAACGCAGGTCAGAATCATACAGTACAGCACAGTAACAAGGAGGGCACTTCCACATTGCTCGTCCGCCTGGCCGTCCTCATTTTCATAGTCTCAGTGGTCTTTGTCAAAGTCTGCTTAACCAGAACCAGGTCCTGACCAGGTTCAAGGTCAACCACCATTCAGTCTAATGTCCAAACACCAGCTAAAGTTCCCTGTCCCTCAGCTGGACTGTGTGCTTATATTGCTAATGTTTGCATGCTAACAGGCTAAGCTAATGTGTTTGTGCATGTGTTCAGTCTGTTGAATAACTACATGATATGGACGCTGGTTCAGAAGAGTGTGACCAGTCTAGATCAGCGCTTCGAGAACGCTCAGGACAAACTGCTGGAGAGTCTCTTTGGAACCAAGAAGGTAGTTACACCTCAGATACTGCACTGTTAATGCTAATGTAGAGTTCATGCTAATGTTAACACTACTTCTGTTACTATTGTTAATACCAATGTCGCTGTTGTTAGTATCACTGCTGCTGTTAAAGAGATAGTTCAGGTTTTTTATGGTGCTGTTGTATAAGGTACTGACTTTGCTGTGAGCGCCCCCTGCACTCTGAGACTAGAGGCCCATTCCTGTGTGGGCCTACATGTTTCAAGCAGTCTCTCAACACAGGGGGCTAATCTTAGTATGGATACACGTGTTAACTCTGTCATTAGTCTTTATAGTGTTAAAAGTAGTTGTTAATGTTGTTGTTAGCACTGCTGTTATTGCTTCTCATACATTTATTTTCTGTCACAGCAGCAGGTAAATACTCCTGACGGTCACTGTGATTGGTAATCACCCTCCTTGTGTCAGAGGTTCTCAGATTTTCAGTCCTGTTGGTGAAAATGTGAACTGATGCAGCTTTAATGGGTTCTTTAATATCCCTTTCCCACTGAGTTTGGAGCCTAGTCCTAACTTGTACTAACTACTGTTGATTAGCTCTAGTTTGGATGCTGGTTCTTGATAAATATCTGCAAATCTTCTGCAACCACCTGGCTGGTTCTTCCTTGCTATGGGTATCTGGCTGTTACTGGCTCTGACTGGTTCTATCTGGATATTACTGCTTTTGGACTCCAGGAGGCTTACTGTGTTGACGCTATTAAAAAATACTAAGAAATAAACCTGCTGGAACTGGTTCTAACCAACTCAAAACCAAAACACAAAAACCGTTCAACGCAACTACATGGTGCACCAGCAGCACAGGCACTATAATGTCTGTGAAGGTTCTTATGTTATCCAGCTCATATAGTCATCTCAAGTCCAGTTGCCTACAGCTACCTAGTGAAAATAAAGGAACTAAAACACTATTAAGTACTCATACCGTATTGTAACATTATTAGTGGGCAACTGGCTCTTAGTTGGATTTTAATTCTATGTAACAGATCCTAACTGGTTCCTATAGGGTGACACTGGCTCCAGCAGGTTGTGGATGTGAAATCTATAAAAAAAGGAACCTTTCGGTGTGAATGGGGACCTGTTCTGTTTCAATTACATTCTAACTGCCTCTCACTGGTCATCCAATTGCTTAACCTAACTTCCTGTAACTGTTTGCTGTAGTCCTGCACGCCGCGCTGGCAGACCTGTATTGGGAACACTGACGACACACTGGGCTTCGCTCTTGGAGCGCTCTTTGTTAAGGCAACATTCGACAAACACAGCAAAGACATTGTGAGTCGCCGTCTTTACTGCACGTGTTTACACGTGCAGAAATACTGATTTCTGCAGGGACAGGTACACCTTCACCTAAATAATGTCTGTCTCTCTGTTTTTATACTTCAGGCTGAGGAGATGATCAACGAGATCCGCTCAGCATTTAAAGAAGCTCTTGACCGACTAAGTTGGATGGACGACCAAACCAGACAGGCTGCAAAAGACAAGGTATGCACACAGGTGGACGTGTGGACATGCAAAGGTGCATTCACACCAAACATGACTACTTTGAATGTTTCTAGCATTAGCTCCAGGAGAGAAGTGATGTGTTGTATCTACTTGTGTGACTGTGGTCATGTCACTTTTTGTGTGAACGTA
This sequence comes from Solea solea, assembly GCF_958295425.1. NCBI lineage: Eukaryota > Metazoa > Chordata > Actinopteri > Pleuronectiformes > Soleidae > Solea > Solea solea. Next base: position 19,017,281 of record NC_081140.1, on the reverse strand, counting down.
CCTTACAGCAAATGTCTGAACAAATCTCTTATTGTCCCTGTTTGTCCTTTGCTAGGCAGATGCGATCTATGATATGATCGGATTCCCAGAATTCATCCTGGACCCCAAAGAGTTGGATGATGTTTATGATGGGGTAAGTGGAGGCGATCGGTGTTTACTTATCCACCTGCAGACAGTGAAGCATGCCTATGATGCTGATAACTGGCGGGTTCTGTATGTTTCAGTACGAAGTGTCAGACGACAGCTTCTTCCAGAACATGATGAGCTTCTACAACTTTTCAGCGCGAGTGATGGCCGACCAGCTGAGAAAGACACCCAACAAAGACCAGTAACTGACACACACGACAAGTATTGGTGGACCGATAGGACCACAGATTAACTCCTCCTCCTCTTCCTCCTCTTGTTTTCTCACCTCTCCTACTCTCCTTGTTTCTTCTCCACCTCTCCTTGTTTTCTTTCCTCCAGGTGGAGTATGACACCTCCTACAGTTAACGCCTACTACATGCCCACAAAAAATGGCATAGTCTTTCCTGCTGGAATCCTTCAAGCTCCGTTCTATTCCCACAACCATCCCAAGTTGGTTCTCCACTAAGTCTACCTGTCTGTCTGTCTGTCTGTCTGTCTTCCTGTTTGTTTGTCTGTACACCTGCCTGTATGTCTATACAATAGATACGTTGTTGTTTTTTTGTGAATTTAAGCTTAAACTTAAAATAAATCATGATTTAATGTCATCATCTGGACAAACCTTACATGCCAACTCCAGTATATGTTATGTCTGTTTGGATTGGCTGTAATGAAGACAGCAGCCTCTAGGGGGGTCAAGAGGACTTTCTCACGTATACATTGTGTGTTTTTAGGTCACTGAACTTTGGTGGGATCGGAGTGGTGATGGGTCACGAGCTTACTCACGCCTTTGACGATCAGGGTAAGTCTGGGTCATTGGTTTTGACTTTTGTCAATTATGACATTCTCATCCTGATTTGTCTTATCGATCATGACAAACAGTTTTGACTCATCCCTGCTCTTACATTTCACCATTCCTTTAACAACCAACTGCTTCCTTTTTACACCTCCTACTTCTACACATCAGGTCGTGAGTATGATAAAGAAGGAAACTTGAGGCCATGGTGGCAGAACACGTCTGTGGAGGCATTTCGTCAGAGGACAGAGTGTATGGTGGACCAGTACAGCCACTACACTGTCAATGGAGAACATATTAATGGAAAACAGACACTGGGAGAAAATATTGCTGACAACGGAGGCCTGAAGGCTGCGTACCATGTAAGTACCAACATTTGACCACATGACCTATGTTGGTCTGAGGTAACAAAGCATCACACCATGTTTTTCTTGTCTTCAGGCCTATCAGTCATGGATCCAGAAAAATGGAGACGAAAAGAGACTTCCTGCTGTCAACCTGACCAATGACCAGCTCTTCTTTGTGGGATTTGCCCAGGTAAACGAACAATAGTGTGGCATTCACAGGGATCTGTACTTGGCTCACTTCTGATTCTAGTGACCCTGGTTCTCAAGCCATAAGCTGATAACTGATGATTTATATTCATGTTGTGAAATGACTCTATCAAATCTGTAATGGCGCTTTTCCACTACCCAGTTCCAGCACTGCACGACTCAGCACAGTGCGACTTGTCGTCCGACACAAGAATCAAACTGAAAAATACCAAACTGTAGATCAGTTAAAAAGACTTAAAAATCCTGAAGATGTGCATTAATCTCCAACATATAGCAAGGCAATTTCTAAAATCTCAATATTTCACAGAGGAGTCTGGTATATTTAAAGACAGGACTGCTGAAAGCCGTTTTCGCTGTATTGCAGTTCAGTGACTGTGTCAGATGACTCTGCCTATGTTGAGGAGCTGCTATAGTAAAGAAAAACCATACCAAACCATACAGAGTAGAGTCATGCCGTGCCGTGCCGTGCCAAGCCGTGCTGGAACTGGGTAGCGGAAAAGCCCCCTGACTTTTCTGTCAAAAATGATTCCTTCAGATTCACCTCAGTTACCCAAACTTAACAAAGGTGGCAGCAGTAGCCCATCATCCTCTGTGTCCTCACAAATGACACTTTATAGAGTTTTTGTCTATGAACTTTGGTGTGAGAGAGTGAGCAGTACACAAAGGTGCTGCAGGACTCACTTTTCTTGTCTGCAGTCCTCTGACTTTGTCGTGTTCCCTTCAGGTGTGGTGTTCAGTTCGGACACCCGAGAGCGCTCATGAGAGCCTGGTGACCGATCCTCACAGCCCTCCCAGATACAGAGTCATTGGCACACTTGCCAACTCCCCAGACTTCAGTCGACACTTCAACTGTCCCACGGGGACACCAATGAACACTGGGAGACGCTGTGTGGTCTGGTAGACAGACTGAGGCTGTCTGGAATCTGTTATCGATCAACAGCTTATTTATCAGGAGTTGTACAGGGGGATACTCAGTGGACTTCACACAGTGACATGAAGGACTGATGACGACAAAGAAGCCACGTGAGGAGTTGCTGATTTCTGCTTCATCACTGTTATTGTTTTCGTTATTATTAGTGGGCTGTGGTGTGTGTGTGTGTGTGTGTGTGTGTCTGTGTGTTGTCAAACATGAAAGTCTCTCCGATCTGAAAACATCACTGTGATGACATCTTATAAAGTTTAATTATTACATCATAGATTGTGGTCCTGGATATGATTATGGTATGGATCTAGACTTTTCCATCTGTTATTCCAAGAATTATTCCAGTTCTCTGAAACATGAGTGAGGCAGTGAGATATTATGACGAATGTTGAAAGAGAACTGTCAGAAAATGGACCTAGATTTGTCCTTTCAGAAAGCTCTGCAGGCTTACCTGAGGCGTGGGGCACTTTTTGAGGTGTAGCGACGATTAGTTTTGTTTTTGTGTGTGAAGTTAAACACTGGAACTTTACAAAGTGGATAATTTCAGAGCAATGGAAAACTTTATGGCGACGACATCACACCAGAGGCAAAGGGTATTATTTTCCTGTGATGAGATTTGATACAAAGTCAGTACAAAGTTAACACAAATGATCCTGTGTCCGGACTTTTTAATAATTTGTGAAAAGTCACGTTAAATGTTAGTGTACCATGAGACACATTTGAAGGTGTGAAGTCAAACCTCAGCCAATAAGAATCCAGCTGCACTGCGGCCATGTGCCTTGTTCCATGTTGTTGTTAAGTCACTTCTCTCCTTTTTAAACACCATTTCCCATAATTGTCAGATGCTCTGAGCTCATGTTGCCTTCAAATGTTCACAACAATACATCCGTCATGTGGCGTTCGCAAAAGCTCAGACTTCATGAGTTGTGGCCCGTTTGCTGATGTTGTCAGAAATGAGAGATGTATTTCCTCTAACTTTTATACGAGTCTGCTAAATTGTCAGTCAAAGTCTTTTCTTCTTTGCCCGGTCCCGACTTCAAATGTTTCATCTCACTGAAGCCAACAACATGTCTTCATGGATGGGATTAGCAAGATCTGCGTCACCTGGCACATTTAACATGACTAACATGACATTTGGGTCAAGTCCTGTCTTTGCACTGACTTTGTGTGTAATCACATTGTGCAAAACAATTTCATTGTACAATAAATACGGGACGTTGTGACTGGTTTTTCCTTTATGTTTGAATGTAAATTGGCGGTTGGTGAAGGAGGCACTGCATCTCCACCAAAATCACATCATCCTTTCTTCCTCAGGCCATCGCATGCATCCCCAAAAAATTCATCAAAATGTATTTTAAACTTTGAGTCATGCTGCTCACAGACAAACTGGATCAAATCCTAACCTCAAAAAACAAACAAATAGCTTTACAATACAAACAATACTGAATTTCAATGTAAAGTTTCATTTCAGTTGATTTATAAACTGAAGTTGTAAGAGATTAATACATTTATTTAATTTTTTTTAAAATTTGATCAAAACTTAACTTTTTTAAACATTAACCTCTAAGTGAAAAAAAAAAAATCTGTGGACGTGTTTTATTCTGAGATCGTTAGTTTGTGTGCACATCAAACCTACTGTAACTACTAACCACTATACTAGTCTTATCATGTTAACCAGGAACAAGTGCAACAAAAAAACACAGGCCTTGTTAAAAAAAAAATTATGGTTGTAAAAAGTGAATTTGGATAAGTTGCCTTAAAATTTTTAAGTAAAAGCCTTAAAATGTGAGTTTCAAGTGCTGATGTCACCTATTGCCATGAAAGTATAATCAGTTTTTTATAGGGTAACCTCAGAGGCTGATTTGACCTGACAGACATGGTGCAGTCAGCTTAAAATGAACAGCATTTCAGAGTGAATCAAGTTTTTGTTTTGTTTTCTAAAATATTAAAATTAGATTTTACTCTTAGGTTTGCAACTAAAACTAAATAAAGTTTGTTTTATGGTTCATCTCTTTTATCTTGTTTTTTAAGTAAGAATGCGTAGAAATGCGATAATTGAATTAAAGAAATGGTTTTTGCCATTTGATTCTTAGCCTCAGCCTTCGTTACCCATGATCCTTTACGCTGGACTCACATGTTCACGTTCACTCTGAATGGAGTAGCACCAAGCGCCGCCAAACTACATTGTGGATTTGTTGCTTCACTACACTCACATTGTGTGCGGCAGAAGTTCCGAAATGTTCAACTTTCTTCATGTCATCCTGAGCGTGAACCAGAAGTTGAGAAATGTTGAACTTTCCTCGCATCAGCACGGGTGCCTGCCAATCAAATCACCTGTAACACTAGCTCAGACACCTTACAGTACAAACAGAGCTCACAGACAGGGTTGTTCTCCTCGTTATCAATGCTTTTTGCTGGACAAAATGTGCCAAACAATGGTGAATATTGCATCACCTTCACTTAGCATTAGCAACTCTTGCTACGTAGTTAGCCATGGCAGATTCTGGTCTGCTAACCTCTGATAGCTACCTCCAGGGACATTCTAAGACGCTTAACATAGCTTAATGTCCGAGAACAGCGACCGATCGTCACCAAATTTCTCATAGACACCTCTACTCATGTCCACTTTACAGACAAAACAGAAACCCCAGTATTAAAAAAGCTTAATGTAGCTTAATGTCCGAGTGTGTCTGTAAGAAACAAAGATTCACAGATGCTTATCCTAGACAGCATCCATTATATTGTGGATTCCGTTTTCATTTTTGGAGAGGTGAAAGTGGACATGATTGGAGACGTCCATGAGAAATTTGGCGATGATTGATCGCTGTTTGCGTGCGTTAAACTACGTTAAGCTTTTTCACGTTAAGCCCCTACCTCCAGCACCAAGAGTCACACCTGCTCACCGTCAAACGTTGACATGACATGTACATGTGAGTCCAGTGTTACGGCCTGTACATACTCATTATCTGTGTGTGTCCTTATGACAGGGGTCATGGGCATGGTCAGGGTAAAAATAAAAGCAATTGTTCAGTAGGGGATATTAGCTTAAATTTATATCACAATATTTCACAACAATTCAAAAGTAGTTTTGCTCTGGAACGGATTCAAAGGCTACAAAATGAATTAGGAAATACATTTTTAAAAAACCACATGGAATAACTCATAACTTGTTATTAAGTTGCGGGACGCATGAAATGGATTGTGGGGCCGCATCGCGAGTTTGAGACCCCTGCTCTTTAGGAGTTCTGCACTGGAGTTTCTTGTGAAGTATAAAATGTCCTGACTAGAACTAGCTTTGTTAAATGTCTCTGTTCTTGCCGAGTATGTACAGGCCTTAAGTGTTCAATTCTGACAGTTGGTGGAGCTCTCAGCCTCATCTGGACTTCATCATCTAAAACAAACATTAAAGTGGGTATTGTGACAACACTGCACACTGTGTGTGTGTGTGCATGTGTGTGTTTGCGTATGTGATGTTTTTTTGTTCAGAAGAAGCTGCTTCCTGCCAAAGATGTTTCTGTGTGTGTGTGTATGTGTGTGTGTGTGTGTATGTGTGTGTGTGTGTGTGTGTGTGGTCTGTCTGTCTTTGTGAGGACCCCAGTCTTCAAACCTTCATATTGAGGATATTTCAGGCGATATCGTCGGTCCTACTCATGAGATTAAACCTGGCTGTAAAGTAGAGGCCTGACAGTGTGTTATGTTCCTAGAGGTCCTCACAAGTATGGAAAGACAAACATGTAAGTGTGTGTGCGCTTTGGGGGTCAAAGATGTGTAATACTGTGTTTGTCCTGTCCAGTAGACGACAGTAGATCTAGACAGGGCTTGTTGGAAGTGCCATCTCTCTGTCCTGAAGGGCCTAAGCTGCTCTGCTTGTCCAATCAGAGAGCTGTGCCGTCGACAGCCGCCTTCAGAGGTTTAATCAAATTGTGTAAAGAAAGCATGACTTGGATGTTTTCTGCAGATTTACAGAAATACTTAAAACATTAAAGATTATATGATTCACAACATGTGATTGTGTCCTTTGTGTGCTTTCCTTCCAAATGTAAGACCTGATGATGTGAATAAATACTCCCTCATTTATTAATCTGTATGTATACTGTAGAAAGAAATCTACATATTAAATATATTGTTAATATTGTTGAGTAAACACATGCCCTCAGTATTACAGTAAGAACTGGTCTGTGTCTGACACAGTGTCAGCTGTCGTTCACTCAGCTTTTACTCACCTGGAGAGCATGGAATTCTGTCAGGCTAATGTTCTTGGAATTAAGCTCTGCTTTTAACACCGCAGACTTCGGTCGGTAAACTGCTCCAGTTTGGACCAAAACCATCTCCCTACATCTGGGTCCTTCATTGCTTGACAAACAGGCCAAAGTCTGTTCAGATCCATGGCATCTTATCTTCCACCATCTAACTGAACAACACCAGCTCCCCACAAGGATGTCCTGTACATGCTACATGCTGTACATGCCTTAAGGAGACGGTCATAGACTATTTGCTGCTCTTCCACTGCTCCTCATTGGAGGAGCAGCTGGCTCTGTCAGAGATTTCTTCCTGTTAAAAGACAGTGTTTTCTCTCCACTGACTCCTAGTTCTTGCTCAAACTGTTGGAAACACTCTCCTGCACTGGTGTTCACTGAGTGTTTGGTGCTGCATTTCATGACTGACATTCTAGACGTAGAATGTCAGTAACTCCCGATTTTTTCCGGTAAATCTGCTCAGAAATGACCAGCAGCAGCCTCGCTTCCTTGGAGAACAACAAGTCTGAAGTGCAGCTTCTCCACAGAGGCTGTCAGACACATCAACTACTGCAACTGTGCACTTAGTTATGTGCAACTATGTGCTCTTTTTAAGATGAGGTTTTAGGTTATTTATTTATTCATAGAGTCTATTTTAGCAATTGTATTACTTTTGTTTAGAAACGTTATTTCTAATGCTGCTGGACCTGGGGAACAACTCTCATTCCTTCATGTTTTTAACGTGTTTGAATTACAATAAATTTGAATCCAATTGGTCTGGATTTTGTCATTTCTCTTGCTGCTGTTCTGTTATTTCTAGGTCAAAGCCGAGCAATTCAACTCGCCATCGAATTACCCAGATGTGTCAGACCGTACAAATATAGTACAATTTGAGTTGTTTACATGTCTTTGGTTTTATCTGGACACACATGTAAACATACTGACTCATAACCGTTGCTATAGTAACGTCTGGCATCCACACAATTCCAGAGCATTCACACCCATAAAAACAGGACTGTTGAGGAGCTGCTGCTGCTGCTTTGGTTTGAAAACACTGGACTTTCTCTGGAAAATTTCCATTTCTGTTCACCCAGTAGTAGAAAGTGGGACTTTTATTTATTAGGGACAAAACAAGTAACGTCTTCAAGTTTTCTAGAGAAGTTCTAGATACCTTAAATGTATTAGTCTTTGTCTCACAGTCTTCACATTGGTGCATCTCATCTGATGTGTGGTTACCTGAGTCAGCTCAAGCTCACTGGATACAGTCAGTGTTGTACTAAGTAGCAGAAAACAAATAAACACTGAAAATAAATGAAGTCTGTGCTGTTTGTTGACCAAACTACTGTATATCAACATGAACTTTCAGAGCACGGGCTGGGAGGGCGGGGCTAAGCTCTCTCCCTCACACACACATACACAGCGACACACACACGTACACAGCTGTTGCGCCCGTGAACTCACCTGAGTCCCGTCACCGTCTACAAGAACAGGTGAGTGCGACTGATCCATCAGCTGTTTTTTGGTGAATCATTAAGTTCTTTAATCTGCGCGTGAGAGTTAGAGTTATTTTGTATCAAAAGTTTGGAGCGCGGGCATCGAGGAGACGGTTGATACTACTGCTGCGCTGTGTGTGTGCGTGTTAAATTAATGGCCTTTTTAGGACCATTTCTGGCATAAACACGGACCTTCTCAGGACCACTAGTTCTCATGGAGACCAAAGCCTGGTCCTAAGAATCTCATTTCGAAGGAACTGGTGGATTTTAGGGCTACAATTTGAATTGTGGTTAGGCTAAGGGGTTAGGAGTTAGGATTACCCATACTCATCTTTTTAGGCTACCCAAATGAATAGAAATCAGTAAGAGTCCTTAAGTATAGATAGCTGCATGTATGGGGGGATTGGCTCTGATCTGGCAACACAGATCTGCTGTTATGACCTTTAAAATGAAACGGTGATATGTCAGTTTTAAACAAATGATAATAAAAAGCAAATATGATATGAGTGATTTCCATTTAGAACGGGTTAAACGACATTCTGCTTTTAAATAAACACTCTGTGAGTGTGTGTGTGAATACAATTAAGAAAAAGCGAGGACATATTGTTCCTCATAAATTTAAAGGTCCTCTGAGAGTAAATGGTTTGGTTAAGAATTGGGGAATTGTTTTAGAACATAGAGTATTCATAAAAACAGAATAATTGTTGCACGAAGATTTGGAAAAGTGTCAAATTAAGAAGGAAAGTCTGAAATTGAACTTGTGTGTGTGTTTCTGCTGCAGAGGGACAGTGAGAAAGGTGGGGGGGGCAGATGGAGGACGACGGCAGCCTGCTCATCGGCATGGACACCAAGCCGGGGAACAGCTACGGCAGTGTCACCACGGTAACTGCTGTCAGCTTATTCACTGCAACACTCTGACTGACTGTTGGACAACACAATCAGAAAAGATGTCAGATAAAAAGGATAGTGTGTGTTGACGATACTGACACACAGTTAGCAGTCGGTGTGCCGTGTGCACCCTTTGTGCTGAGAACCATCCTCACTCTCAGTCAAAACAGTAGCTCTAACAGCTTAAACAAATGACACAGCAGCGCTTTCCCAGTTCTTGTCTCTAATCAGAGGTTTTAATGGCCATTGAAGGAAACAGGAAGAGTGAACTTGCACAGAACTTTAGGCAACACAAGATGTTTGTTCCTGGTCGCTCCTCTCATCAGTGTGCCTGTCAGAAATCTCATCAACAGCAGAAAGAGTGAAAGTCATGAAAATCACGTCTGTTGAAATGATGAGTGATGTTGAAGGATAGAAAAGTGTTGGCTGTATTTTCTCGCTGTTGTCACAACATTTTAGTGTAAGGATAATTTAAAATTCGAATGACATTACATTCAACATTCTTATTGTTCTCTCAGTAACGGGGTGGGGGGGGGCACTGCCTGAGGGCGGGGCCGTTCCGTGCCTGCTGAGAGCCACTTTGCATTGCTGCCTGTGCGTACATGTCTGATTTCTTACTTAAACGAGCATTCTGCTCATCAGAATCAGAAACAGTTTTATTGCCAAGTTAGTGACAAACATACAAGGAATTTGCTTTGGCGCTCTGGTGCCTGAGACAACACAATGTAACACGGTATAAAGACAACACATACAAAGACAACACAATATAACAAAGACAACACAATTAAAAATACATCCGTACTCAAACCCGCATTCCGTTTGAGTGGCGGCAATTTCTCACCAGGAAATCACCCTCATTTGTGTTTCCTCTCATTCTTTGATTCCTTGAGTGTGGTTACCAGCGGACCTTTCTCTTTTGACCAAAACGAGAATTTGCCTGGACTAGAAAGTGTTATGCTACATGGTGGGTACACCCTGGACAGGTCGCCAGTCCATCACAGGACAATTTAGAGTGTCTAATTTGCCTAAGCCCCAAATAAGTTGGAGAACCCAGAAAAACCCACGCACACACGGGGAGAACATGCAAACTCCATGCCTGTAAATATATTACCTGTGCTAAATCCGTTATTATTTTTCAGAATGCACCTGCTCAACCTTTAGACAGGAACGTGTTCAGTGACGGGTCGACTCGAATTGGTGAGTAAAACCAGAGACAGAGGGGACAGAAAGTTGGGCGGAGAGGATCTGTCGTCAGACTTTTGTGTAAACGTCAATCAGGAGAACATATGACTGTATTAGTGATGAAATATGTGAGATGACATTGACGCTACTCATCAACATTTTTAACTCGCTAGTTAACTAACTTGACAGAGGTCAAAGGTCAGACTGGAGTAGAAATGTTGTCCAGATGGCCTGAAGGCTGTGCTTTTCTTTGATTAGATTTCGTGCTGGTGTGGGAGGAGCCTCACAGCTCACAGAAGGAAGGTGCAGGTGTTAACCCCGCCCACCAGAGGTGGAGAGATACATTTCTGAGCAGACTGCGTCGCTCTGGACTGCTGCAGGAAGAGGTACGCAAAACAAACAGCACCTAGAGACTGAGGGCGAGAAAATCAAGCAGTCTTATCACAATGTGATAAATTATATAAATCAACACGACAATGACGTTTCACTTTTCTAATGCAAGTGAAAGTTTGAGTCAGCAACTATTAATATTAATATTGTGACTCCAGATTATTTGTTTATTTGGGTGGAGACAGGCTCTTTTAGTACTAAAGGTTGTTGTTGTGTTGACTTCAGGGAACAAATACAAAAAAAACATGCTATCTCAGTTTTTGTGAGATTTTGGCAATCATTTTCCAGAGTTGTCAAGAGTTTGCATTATGCAGTCTGTTAATGTCACATAAAAGGTAAACACCAGCAAGATCCACAACAAAAGGTTGGTAAACAGCATTTAGGGGATTCTCTAATTAAACAAGGAAAACACACAAAAAAAGTACATCCACGCTAAATGCACTCATTTAACACACATCAGTAAACAAACTCCCAATATGCCTGGGGCAAATACAAAAGCTAACTGTAGTTATAGCAAAGTGTGAGGACCATTTTAAATAAGTAACACACATATTTTTGGTGTGAGAGATGTTGCTGAGGTGAAATTATACCCCATTTAATCCAGAAAACACTGTAAGATTATCAGTGAAGGCTAGAGTTGTTTTTTCCTTCCCCTGACTTGTTTTGTTTCCGGTCCATCCGTGATATCACATTTCAAGCACGGGTGAAATAAAACCAAACACAACAAGGCAGAGAAACCCCTGTTGTCGTTTTTTTAGTAGCTTCATTCAGGTTTGAAAATCCTTAATGAAGATGTTGTAGATGTTTGCGTCACCTGAAAACAATATACAGTAACTCAGGGATTAACTATTTGGTATCATATGTTTTGGCTTCACACCTGCACCCGTGCACTGCAGATGTTACCATAGTTACAGTAGATCAAAGTGTGAAACAAACAAGCTTTTGTGAATTGCTGTATGTCCTCACAATGTCGTCATATTTGACCAAGGGGAGGAGTAAAAAAAAAAAGAGACAGTGAGAGGGCCAAGTATGGAGCCCTGTGGGACTCCACAGTGCAGAAGCTGACCTGGTGGACAGAGACGATTTCCTTTGTTTGCCTTCTCCCCGCAGAAGAAAGTCTCTCATGCGAAGAAGAATATCTGCTTTGTCCTGCTCAGTGCTCCATGGAATGTCCTCTGTTACTACGCTGAGGACATCAGTCTGAGAGTCCCCCTGCAGGTAAAGCACATGGCTGTCTCAGCAAAGATTATTGTCCTGTGTCCTCAGCCATGTCCTGACCCGTTTCTATCGTTGCTTGCGCAGGTGGTCAACTCTCCAAACATTACTGGGTCTGAACAGCTCCTGTTGAAGCTGTCCCTCCCCAACCCCATGGCCCAGGATGTCCCCAACCCACCAGTTTGTTACTACACCTGTCAGTTTAGGAATAACAAGCTGGAAAGGTATTACTCCATCCTTTTTACCGTATAACTTTTTAGATTAAAGCAATGATTCAGTGTTATTTTAAGTTTAATTGTATGAGGTACGAAAGACTGTGCTTTCTGCATAATTTCACTATGTAAGATTTTTTTCAGTTTTTCTTGCTGGCAGCCATGTTTCCACTAAGAGACACACACAACACAACCAGCTCTGATTATGTGTCCGTAGCTATGGTTACATGGACACAAGTTAATAGAAATAAAAATATGTCATGGAAACATGCCAATCCAAAAACTCTAATCTGATGCAGCCCCTTAGGAAACGAGAGAGCTGGTACATGTATATGCCAATCGTCATTTGGATCAGTGGATGTGATTATGACTCACTGGTTTGGTGCCATCATGTGCCTGATCCTCGTAAACGTGACCTATTTCTATTTTCTTACTCCTGCTGTATTTCCATTCCAAAAGGAAGAGCTAGAGGAGGGAAATAAAACGCATAACAGACAGGGCGGGGAAGTGAAACTTCTTCTGCTGCTCCTACTTCTAGGGAATTATGTCAAAACACATCAACGATGCAATTGTAAATTCCCATCAAATCTTTTGGTAGTGAAGACATATTTCACATGTGAACATAGGTAGTGCCTCATACAACCACACTACAATATACATGCGCTCACTAATGAGCTCACTATGTTCAACATTTCAAAAGCTGAAAGGAGTTGAGAATAGAGAGGACAAACAAAGCTAAGGTCTGAATTTAACTGGAAAGTCTTAGTAATTTGTGCACAATCAATCAAAGTTGTATGACTCCGATTGTATGAGTGTCAGTTGCAGAATGAGAGCAGGGAGCAGTTGAAGTGTCTTAAACAATTAATCCAGTTTGTGTTTCACAGGTTTTTAGGCAGCAATGACAGAGAGACGTTTTTTAAAACAACTCAAAGACACCAGGTGGTGAGTTCACAAACACACAGCACGGTGAACACATCTCAGGACAAATGAGCTCAGGACACAACACAACCTGACCAGAACCAGTTAGAATAACACCATGTGACCTCCTGGTCACATGGTGTTATCCACAAATGTGAGGAATATGTGATCACATGAACATATTCCCATGTTCTATTTTCTTCATGAGCTTAAAATGTCCGGATATCACTCACTCTGTCTGTCCCCTGTCACACGCAGAGGTGGAAAGAATACTGAAATATTCTACTCAAATAAAAGTATCACTATTTTTGATAAAATTTACTTAAGTAAAAGTACTGATCTAAAAATGCAAAGTTACCGAGGTACTTTTTTTACAAGGTACTTTCTTGTGTTGTGCAAAAAAGGACAACAATTGTTTTTAATTAAAGGCAAACGTGCTGACAAAATAAAATATGTTAACACATAATGTATCAGTCAACGTGGGTCAAAGGTCACAAATGCTTTAACTTTCTCACTCACTCAGGGACCTTAATTAGGGCCAATTCACCTGTCCTCATCACTCACCTGGCTTCGTCATTCACCTGTCCTTATTTCTCACCTGTCCTTGTCATTCACCTGTCCTCATGACTCACCTCTCCTCATCATAATTCACCTGTCCTCATCATCATTCACTTGTCCTCATCATTCACCTGTCCTCATCATCATTCACCTGTCCTCTTCACTCACCTGTCCTCATCATTCACCTGTCCTCTTCACTCACCTGTCCTCATCATTCACTGCAAAGGTTTCTGGTGCATGAATGTATTATTATTTTTTAATTCAGGCTGGGTTTTTTTTACACAGTAACTGATGTGATTTAAAAATGTAGCAAAATACAGTACTTGTGTCTGACTGTGGGTTAAAAAAATGTCCTTAAGTAAACGTAAAAAAAATTTAAGAAGTAAAAGTTAAGTTTCTTGTACTTTAAGAAGTATAAGAAACTCTCTACTCAATAACAGTAACACAAGTAATTACTTTCCACCTCTGCCTGCAGCTACAACGCAAACACACAAACATTGTCTTGTTTTCACAAACTGATTTATAATAGATTTTAATTATTTTCTTTTTCATTTAGTTTTTTAAAAAGACGTTATTATTCTGATCCACACTCTCGACCTGAAAGTGACGTTAGTGCAAGCTGCCATTAAAAAAAAAAAAAGAAAGAAGAAATAAGTGTTAAAAACTCTCTTTAGTTTGTCTAAGTGTGATAACAACATCAGTCAACAGTGTGCTGCTAATGATAGATAATCCCTTAACTCTGACATAGCCTAATTAACTTAAGTAAAGTGAAGAATGTGTTGTAATAAACCTTGTCTTCATCTTCAGTTCTGACCTAGTTTCTTAACAACTGCTTAATTAACTTAAGTAAAGTGAAGAATGTGTTGTAATAAACCTTGTCTTCATCTTCAGTTCTGACCTAGTTTCTTAACAACTGCTTGTGCTAGTTACAAATATTCCCAGATCCTGGTCCTGGTCTTAACAGGGTGTAGGCTCCATCCTCACATTAGTTCTAAGATAAGCTTCTTTGGCGTGCAGGAAGCTTCAGTCAACACACGGACGCTGCCAACGCCTGCTCCTCAAACACACTCTAGTTAGAAAGTGCACACATCTACAAACACTACTTTGCGGCTTAAGCAGTTTTGTAAATGTTTCCGGAATACAACTGAACTACAAACTAGTGTGCAATGAAATTCAGATGTAATTGTTTTACATACAAGAGTCAGTGACAGCTTGGACCAGCAGTGTGGTGTGTGAAGGTGGTGTTTCCTGTGCACAGTGGAGGTTATTATACTAATAAAATAACAAAAACTAAAATTGAAAAAACATTTAAAAGTTTAAAAAATAAATAAATAAATAAATAATTAAAAAAAAAAAAAAAGCAAATTAACTGAAACTGAAGAACAGAATAGAATAGCAGCTTTATTGTCGCTATATTGTTGCAAGGACAGTGAAAAACAATTTAGCACCATCTCTCTCAGCAGCACATTCAAACATAATCCTTCTGGGTTCATATGAAGTGTATTTATTTTTTCTCTCCCATCAATTTTGACAGGTTTTATTTGAGGCAGCGTTTTCTTTCATTCATAATAAAATGTTCTCAATTTGTTTTTGTGTACAATGTTACAATAATATTTGTTATGTAGTTAATTGGGTTGAGTTGCTTCATCCAAGTCAGGGGTGTCAATCTCAAATGACCTGAGGGCCAACGAGGTCAAGAGGGGGCCGGTTTAGAGGAAAAAAGTGGGGGGGAAAAACCCCAATATGAGCTTAAAATTATAACACACTGTTGTGTCATGATATCAGTAAAGATATTCATGATCATATTCCACAGAACTTCAAACTTAAAGTGCTTGTTTTAAATGTTCACAATAGTAACATATATATGGTGCTAAATAAATCTACTAATAGCAAAAACAGAGAACTAAATCGAAAACTAAGTAAAAACTACTGTGCTAAACTGCTGTTCTTCATCCTTATTTTGCATATTCTTTTAAAGTGTTTTATGTTAGACTGTTCCAAAATGTAATCCCCGAGATTAAACACGCATCATTTATATATAATTTTAGTTTCCCTCTTAAATATATAGAAATGTCATGTTAGTAACTCACAAAGTCCCTCAGAGAAGCATACTGGGCCTGATTCTGTTGATATTGGACCAGGAATAACAATTACTACCAAGCAGGAGGCGCCTAGCAGAACATATATGCTCAATAAGGACAGTATGAATATGCATCATGCAGAGTTGTCCCTGCAGTGACAGTGTCTTTGTCCCCACAGTTGTATGAGATTCTGGCCAGGACTCCGTATGGTTCTGTGAAGAGGGGACAGGTGGGAATTGACCGAATGCTGAATGAGCAGGTCTTCACCGCCGCCTACCCGCTGCATGAGGTGAGTTTCTCACCAGAAAACAAACCCATGAAACACATGTAAATATGTAATGACCACATAACTGTAAAAATCTGTCTTTGCAGGGTGATTATATGCAGCCCACGCCCACAGTGTCCCCTCAGTCTTTGAGTACAAGACAGATACTGTACACGTACTGGGCCAAGTGGTCCTGCTGGAAAAGCTACCAACCATTGGACCACATTAGGGAGTACTTTGGAGAGAAGATAGCACTTTACTTTGCCTGGCTTGGTAATTATGACATTTTTTGGAGTGTCTGACTGTGGGTTTACATGGTAGCTGTGTGTATCTGACTACTGGTTTCAATAGTCACGTCTGTCTGACTGTGAGTTCAAAGGATAACTATGCCTGGCTGTAGGTTACCATGGCAGCTGTGTCTGACCACAGAGTTTTTATGATGTCTGACTGAATGTTTCCATGGTAACTGTGTCTGACTGGTAGGTTTCTACACTGCTTGGCTGTTGCCAGCGTCTCTCATTGGGACTGTGATCTTCCTGAATGGTTTGTGGCTCATGGCAACTGACGTTCCGGTGTAAGTAATTAGCTGTTTCATATCTAATGATATATAAAACATTGTATTATAATGTATATTTAAATGCAGTATATTTCAATAATTATGACCAACCACCTTATGGCTTAATACCTGTAATTCTCAATACATTTTAATAGCAAGAACACAGGTTCCGGGATGCTTCCTTGAGGGACTCCACGTGCTACTGTTTTAGCTACATGATTTAAAACTTTATTTTCCTGTGTGTGCGTGTGTGCGTGTGTGCGTGTGTGTGTGTGCGTGTGTGCGTGTGTAGGAAGGAGGTGTGTGACACTAGAAACAACTTCCTCATGTGTCCAGCATGTAACATCTGCACTTACTGGAACTACTCCAGCATCTGTGTTACCTACAAGGTAACATGTCCCCCCAGTCGACTACTCTGTCCTGCGTGTGTGCGTGCGTGCGTGTGTGTATTTTCTGGCATGCAATGTCATCAGAAGAATAGCTGTGCAAACCTGTATGTGTGTGTGTCTCAGTTGGGCATCCTGTTTGATAATGGAGGGACAGTCTTCTTCAGCGTCTTCATGTCTCTTTGGGCCGTCACCTTCCTCGAGTATTGGAAGAGAACCTGTTCAACTCTGTCTCACCGCTGGAACTGCTCCGACTTCGAGGAGAGTGAGGTGACTGCCTCGACGCGTGAACCTGTCACACAATCTCTGACTTACTGTGAATTGCTTCATCGTCAGTGAGATGCATTCACGGGCAAACGGCAGGAAACCCACCCTCTCTCTCTCTCCCTTCCATCATCCACAGGAGCGACCTCGCCCTGAGTTCACAGCCATGGCGCCAATGACCATGAGGAACCCTGTGACTGGAGCGGAGGAACCATATTTCCCTGAAAACAAACGGTTCAAAAGGATTTTGAGTGGCTGTATTGTCATCATAGTCTTGGTGAGTCACCCGGTGTCTTACCTTTTTAAGTAAGTGTAGTAAGTGTAGTTGTGTTACATAGTGACAGATAGTCAGCACTGTACCTGCAACGAGATTCATGGAGCACAACACTTCCCCGTGCAGTTGGTTGTGCTCTCATGTTTTGGTTGCCAACGAATAAGACAATAACCATGGATGGTTATGTGTGAGGGCCACTGGTACCCGCACTTGTACAACGCATCACTCCGAGAATACAAGGACATACAATTGGGAGTGACCTCTTGGGGTAGAATTGTTCCTACTGAAGACACCTTTATCCATTCACTCTCTCACCCCAAAGTCAATAGAGAAAATCATTTTCTTTTTGTCTCTGAGGAAAAAAGAAGGATTTCAAACATCAAAGTCACAAAAAACATGTTTGGACTTATGTTTTGCGTCATACATCCATTGTCCACGTATCCATAGAGGTCCATTATGACCTGTGCGATCAAGAACACCCGTGTGCTATGATGGTAAATTGCTACTCTTTTTGCATCTTTGTTATGGGTGAGTGTGTTGTTTACGAACGTTTGATTCCTGTTGGAAAGCGCAGTCTAATTCAAATATAAAGCGGTGAATGAAATAGTTTTGTTTCT
Organism: Solea solea; assembly: GCF_958295425.1. NCBI lineage: Eukaryota > Metazoa > Chordata > Actinopteri > Pleuronectiformes > Soleidae > Solea > Solea solea. The sequence continues at coordinate 18,999,352 of NC_081140.1, read as the reverse complement.
TATTGATCATTTGTTTGTCATTGCATTTTTAAAAGTATTCAATAGTTTTTCATTAAAAAAGTGTGAGTTCTGATGGTGAGGTGCTGGCACAGAGGCCTGTACTGAAGTACAGATGTGTAAGGTGGGACACGGTGGTCGTGTTTAGTGAGACATTCTCTCTGCGTGCAGATCTTTCTTGTGCTAATGTGCCTCATCGCCATCATCCTGTATCGTACCATCGTCAGCATCCTCATCCAGAAGTCTAACCTCGGCTTCATCAGCTCGTCTGTGAGTACAACACAAAAATGAAATAACGCACACAGGATGACACAATAACAGCAAAACGTGAGACGGCACAATCATGACAAATCAGAACACGATACAGTTCAGTTCAGTAAGCCTCAAGCCAAGGCTACAGGCTTTTTATCCACATGATTTGTTGATGTGTGTTTGTGTGTGTTTGTGTCCAGGCTAAAAGGATAGCCAGTATTACTGGGTCAGTGCTAAACCTGTTGGTCATCCTCATTTTGTCCAGGCTCTACATCACACTGGCCCAAATCCTCACTCGCTGGGGTAAGTCACACCTTTAGTAATTTATTTGTTAAAGTAGTTAATAATGGATTTAGTGTGTGTTGCAGTGATGTTTCAGTCTCTGTCTTTCTCTGTGTGTGACTCACAGAGATGCATCGCACCCAGAATAAGTATGAGGACATGTTCATCCTCAAAGTTTTCGTCTTCCAGTTTGTCAACTTCTACTCATCTCCTATTTACATCGCCTTCTTCAAAGGAAGGTGAGAACTCCGCCAGACATTATGAGAGCAAAGGCCTTTTGTGGAGACACTCAGTTTTCAAAATTGTATTATTTTTATTTGTAAACGTGGTATAGGAATGAATAGCAAGAGGAGAGCAGCCACAGGGCCTCCTGCAGGCTGACAGTTGTTAAAAGACAGATTTTAGACAATCATTCAGTCATGTAAACGCCTTAGTCTGACTAAAATCAAGCTAGTCTTAGTCAGACTAACATAACTGAATAATAATATTCATAGTCTGATTGCTTCTGCATGCATACACTTAGTCAGACTGGAGTCAGACTTGGCGCTCTGTGCATGCACCACAATTTCCTCCCCGACCCGTGACCTGCAGACGACGTATAGACTATAGTACCGTTGCCTGAAATCATACAGCAACCACAAGAGCCATGCTCCTTTTAAGTTTACCGTAAGTTTCTCTTTCTTATGCTTACTTATAATGTCTCTTCAGGTTTGTTGGTTTCCCTGGACACTACAACACACTGTTTGGAATTCGCAATGAAGATGTAAGTTATCACAAAGTTTATTAGGATTGACACGCAGGGCGTAGATACAGGGAAACGGGGGTTTATCTGTGGTTGTTTGGACGTTTCAGTGTGGAGCAGGTGGATGTCTTATTGAACTGGCTCAGGAGCTACTCGTCATCATGGTGGGAAAACAGCTGATCAACAACATCCAGGAGTTCCTTGTCCCGTAAATATTGTTGCACAAACACACATATTTAAACTCACAGCCCAGAAGAGTAAACTAGATGTTTGGATTTTTTTGGCTACAGTCTACAACGACGAAAACGCCGCCCCCTGATGGTTGGCTGCAGTATAGGTTTTACACTCCATCTCCTGGTGGATGGCCACTGGATAGTTGATAGATCTTGCCCCCTTGTGGTTGGAGTATAGGCTTCAACCTCCAGTTATTTCTCACTGACTCACTCACTCACTCACTCACTCATCTCCTACCACTTAATCCTCCTTGTGAGGGTCCCGGGGGCGACGGTGCCAATCCAGAATACCAGAATAATGTTGGGCAGTGGTAATGTCAGTCAGTAATGAACACACGGTCATACACAGTCATGTGACATGTACTGTATGACAGATGATGTTATGTCACTCTGACTGTCCCCATTCTTTGACAGGAAGTTTAAGTCTTGGATGCAGAAGAGGAAGATGAATCCACAGCAGCAGAAGGAGAAGAATACGGAGGAGGGAAAAGACGAGGGTCAGAAGAAGGAAGACCTTTCTCCCTGGGAGGTAGACTACCAGCTGCTGACGTGTGAGGGTCTCTTCAGCGAGTACCTGGAAATGGGTGAGGGTTTGCGGATGGGCCGGTGTGGAAAGAATCCTAAAATATTCTACTCAAGTAAAAGTACCACTATTTACTTAAGTACTTAAGTCGAAGTACTGGTCTAAAAATGTACTCAAGTTAAAGTAAAAAAGTAGCTTGTTTAAAATGTACTCAGAGTAAAAGTTACTAACAAGGATGGGGTTCTTTCTTGTGTTATAAATCTCACATGAATTGTTTTTAATGAAAGGCAAATCTTTACAAATTAAAGTGCTAATTTATCAGTCAAAATGGGTCAAAGGTCACAAATGCTTTCACTTTCTCACTCACTCAAGGACCTTAAATAAGTGCCAATTCATGGTGTGTGATCTTTTAAAAATGTATTCATTGAATTACATTTTTAAATGTAATTCATTACTTTCCACCTCTGGTCGCAGAGCATTTGAGCGCAGTGCAATAAAGAGGATTTCTGTTTCTCTCTCACGCCTGCTTCACTCTGATCAATTTTCAACCCACTCCACGTAACTCACTCACTGCTCACCCCAAAAAACAAAGTGTGCAACTTCCAGCGCTGTAATCACCAGTTGATCACCAGCTGAACATTGGAGGTGTTAATGTGATACAATTAATACAATTTTATTCACATCATACTTTATACAGTCGTGGTTGTCTCTTCCACTTGGACCTGTAAGAGCAAATGTTCTCGCTCATCCTCCTCTTCCTCACACATGCTTCAGAAGCATGGTATAACCCTAACCCATATTACAGAGAGAGATAAGGTGACGCTAATATATGCCGCTCCATACTCCGGCTAAAACCCTTCTATTCCTCCTCAGTTATTCAGTTTGGCTTCATCACCATCTTTGTGGCGGCGTGCCCTCTCGCTCCGCTCTTCTCTCTCATTAATAACTGGGTGGAGATTCGACTGGACGCTCAGAAGTTTGTGACTGAATACCGTCGCCCTGTGGTGGAGCGAGCGCAGGACATTGGTATTTGGCTCCTAATCCTGCAGTTCATCACACAGGTGGCCGTCCTAACCAATGTAAGACTCTTAATACAGAATGATGATCCTCATGAGGAGCAGTGATTTATCATCAGCCAATAGGATCTGACCTTTTCTGATCTTTTAGGCTTTCCTTATTGCGTTCACCTCGTCCTTCCTGCCTCGCCTATACTATCGCTACACCAGAGACAGCACCCTGAAAGGGTACATCAACTTCACGCTGGCCATATCTCCACAGAACTTCACCCATCACGACGAGAATACACCCTGCAGGTAGGCAACATTTCTGCAACAATACCAACATATATATTTACATACCGATAATATTGATACTGCTGGTATTGCTGATGCAGTGAAAGGTCGTCTTTATCCTGTCCAGTGGGAGAACTCTGTGAGTCATGAGACTTGAGCTGCTATGAGACCAGCTCCAAAGTTCGTACATTTTTGTGAAACTGTTAGTTGGGAGGATCTGTTTGTGTGAGAATGCAAATGTCCATAAAACTTCTCCTCCCAGATCCCTTGTCAAATCTCCAGATAATAATGATAATGTGAGAACCCAGGAGGAAGAACTCCAGTGAGCGGGTGACCTCCCTCCTGCAGCTTGGTGCTTGGTCCTCACCTTGATTTTCTGGAGATTCTCCCGCTGTTGTGATTGACTTACCCATTGACTTAACTTACGTTAGACTGAACATATGCAGGTAATTAGGTTAAATGTCCGTCTTCTTTGTCGTTTTTCGACTTCTCCCTTTAGGGGTTGCCACAGCGGATCATCTGCCTCCATCTTGTCCTATCCCTTGTGTCCTTTTCGGTCACACCAACTGTCCACATGTCCTCCTTGACAACATCTATTAACCTTCTCTGTGGTCTTAACATATCCATCCATCCATCTATTTATCTCCTACCACTGTATCCTCCACATGAGGGTTGTGGGGGAAGGTCTTAACATATAATTAAGTTAAATAATAATATACAATCTTGTTGTTCTCTGCAGGTATGTGGGTTTCTGGGATGATAATGGTGACTACATCCAAGAGTACTATCACCTCCTCGCCATACGACTTTGTTTTGTCATCATCTTCGAGGTCAGTGTTACACATGTTTACTGAAGCATTTCATGCAGTGTGAAAGGTTCACCCTGTTCAACTGCTTCACCTGCGGTTAGAAACCGAATGACTGTTTGATGACAAGTCATTTGGCAAGTTTATGCTGGGACTTGATCAAGGCTTTCATTGTGTTTCTTCCCAAGCATGTAGTCTTCCTCGTTGGCCGCCTGATCGACATGATGGTCCCCGACATTCCCGAGGAGGTGGAGCTAAGGATTAAGCGGGAGCACTACATGGCCAAAGCAGCTTTAGCTGAGAACCGGGTACAGTGACAGTCATAATAATTGCCATACTTTTATGTAATTGTGATTTGCCATGATGTCAGTTCTACTCAGTTGTGTTTGTATTCTAGTTTGTCACAATTGTGTTCTGTGCTTCCAGTCCATGAGGAAAAACCTTATTCCTGAGCAGGATGACCTGACTACCAGCCTGCGAAGGCGTGCCTCAAAGCAAAGCAAATTCCCACCACCAGACCTGAATAGGATCCCCAAAGGCAACTGACTGATTTGGAAAGGTGAAGCACAACAAAACTCTGTCCTGAATGATTAACAACATGACTTTTGCAAAGATATTTAGATGCTATTATATGTTGCAGACTCTGACAGCTGTGCTAGAGTTGCATGATCTCTGATAGTCATGTACAAGACCCCTGCTGGAAATCTACAAGAACTGTGCTTCAAGAACTCTGCAAGACCCTTCAGATGTTCAGGGAAGGCTTTGTTAGTTATGTAAGGTTAGTTAGACCTAAAATGTCAAACACTCATAAGATCTCTACAGATGGATTTCTATAATATGTCTAGTGGACAGCCACAAGTTTACTTGCATTGTACAGAATCGCCAAAGTTTTTAAAACCGCACTGCAAGAGGTCAAGGTGTTAAGCCCATCAAGATGTCTTACAGAAGCATCAAACCTGGATGTATGCAGGCATGACCAGAATTGTGTGAGACTACTGCCAAATGTACACGACAAACAGTCTCCGTACAAATCTGCAGGAATTCTAACAGAACCTCGCAAAATCTGCAGAGGTAAAATTGAACCTTTAAAAACGTCCAAGTGTCGTGTAAAAATGTTTTGTACACACTGTCACAGTCAACATTCAAGCTAAATCGTCTTTCATTCGATAGTAGTGACTCAATATCAACCTTCCCACATCTATGGAACATTGTACTGTTTTGGCTTATTTTATCTTTTCTGTACATACATAAACATTTAATTTATACTAAAATTAGGATTTATGTTTTGTTGTTGTGACCATGCTAGCCCACATTCCATTTCACTATTGTCTTCCTGGAGCATGTGCAGTCAGTGCATATGATCTGCACGGTCTTAAACATTTTGCCACGTTGTTGTTAAGAATAATCCAGTGTAACAACTGCAAAAGAATCTTCAACAAGATTTACACCACCTATTTCTCTATTCAGAATTAGTATTTTGTGAATATGAGCGGTAACTGCTGATAATAGTTACAATGTATTTTTGTTGCTATAATTTATTTCATAATACTATTTTATTTTCAGTAATCTAAAATAAAATGATTTTGTAAGTTTAATACAATTTATAATACAATATGTAGATAATAACAGGTATGATGTTACTGAAAATTGCTGTATGTGCTCTTTGATCGATAACTGTTGTTGAAAATAATGGAAAATAAAACTACATACTCGTGTAAATATTTAGATTTCTTCAAAGCCATATTTGACTATGCACATCTACTGCATATAGTAGAGAGTTTATTTCTTTAACAGACCTCTTTATAGACTTTTATGGGAATTACATACACATTCCCACATCAAAGATAATATGAGGCAATAGACAACCTTTGTATCCTCTGCACTTTCTGTTTGGTTACTGCCATAAAGACACAGTCAAAGCTGGCAGGGACTCAGATGCTTTACCTTAGAGCTGGTGTTGTCTAATGAATGGAATTATAATATAATAATATAAATGTTGCATTGTAATGTGTTTAAGACATGCACAGCATGCAATTTCTGCTGTTAAAAGTTTCTCTTTCATTCAAAACCGTAACAAAAGACCTTGCTTGACATCAGGGAGTAATGTGGGAGCACTTTGATCCACTGTGCTTTACAAATAAAGTTGCTTTAGATTGGATCATAATATTTGGTTTGTATTACATCCTTTTTGAAACTTGCATATGCCACACAAGGATCGTTGGATTATAAGGCAAACAAAATGTAAAATATAGCAGCAACTCTGCAAAGAGGATGAATTAATGAATAAAATTGTCCATTGCCTTCAAAGTAAAAATTGATATCTATAGATTTAAAGAGAGCTGGGAACATAATGGCTAATGTAAGCAAACCACTAAACAATAGATTCAACTTTTCTTGTTATTTCTTTTTATTTTAATTCAGAAAGGTTACATAATTACAACTTTTAATTAATTTTTAAAATAATTTTTGTTGATTTTTGGAAGACTGGGTGTGGGACAAGTGCAAACATGATATTCAGTTCAATGAGGATGTTTTAAAAGGTACAAAAACTGTTTAAGAACTGTAAAAATTATAACTACAGCATATTTTATTGTTGTGGTTCGTTTAACAATTACATGAACGTGAATAAAAGGATATTAAAGCGACGAAGTTATTTATTAGTCAGTTCCATTTTATGAAGTGAACCATTTAAGAACTTTTACAGCGTGTCAGTTTTCCCGGTCAGGCGCTATGTGGGCACCTAAACCCGCCTCGTGTGTGACGTGTAGGACCTCCTCCTCCTCCGACACACAGCAGCAGTAATGGCGGATTACGATAGCTACGATGATCGAGACCGTGCCTATGGCAGCTTCGGCGGCAATAGGTGAGTCTCCGCTCCGCAGTGTACTTTAACCTCATACGCCGGCTGTGCCGTTGCGGTGTTTGTTGTCGCTGTCTGTCTCCAGCGTGGGTGCAGGGGGTATAGGCCACGATTCCCGACCCGATAGGCGCCTGCTGATTGTTGCGGGCCGGTAGTGAGGGGAGGCCCCGGATGCCGTCTGGGAAACACCGCGGACCGGCGGCTAAGAGGCTAAAAGATAGCCAATAGTTAGCAGGGCGCTAGCTGCGTACAAACCGCAAAACTGACTGAGCCTGGTGGGGTCGCCCACGAAGCTCCGTGGCACAGTACGTAATGTGATCAGTGCGTGGATGAACGGACCATGGCCGGAGTGAGATGGGACGCAGCGGGACAAGAGGCCTCATTCTTGTTGTAGCGGAGCCGCACCTGCAGACAGTCCGCATGGCTCCATCATGTGTCTGCAGCTCCACATTCATCCACGTTGTACCCTGACAAGAGGCATCAATCAGGACCTTTGTTTATTGACGTTTTTTGACGGTGGTCGCATGTAAAGTTAGAGTCTGTGTAGCTTTCTTATTATGTGTTATTCGCTGTGTCTGTGATTGTGGTGATGATGATAATTTACCACTGCAGTTTAAGGTTCACGCCGTTTGATCAGAGCCTGCTGATGATCCTACGACCGCTCATCGTTAACCTGATCATTCCATATTTGTTTTGTGTCATCACGTGTCAGTCATCACTAATCAACAAGCACAATTTTTCTGAATCTCTATCATAACAGCTTCTCTATAATGACATCGTTTGGTGCTTCTCTTACGCACATACAGATATTACCGGGCAGCAGCCCACTGTGTTTACAGCACTACACGTTCATTGCTTAGTAAACCAGTCTCTAACTATGAAGATAATGGTGAAGTAATAGTGACATTTCTGTTATACTTTCATTTGCACCTTAATGACAGTGGAACTAAACATCAACAAACCTTTGTTTGAGGTTTGCTGAAAAACTGATCAATTATTTGGTGGATCATACAACTGTTTCATAGTCCAAATTAGGGCTGTTTTTAAGAACTACTTTCATTATCACTTAATCTCTCAATTTCTTCTATTCATTCATTTTTTTCCTTCTTTTACCTCAAATGACAGAAGCAGAAGGCTGCACATCTTTTAGTCTGGTTCTATTAGAGACTATTAAAAGAGGTCATTGTGTGAACTGTTGGGGTTCCCCTTCTCTACAGTGTAAAGTCCCAGACTCTATGTAAATGAATTAATTGTTTGAATTAAAAATATGGTGAAGGAGCATTAGCATCTAAAATAACAATCATCAAATCACCAGTATTAGCCAAACCTCATACTTTCATGAAATCTGTTTTGATCAATATGAGATTGATAACAATGTGTTGTGATCACATGTTTTGCCATTGCACCCAGCCTAAGTTAAATGGGGAAAGGTTTTTTCTTTGTCGAAGTCAGTGTGAAGGTGCATCTGCAGGTGAACCTAAATATTTGTAGATGTTACACATTTAAGTCAGTGTTAATTGATTTGTTGATAACAACAGTGTGACTTTAGTACAATGTTTATTCACCTACTTGTTCACAAAGTGAACAGTGTGTACGCACACAGAGTAAGTATATTTAACCAAGTATAAACTTCAGCTAGTGTGTGTAAGTTGCCTGTTTTGGACATTTTCTTATGTCTTTAGGTTGAAGCAGTGTTTTGGTTAGGCTGCGCAGATGAATAGAAGTATCATCCTCCGTTTACAACGGGTCAATATTGAAGGAGCAAAGTAACATTTAAGATGCTCAAACCACAGAAACACTGAAAACGTACTCATCCTATATCAAAATAGTTGCTGACGAGTAGATCAATTAGTTGCCTTTTTATTTGATTTGATTTATTGTTGCTATGTGGTAAATCTTTATGTTTTTTATCACAGTAACTGTTACACTGACAGCTAACTTTGGTAGGTGGTATGACGTTACACTGTACTGTGTGTAACTGCAAAGATAAATACTGCAGTAGGGAAAAACCAACTGCAGAGGATGATGATGATGCATCAGCTTCACAGACGGCAAATGACAGGAAATTACCTCTTTTGATAATAAAAGGTTAAACCAAGGGTTTTATGAATCAATATAGTATATTCCAAGCAAAAATATTTTTCTCTTAACCAAGCCCTAGTATGTTTGCTTTTGTAAGTGATCGAGGAAGATGGGAAAAGCCTGAGTTTTAACTACAAATAATGAATGGCCATTGTTGCAATGAAGAAATGTGAAACTGCAGTTAGTAATTGGACTAAACGGAAGAAACGGGGGCAGATGTATTTATTCAATAGACATTTGAATGCTGCAAGAAGTGAACTACAGACAGCAAGATGTCTGAAACTATTAGTGATCAGTCGGTTTGTAGACCTTGATGACCACCCTCTTTTCATGGTGGAAGACTTACTATTTTGTCAGCTAATGACACACATTGTACCACGTTGTGCTCTCAGGATATCCCTACCTGCCCTGTGTGGTGATGTCACCACACACTTTCTTTATAGGCTTGATGCATTGGTGACTAATTTCTACCACAGATTTAGGGACTAGCTCAGTGACTGGATGAAAAATGTGTTGGTGCACAGCATCAACAGTGATTTGCGAAGCTTTTGAAACCATGTTTGGACATTGGGGAATAACAATGGAGAGAGTTCTAATTATCACATTTGGTCCAATATGCCTTCTCAGTCACAGTTTGGTCATGGTTTTTATCTGCAGATGAAGCAGCCACAGGCTGTTCTGTAAAGGCTTAATATACCACGATGATGCCCATGAGTTTGTTTATAAGTTAAACGTTTTGTCAATTTTTGTGATGTACTTTCATGTCTTTGTGCTTCACAAGAAAAATAACTTAAAGAGTTGTGTGTAATATGCTTGTTAGGGCAGAGATTTACAATGTTGAATCATTAGTCTGAGCATGAACTTAAGGTCATATGGCAAAACTTATGTGTTTTTATGTGTGAAATATGAAGTTATTGTAATTTCAAGCTGTGACACTATCACTGGGACAGAGATTTGCTACAGCTGTGTCTAGTTGGAGCGCAGTAATGAGAAATAGAATAAACTTTCCTCTGCATGCCAACCAGGTTAGCTGCATTATTTCTGTGTGTTTTTGTGACTGATGTTCTCTAACAGGCCAATGGTTAACACAAATAGTAGATTCACTTGTCTGTCAAAGAAAAGGCACAACATTTGCATCATCATCTGAATTTAGCACTTGTGATTGGATTGTTGTTAATTACAGTAAACCGATCTTTTTTTTGAACCACACAACTAATAGAAAAACTAAGTGAAAGATCAGTTATGAAAAAAGATTGTTACTGGCAGCCATAGAAGAAGTTAATTGATTAAACCAGTTTGTCGTTTGTGCTGTAAGTAAATCATCAGCCTCACTGGTCATTACTCGGACCTTGACACAGATATGTTGCAAATGTAGCTTGAATTGAGGGATGCACAATATTGGACTTTTAGCTAATATCCGATATGCCGATATATCAGGAGAGCTTGGTATGATACCATTATGTTTATATGCTTTTCCCTGTGCCCAATTGCAGAGGTCATTTAGTCTCTTCTGTAAATAACATGATATTTGTATACTCCTGTCGCAGCAGATATAGATATTCTTTATTGTGCACAATAAAAAAACTAGTTGTAGAGGGCACTAGGCAGCATAGAAGTCAAGGCTCTAGCAGCCTATTCAGCTGTATTTGTCATATCAGTGATCTCGGCCTGTTTGTCGATATCTGATGTGATAATACATTTTAAAGCCATTATCAGCCGATGATGTTGTGCATCCCTAGTGACTGTGCATTAAATTGTATTGTGTGTGTTCACAGAGCAAACACTCCACGATCCACACAGACAACTACAAAAGGAAGGAATTGTTTAATTCAAGAGCCTGAAATTGATCATTTTTATAGAATATTTTGAGTTTACTTAGTTATTTCTATGGTAAACAATACTGGTGTTGTCTTTTACATTACCACCACCTGGTGGACTTGACTGGAAGTGCTTGTTGTAGCAGTATCTGTATTTACACATGGTTATGCTACTTTGCATCACCTTCACTGGTCTTTCACAGTGGTGTAAACAAATACAAGAGCAATCTGCAGGAACCATTTATGGCACTTTTCCATGATTCAGTTCCAGCACTACTTGAATCAACTCTACTCGGTTTGGTATCAGTCACTTCGTTATCCATTACTTCATAGTACCTCCTCAGTGTGGGCGTGGCTGTGCCGTTACGTTGTTTCATATGTGACACAAAAACACAATCTAGTGACTTGTAAAGCGGTTGTTTTTGGTGTACTGAATCAGTTAAAAAGATTTGCTCATCAAATTGTTCTGTACTTCCTAAAGCAAAGTCAGTCAGACACAATCACTGAACTGACATACAGCTCAACGGGTTGTGATTTGTGATGCGGCTCATGATAGCCGGCTTTCAGCAGGGCTATCACTGAATACACCAGACTCCTCTGTTAAATATTGAGATTTCAGACATGTTGCTAAATGTTGGCGATGAAAGCATGTTTTCAGCATGATTTCATGTTTTCAGGATTTTTAACTGCTCTAAGTGACTAAACAGACTCAACTAATTGCCCATAATTTCCTGAATGAAGGACGTTTAAAAAAATAAGAATAGAGTATAGAGTATTATTACAAAATAATTCTCAGTATTGCTGCACCTACTATTAACAGAAATTAAAGTGTGAATGTGAAACTTCACATTCAGTCCCAGCTTGTTCTCAAATTCGTTCTGTTTTCAAGGAGGCACATATCTTAATTTGTTAAAGGGAAGCCATAACAGAGGTGATTTATCCAAGTTCTTAATAAAGACTGCTTAAATTTCAGACTGTTTTTTCTGTTTTTTCCTACCACTGCTATCCACATTTAGATGATGCCATTTCAAATGAGTTATGTTTGACGCTCGGCATATTTTGAAAATATCTGAACATTTGTTCGGGGTGAATACATGTACCATTACACCCCTAAATATGAGGCTCCCATGTTACCGTTTCTCCTCATCCTCTCCGTGTGTCTGCCCCTCTCAGACCCCGTGGTGGTAGTGGCGGCGCCAGGAAGCAGAGAGAGCTGCCAACAGAGCCGCCGTACACAGCATATGTAGGGAACCTGCCACCCTGTGCTGTGCAAGGTGACATCGACGACATCTTCAAAGAACTCAAGATCCGCAGTGTCCGATTGGTCAGAGACAAAGAGACAGACAAGTTCAAAGGTCAGCAGATTTGAAAAGAGACAGGGACAACTTCACAGGCCTCTGGCGTTTTCATTTATGTCTAATTATATCTAAAATCTCATAGTAGTGTGGTAATGGCGCTGCTGACAGTCATGTATTATGAGTTAAAGCTCTAGAGCGGCTCCTTAATGGGCCTTTTTTTTCTTGAACTTGACATTCTCTTGTGGTGTCATCACTGAGAATCAGGTCATGTGATCTCTGTAAATGTTGTCTTTCAGGTTTTTGTTATGTGGAGTTTGATGATTTGGAATCTCTAAAAGAAGCTTTGTTGTATGATGGCGCCGTGAGTATTTCACCTGCATTTTGACTGGGGCTCGGGGTTTCAATAAAGTGAGCGTTCATTTTTACTACAACTTTATCCTCCACATGAGGGTTGCAGGGGACTGGAGCCAGTCCCAGCTGACATAGACATTAACAAAGAAAGCTAACTCTTTGAGAGTTGACGAGAAATATCTTGTGATGTGTAACGTGACCTTTGACCCTGCAGCTCCTTGGTGAGAAGGCACTGAGGGTCGACATCGCAGAGGGGAGGAAGCAAGAACGAGGCGGCTTCAGCTTTAAGAAAGATGAAGGCAGAGGAGGTACGAGCGTTACAGGACGTAGTCACTGAGCATGTGTGTCCAAGTGTGAGACATTTGAATAAGCTTCACCCTTCACCCTTCATCCATTTATCATTTCACTCCCCCACACTACACACACACACACACATACACACAGGTAGGATGAGGTGTTTGGTTTTTCAGTCTGACTGCTTCGTCTCTAACATCTCGTCTCTAATTGACTGGTGGACGATTAACAAGCTCCGCCTCTTCAGTGCTGTGCTTCCAGCTCCTTCCACCTGGAGGTGTCGCTACCTCCTCCTCTGTTTCCTCCTTGCCTTGTTTCCTTTCCTTTTTGTCTACACCCCCTCCTTGCCTTCTATCTGTTCCCCCTCTCCTTGCCCCCCGAGAGAAGACCAGTTCTTGTTTTCTCCTCCCTTCCCCTGTCTCTTCCTTTTCTCTTCCCCATCTCTACCCTTTCCCATCTCTACCCTTTCCCTCCTCATCTTCTCACCTTTTCCTCTCCTCCCTCTTGTCCTCTCCTCCTGTCTCCCCCCTCCTTTTCCTCCTCTTTTGTTTCCTTCCCCTCCCCTCATTCCTCCTCAGCGTTAAAATCCCCCTGTCCCTCTACAGGACGAGGTTTTCGAGGTAGTCGAGGAGGAGGACGTGACTCTCGGGAGGACTTCGACCGACAAGGAGGACGAGAGGGAGGAGAGTTCAGCGGCTCAGGTTGGACAACAGCAGATGGCAGCCGGCCACTCGGAACACTGCTGGCTGGGCTTCAGTCAATCAGACAGCAGAATAATGTCTTTGAACTGAAACTTGGTTCTAGAATGAACATTCTAGAACTTTGAGACAGACCTCAGTGTGCAGCAGGCTGCCTGAAGGACTTACCTGTCAGTTTGATCTGCCGCCACAATGTTAGCATTAGCCCTTAGCTATTAGAAACAGCACCAATAGCTCTGTAGAAACAGCACCAATAGCTCTGTTGACATTAAGAGTGTTTTTTGCCATGTGCTGAGATGAAATCACAGGATTATTAACAAAAACTACACAATGTTTCTGAGTTGATCTTACCTTGTTTAATACAGATGACACACAAACCCTTGCTCATTTGTTTTATAGGTGTCTTGCTTCTTGTTTGTTTTTAAAATCACACAACTGTAACAGGCAGCTGCCTGCTCTGCCATGCCCCCTTTTTCCCTTCATGACTTTCACCTCAACCATCTCATGCTGTGAGTCACCTCCCAGGATCCAGATGCTGCAGGACACTGAGGGCATGTTTTCTCACCCACCTATTTCCTCTGTGTGCACTTGTCTGTCCCTGCAGGTTTTAGAGATGATGACTACGGGCGTGGTCGGGTTGGTGGCAGTCGCCCTGGTGACAGAAGGGGGGGAGCAGCAGCAGGGGGAGCAGCAGCAGCACCAGGAGGAGGAGGTGGAGCAGGAATGGGCCGCTTTAGAGACGGACCCCCACGCGGAGGAAGTACTGACTTCCGGGAACCTTCTGAAGGTGATATCACTTCCTGTTAGCCTTCCTGTCATTCATGTTAAAGGGATAGTTCCAGGATTTCGAAGTGTGGCTGTACGAGGTCCTGGCACATGTCGGTGTGAGTGCCAACTGTTCTGTGTTGGCCCTCTCCACCAGGAACTCTGAGGCTACTTCTTACTGAAAATATGGCTGTCAACCTAGTTTGCCGGGACTCAGGAGCAGCTGATCTACTGCTGTCTCGTTTGGTTTGTGTTACTTGGGTAAATCTGAACAAAGCATTTCAAACACTGGAGTCACAGAGTAACACCTTACAGAGGCAGCTGTAGATCAGCAGCTTCTGTGTGCTGTGAACTTTGGTGTGGCAGAGTAAGCAGCAGAGAGAAAAATGTCAGTCTCTTCAGTTGGAAAAGGCTGTCTAACAGCCAACCTGAGCTGTCCCTTTGATGTTGTTTGTGTCATTAGTCTCAGACATTGGTTAATTTTTATTTATTTGTTGATAGTTTATTGTTTTTATCCTTCTATGTATGGTGTAACGCATCACATTTTCAGCTGTTGCATCAAACCTGAAGCTGCCTCAGTCCTGACATCTCTTGTTGACTTTACCACAGAGGAGCGCGCACAGCGCCCTCGGCTGCAGCTGAAGCCCCGTACTGTCTCTGAGCCGCTCAACCAGGTCGCCAACCCGAACTCTGCCATCTTCGGTGGAGCCAAGCCACGAGAGGAGGTGATCTCGAGACAAACCATAAGAGACTAAAGCCTGCATGGGCTGGGGGAAAGGGGAGGGGCCAGGAGGGAAGGCGGGCGTAGGGGGATGATGGGGGGGGGGGGGGGGACGCAAACAGGGTGAGATTAATATCTGCAGTTAGCATTCCTTCATGTCAGACAGACGGTAAGCGAATGGGCACCGCCCTCCTCTTCCTCCCTCACTTAGTGCTCTTCTTCCTGTTTGATTTCATTTCGAGCAGAATATTTATTCTTAGTCAGAATAAGGACGAAACACTATAAATAACAAAAACCTGTAAACACAAGCAGCTTGTGAATGCATGTCCAACCTTCAGCCCTGCCCCCTCATTGCCGCTTACTGTGATGTCACACCCATTTCATCCAGTAGCTATATCCCCTCCCTCCCTTCTTCCGTCTTTCTCCTCTGGGTGGAAGATCACCCAAAAAATGTCCTCCAGCAAAACGAAGGTGAAAGAAGCTGTAAAATGATTTTTTTTTTTGTATTTTGTAGGCATTTAGCTGAACCACGCCCCCCTCCTGATTGGTTGAGCTTGATTAATATTTGTTCATTTGTGCTTGTTGCCGTGGTGACTCATCAGTCATGTTTTTATTGAGCCTGAGTTTCACCTATTTCAGGGTAAACTGCCCTACTGCTCCCCCAATATTTTCAAAATGCGATGCTGGCGCCTGAAGCTTTATCATGACATCCCAGTAATGCGCCAGTGAAAGCAGGTGACATGAACTGTTAAGTGCTACGTTCAGTGTCTATTGGATCTTCTTCATCGTTTGGTGAACTGTGGTTATATTGCCGAGTTCAGGGGCTGAGGGCAAAACTAAATTCCTAACTAACAGGAAATTATGTCTCAGTGAAAAAGAAAGTGACGGCAAAGAAAAACCTACTGTGATGGAGTCTGACGCACCCTGAATGAAGCACTGTGTCCCATAGCTGTCACTCTTTTGATTGGCTGTCTTTAAGACAAGGCTGTGATTGGATGTCAGTTGTTTGTCATGTTGTTATAGAGCCCAAACTGTCCTGTCCAATCTGATAAAGTCTGTTCACACTGAAGGAAGTTTTGTTTTGGTCCACCCTGAGAAAGTCAAGAGACATGGAAGAAATAAAGGAAATGGCACGTTTTTATTTGAGCCGTTTCCTTGACAATGTGTGTCATCCGTGAACATAACAGCCACAAACATAAATATAGATGTCACATTTTCCCCCTGCGTTGTGAATTATCTTCACAGCCATGTTGCCACAGTTTTCCTGAATAAAAACCACTATTGGACTTATATTCCTCAAATACTTTTTTGTTTCAAGTGACAAATTGGGGTATTTGAAGTGTGGTTGGAGAAACTGTACAAGTGTTTTGTCCTTCTATTCCCCAATAGTCTTCTTTCAGATCCATGTTGTCCCCTCATCCTTTTTCTGTTCAGTTTGCTGAAAAGAAAGGGTCTTGCATTTTCACTTGTCCTTCAACTTAAATTCTCCACATTTTCATTAGTGCAAAGGTTTGACATAAATGTATGTGTGTTTATTTATATATATGTTTATGTATATATATATATAAACATATATATATGTATTTATATTAGTGGTAAGGAACATCAGAATAGAAAATGAGGGAAAATGTAGAAAAGTAAAATGGTATGAAAAATGTTTATATTTCCTGAATCTTTTTAATTTACTTTTGTCCCATTGGTTTTTGCTCCCATTTCTTCACCTTTTTGTTTCCAACTCTCCGCTCTTCTTCCTCCATCTGTCTTTGTTCACAGCACTGAGACACTTAAACACCCGACACTCTCCCGGCCAGATGATGGTGATACAACAGAAAAGAAGAAGTTTTGATTTTTTTTTTCATGCTCTCTTTCCTTCAGTGTGGATTATGTGGAGAAAATTCAGCTAAAGTGATGAAAATGTTTGAATGAACTTCAAAGCAAAAAATAATAATTGTACAAAGTTGTTGTTTTTGGTTCTAGTTTCCTGTAGTTTTCATCTTTAACCTATAGGGGGACTGTGGCCCGACACTGGGATCTGTCTGAATGTGAATCAGAATCATGTCTGGGTCTGTAGTCGATTTAAAGCTTCAGTGTTATGGGTCTGCATCGCTATGACAACAGTTAAACATTATGTTTATGTACCAGAATTCTCACCCGGAAACATTTTCTTATTGTACCATAGAAGAAAAACAAACAGCTGTTTTAACTTCCCCCCAACAATGTTTATGGCAATAAAACTGTATGATCGTCCAGTGTCCACAAAATGTGTTTAATTGCAGGGGGGTTTCAGGGTTGGTTTTTTTCTTCAGCTAATAATACAAACAAAGAAGCTTGTTCTGTTAGCCCAGTCAATTTATTTTTATGTGACAACATATGAAGGTGTTTTCTGTTCACCTACAGTTATTCTCAAACTCTGGGTTCAATTTAAAAATTAAAACTAACAAACATAAATAAAATATTAGTATTTTAGTTACTTTTCTACAGTAATATTTGTGAATGTATGAAAGGAGGCCCCTTGTACTTACCCCACCACAAATGTATCCTCTATCTTTAGCTGTATGTAGAATGGAAGAATCTCAGACTGGCTCATGAGAGGGCCCTTCGTGTTCTTGAGTCCCTTGAAAGCCCACTGTAGTTTCCTTAGATATATTGAATGGTACCATCCATCGTCTACCACTTTATTCTCAACATGAGGGTTGCAGGGCCAGCACGTAGAGATAAAACCATGCAAACTCCATGCAAAAATGCAATTTTACTGACTTGACTGGGTCTCAAACCTGGATCTTTTTGCTGCAGGGCAACAGCACTAACCACTGTCGATTGAGTGGTAAGGCAAATGTGCATCAGATGTCTGCTATGTGCAGTTTGACCACTAGGTGCTACTAAATCTTACAGTGGAAATTTGAAATGTAACTCAAAATATTACAACATTTCAACAAAAATATATTAAGAACTTTTGCTACTGGAGTAGAATATGTGTCATCTGCAATTGTCGTGGTTTCACAGTCCTGATCTGATGTAGTTTTAGTCTCTTCAAGTTGTGAAACTAGCTTTTATTTTGGAGCTTTCCGTTGTGGATGACCAGTATAGGGAGACATAACCGTGTGTAGACAATTATATGTATCTCCATAGGACACTGAACTTGTCAGGACCAACTTTTTTGTGACCATGGGGTAAAGAGGACCCCTTATCTGTGTGTGTGTTCCAATTCATTGTCCAATAGCTTCGCATACCTGTGCGTGCGTGCGCGTGTGTGTGTGTGTTTGTGTTTTAACACTTCCTGGTTCACCACTCTACCGATCTTAACTTCACTGTGACTCCAGTGTCTGTACGTTTCTCCAATTTGAGAAAAAACTGCTTGCAAATGCTGGTTAACATGCTGGTTAACCGGCCAGGACCTTTAACCCGCTAGTTAGTGTGTTTTGACTAGCATCGCCTTAGTGGTGAGTTAGCCGACTGCTAGCCGGAGGAGCACTGTAAGCACAGGTAAGACGCTTCGTTGTGTTGTTTATCGAGTTGGTGGCTCGTCAGTTAACCTCTAATGTAGTTAGTTCAACCCGACGGAACTTTGGCTATTGTTCTTTACTTTTTGAGTTTGTGTTTATTAGTTTCTGTAAACTTACGTTTGATGTTAGCTTAGCCTGTCGTCTGTTAGCAGCCCAGGATAATTCGAACACCAAACTCCATTAACATTTTACTGAATTTTAGGTCACTGTGTTCAGCGGTAATCTGACACTACTGCTGAAAGTTAACGTATTCTTTCTTACGTAGAACACATTAACCACATTGCCATTCTGTCAACACTTCACACATAATAGTGCATAATGTAACAATTGTATTTAAGGTAGACTTAAGTCAACAGTTGTGGCGCTTCCACCACGGTATTCATCAAACCGGTTGTTATGGCCTGTTGTTTTATGAACCTCTCGGTTCATAAAAGTGTATGGCTAAAATATGTTATGCCAACAAGGTAATGTAATCTGGTAATTTTCCGTTCAAATGTCAAAATATGGGAAAGAAAGTGAAACTTGTTGGATCTGCCGTTTGGTCCTCATATGGATATTAACACCCTTCCTGCTTCGTCATTCACATAATAACAGGAACACAAATACCAGTTTTAACCATTAAAATGCGTAGGTCTACAGTCTTTTATACAGTGACACAATATTTTATTAAAGACATTCAAAACAACAAAAAGCACATTTTAACTCTGAAATTGCATATTTTGAGTGCTGAAGCTTGAAACGTATGTCTGTAAGTGACATACTTCATTTAAGAAAAATATAGATTAATTGCTGATTATCAAGTGTGTCACTCTGCTTGGATGCTTTTTCTGTGACGGGCAGGTATGTGGGCTTCCTGTTGTAATGGGCTGTGTATGGACTCGGCTGATGTTGAACAGACTGGTGAAAGTGAGTGGCGGCGCAATCAATCCTACACCAACTCTGCCTTCAACAGGCAGCCCTCTTCTCCACTTGAACATTCCTGTAAGACGTGTGGGGGGTGCCTCGACACACCTGCCAAGAAGGTAACCACTGACCATCAGATCTCCACCTGTCTGCGGGGGTCAAAGTTCACTCTCTGCTACTGACCAGAGTCATTATGCAGTGCGTTTACAATCTTTATCAATAAATCTTTTAGGAGACATACTGTTGTCTGTTGCACACACACATGCATTGTTCTGACTTTGGTCACATGATCAAGGTGGAGGAAATTCCCTTTGTGTTTCTCCAAAGCCATCAGACAGCTGGGCCCTCATTTACAACAGGTTAACAGGTAAAACGTGCATAAGCGTCTTTTACCACAAACATCGGAATATATATATGTGTATATATGTATATGTGTGTGTGTGTTTATATATGTGTGTATATATATGTGTATATATATATATATATATACGCTTGCTCTTTGCTCCCGACACAGCATCTGAAGTAATCACTGTGTTGTCCTGCAGAGGGCGCAGTGAGTGCAGCTTGGCCTTAGTTAACACCATACTGATATAGTGTAACTATACTGAGTGTCACACGGAGAGAGTTGTGTGGAGCTGATGGGCTTAATCAGCATTGTGTGAATTAATTTGCCAGTGGAATTGAATGCTGCAGACATTTCTTTATATTTAAATATTACACACTACAGCTTTAAGTGAATTGTGGGATGAATTCTGTTTTAACTCAGTTTTTGATGTAGAAGCATGTAGGTTTATATCACATTAATTGCATAAAACTTTTCATTTGCAGGTTTTTTAAGTTCATACATGTATATGGGGGAGATTTACTTTCAAATGGAAAGTGCATTATAAATAAAATCTGTAATTTATGAATATTGTCAATCACAACACAATGTATGGAAAATGACACCATTACATATAGTTACAGTTTCATTGTACAGTTTATGTCACATTAAACAAGGGTTGAGGTGCAGTGGAGAGGCAGTCAGCTCAGCTGTAGTTGATCTGTCTGGATCACAGCATTTTATATTTGTAAAACACATCTATGAATCTTTATTGTAAGTTCAACAAAATGAAAGTGGTAGGAAACATTTACTCAAGCTATTTGAATCAGTGAGAAGACCATCCCGTTGAAACATCACATCTGACTCCCCACCTTTTTGTCTCTCAGCATGTGTGTGTGGATTGTAAGAAGAACTTCTGCAGTCGCTGCTCTGCCCAGCTCGAGCTCCGGCCCCGCCTCTGCCACACCTGCCAGCGTTTCTATGGCAACCTGTTGGAGCGAGCAGAGCTCATGAAGCTCAAAGTAAAGGAGCTAAGAGACTACTTGCATCTGCATGAGGTCTCCACCCACCTGTGCAGGGAGAAGGTGAGGTCCTTTTTATCTGTTTGCTCAAATCATCTCTAATGTAAAGCCAAAATTCACAGATTATGTGCTCCCACTGTACAGTCTCATCATCAAACTACAATCCGAGTGATCACTGTTGTGCTGTTTACAGTTGTCCTAAAAGATTCATTTTGAAAGCTCCCAGAAAACAAGCGAAATGTCTAACAAGGCAGGAGTGGGCTGCCTTGTTTATGTGTGCTATTTAGTGTGCCGGAACCTCAAAGAAGAGGTGCTCAGTCTTCTGTATGTCAATGTCTCGCTCCCTCTCCCACACACAATATCCTGGCCTCCAGACTTATCATTCTACATTTTGTCGCCATGATTTTCAGATGCTCTGTTGGCAGTTGTAGTGAGATAAAAGTCATGACTATGCTTCAGCTGTGTCAGAGGCTGGTAGTGGCTGACCTAAATTTGTATGTATGTCAGAAATTCCATCTGACCATCCAGTGGCCAAACAGATGACTGGTCCTCGCTCCCCCCTCTTTACTTCGCAAAAATGAATGCCCAGTGATTCTGAAATTCAGTAAAATGAGTCAGGCCAACTCAAAGTTGGGTAAATTAACAGGCTTAAAATGTACAGCGTATGCTCAGGTTTACCTGACAGTACTTGCCTGTGTTTCTTGTTCCTCAGGAGGAGTTGGTGGAGCTGGTCATTAGTCAGCAGTCATCACCAGCCAGTGAATCCCCCCCGGACACTCTGACCCCTGACCTTCCGACAGTGACCACTGATCAACCGGACATCTCCACCTTGAACCCTGACCCACCTACACCCACCTTGAATGTGACCTCTGACCCTCCACCTACACAGCCTGACTCCCTGCCCCCTCCCTCAGAGACAACTCCCTCAGAGACCCTTGCTAGTGAGCAGGATGCTCAGGAAGATGACCAGGTAAAAACAGAATTCTGGTCTATTCACACTGAACGCGACACAAATGCTTGCGAGGACATGGAATTTGAGAGACATGGGGCCGTTGCCGTTTGTGTGCACCTTTAGCGAGTGAGATCAGGCGACGAAGGAGAGGGTGAGGCTGAACGTTACTGAGTTAGTTGGAATAGCAATAGCAATAGCAAGGTGACCTCTGAAAATATGTATGACACTTATCAGTGCAATAGCTGTCGTTGGTTGTCAGTAGTCTGTTAGTGCTAGGATGATGCTAGGATGATGCGTGAGTAAATACAAATAATCCAGAGACCACAACCCCATGATTAACACGACTTATACAGTATGGTCTTGTGGTCATTATGAATGTATCTTTATACATCTGCAATCCTCAAGCAAGTCCTCAAAAGCAGACCTGGATCTCTGATTATGTTGTATCCCCAATTCAGGCCTCAGACAGTGAGGAGCTCTCTGTACCAGGTCGCAGGGCATCTTTGTCTGACCTGAGCTGCATGGACGACATTGAGGCGCTCAGCGTCCGTCAGCTGAAGGAAATCCTTGCTAGGAACTTTGTGAACTACAAGGGCTGCTGTGAGAAGTGGGAGCTGATGGAGCGAGTGACCCGGTTATACCAGGATCACCTGAACCTTCGGGGTGAGAATTGACATGGAAACAAGCCATTACACCATTACATTCCACCTGTTAACCCTCTCGTTTTAATGGTTTGCTTTGTGTTTTTCAGCTGCGAATGCCATCAACGCCTCAGGTCAGTATCCCATTTCCTCTCTAACAATATGTGACATTGTTTTGAAAGAAAATGAGTTTGTGAGTTCATACTCATTGAAACTATTGAGCCTTGTCTGAGGACTCTGAGACGCTGTGTTGGAAGATAATTATGTTTGTTCATGTATTGAATTCATTTATGTGTGAAAATTGTACCTGATGTTGCTGGATCTTTGTCTCAATGTGTCCCTGTAGAGTCCGGTGGGGGAAGCAGTGATGCCCCAAGCCCGGAAGAAAACCTCTGTAAGATTTGTATGGACTCCCCCATTGACTGTGTTCTGCTGGAATGTGGTCACATGATCACCTGCACCAAGTGCGGAAAGAGGATGAGCGAATGTCCCATCTGCCGCCAGTATGTTGTCCGAGCTGTCCATGTCTTCAGGTCCTGAACACAGGTAAAACAGAGCCAGTGTCTCTCTAAGCAGCTGGTTATTTACTGTTCACAAAGAAGACATATTACTATTCTCTCCGTCTCTCTGTAGGACAAGAAACTCGTCTTCTTTAAGGGATCGTCTACAAACAGAAGCTTTTATTTTGGGATTTGTATTTTTGTAGTGTAAATATGTAGAAGAAGTGACCTCATGTGACCTGCTGGTCGGACACAGACGTGGATGATCTCATCTACTAATCAAGAACCAGGAAAAGTCAGAACCAAAGAGTAAAATGGCTTTACCTTTTAAAGGTGTGTGGGGGAGTCTTAACAATACAGAGTGTGAAAGAGTGCAGAAATGTCACTGACTCAGCAAACACATCGCTGACTCAGAAGGACCCCCACTCAAATAAAGCCTCAGGTGAGCACAATGCAGCCTTTCAACCCCCCTCAGATGTGGTCCTGCGGACAAACCTGTTCCTCCATCAAGCTTCCATCAAGGACTATGTAGCACAGTTTCTACTCACATCTATTAAAATGAAACAGTTTTTTCAGGGATCTGTGGGAATTTTTTTGTTTATTTTAGTCAGAGTTCTTGCAGGGCAATAACAATTAAACTTTTACTTTTAAACTGATGTTATTAATGGGCAGTACAACGCTTTTCCAGGAAACAACACTAATATGGCTCCAATTTAAAAGACAACTAGGAGAAGTAAATCAGAGCTGAGAGCAAAGGATTACCCGTCATGTTGAACTAAAGCGCTATAGAAACAGCAGGGGCCCCAGTGCGCTTCCCTATGGGAATCCACCAGCAGAACATAAACATCAGCACTGGTGCTCTTTTGATTTGAAGTTGCCTTTGTATTTGCACTAATCTGCTAGATTTAAGTTTCTCTAGATTTTATCCGATTTGTTGTGGTCAAAGTTTTACTGATTTGTTGAGGTTGAAGAAAAATGACACAGGACGTGTGTGTTGTTTGTGTATGTGTGTGTGTGCGGTTATTCCTTAACTCTGTATGCTGTGTATGTGTTTGGTTCCTTTCCAACCCGTGGCTACATTAAGATTACCTTCGACATTGTTCAAATCGGATTGATTGCAGATCAGATTTGACAGTTCATATTCACAATTATGATTCAATTGTCTTGTATGCGAATGCAACTGCCCTCTTGAACTGCACACGCGTCATCGTCAACAGACAATGGGATTTTTATGTCTATTTGATATTTGAGCAGCAAGAAGGTGCGATGTTGGTGCCAGTCAGAGACGACAATTCCCAGCACATTTATACAGGCAAAAAGGCACATGAATTCTGATATGACCATTTTTATTTGTCGCATGGCCACATACTGGATAGATGTCTGATCTAGAATGACATACTGAATACAAATTAAAGTCAGACACCAGGGGGGAAAAAAACAGATGGGAATCACTTCAACCTGGTAACTTGAATGTAGCCGTTGATCTGTGACTTTGTGCCTTTTAGTTGTAAGACAGGACAATTGTAACATATCAGTATGATCGGTTTCCTCTTTCCTCACTCATGTAGAGGTCCCAGCCTTTATATGTCAACATTTTGAGCCTAGTTTTGTTCATTGTTCACATTTATGTACCGGAAATAATTAGAAGATGTTCAATTTACAATTTTAAATGTTCATTTTTGGAAAAGGAAATTGTGTTTGACAGTTTATAAACTGAGAAAGTTGACCTGAAGTAACTGATTCATTAAAATGCACTTTTCTTTGTTCAGTATTAGTGAAGTCACTTCTGTCCCTAAGGGAAATGCCCTACTTTCCTTTTCTAAACTAATAATTAGTATCACTAGCTGCCACCACTGACACCCACTGAAGTGGAAGCTCACATCTTGGTACCCAATCCTTTTTACATCTGTAAGACAGCTAACATGTTAACATGCATTCATTACTCTTTCCCATTTTTTCTCTGTGGAATTTCCCTCTGTTGATTATTATCTTTACCAAGCAGTTCTTGTTTGGCCCTCTCAGGTGTTCTCTGGACTCCACTCTCATCCTCTGACTTGAACTCTGGATCACTTACTGAGCATGAAGGGCTGCCCAACTGTGATGTTTTCTGATTGACTGAGGCTTGGTCTAATGGATCTTTAAGATCATTAACCACAAACATGGCAAGCATTTTAGTAAGCATCTAGCTCTATCAGGATCTAGTCCCAGGTTTGTTTTAAACGCCAAGTGAGTCCACTTCTGCCTTCTCAGTCTCAATCTGTGGAGTCCTCCCCCATGGAGAATCATTTTGTTTCCTCTGCCTTTATCAGTGGAAAGTGCCCCCATCTAATATTATTTTCAGAAAGTGGCCCCTTTTTTTGCCTTTTCATACTGTGAAAGGCACTGACAGACATGCTTTCTTTGTGTCATCAAGCTGTGTAAGCTGTGAAGCTGGTGAAACCAAGCCTTTTATGAAAGAATCTAGTCTGTCTCTGTGTATTTCCATCAGGATCTACTCCAAGTTTACTTAGAATACCAAGTTCGTAAAATTCTGCTTTTTCAGTCTCGATCTGTGGTGCCTTCAGTGGAGTGCTCCTCCGGTAAGTATTATCTTTAGTAAATGGTTCCCATTTTGCCTTCTCAGTCATTCCCTGCTATGTACTAATATTGACTGAACTAGGGTTTGAGTCAGACAATGAATGTTTAATTCACGCAGATATTGTTCAGATTTTTATGTTTTCATGTCCTTCAAATGACCTGACAGTGATGTTTTCTTACTGTTTAAGTTGATGGATGCATATTTGAGATCAACAGCTTTGCCTCAAACAAACTCTTAAAGTAAGCATCTCTTTTTGTCATAATGTGAATCAACAGGTTCACTCAAAACACAATCAGGAAGTTCCTGTTCGGCCCTCTCATCCTCTAGGTCATCCTCTAGTAACGGCGCTAAATGTCTTCATCTTAATGAGTAGAATAAACAATACTGATGTTGTTTTACAGGTAGAAAATGCAGTGTCAATGATAAGGTGGTGGTGATGGTGATTTTACAGCAGTCTGCATCCACATCTGAAACCCGCATTTACACTGATTAACTCTGTGCTTTGCTGCTTACCTGAAAATGGTTAGTTTGAATGCATGAAACCTTGGCAGCCCTTGTTCTTCCGCACCGGTTGAAAGAGAGTCATGTGATCATAGTGTATTTACATTCTTTGCAGAAGGAAGCACAAGTTGCATTGACGTGGAAATACCCATCTGATCTGTCCACTCAGATTGTACGGCACAAATGCAAATATTTGTATCTGATTTATTTCCACATATGAATGTGGCCTGAAACTGATCTGACGATATCTGAATCCATGTGCTTCTTTCCTTACACTGTCACTCTCATATCTGATTTGTTCCACATGGGAGGAAAACATCCAAAAAACAAACACTGTGCAGTGAAAATGCAGCCTAAAAGGTGTGATGCTGCCCTCCACTGTTTGAAGTTGTTTATCTGCAGTTGAGTTTGAATACCTTCACTTTCTTCTCAACCCACTACTTATGTATATGCAGAACAAAATCCCAGATAATGGTTTTTGCACATTGTGCTGATAACAATCTAGCTGGTCTTCTCCAGTTTGATATGTAGGGTCTCAACTCTCTTCTGGTCCATCACAGATGACTTCAGGCCCAGAGAACTCAGGAACATTTCTGTGTAAAAATTGAGGCAGTGCAATTTAAAGGAGGTTTATTCTATGTATGATATGTAAAATAATATAGAAATGCTTTAACCTACATCCTGCAAACAACCTTCTGTTTGTCCTTTTCCTACTTAAACATCCAGGAAATTCATCCTGTTAGAAAAGAAGGATTGCCCCAAGAGGAAAGGCTTTTTGGAACAACATGTTTGTCAGAAGGCATGGCTTTTACCGTACATATTTTGTATTAATAACAAATAACACAATATACAGTAAATATTTGAACAACTTGCACTCCTCTAAATTCCTAGACATAGAAAACAAATGTAGTTTTTGTAACATGGAACCAGTATTTCTGGCACAATTATTCTTCTATTCTACATACTCAAAGTCTTATCTGTAAAATCATATATTGTGTAATACCCCCCCAAGTTGCAAAAGTGTTATTAGATAGTTTAAGTCTAATGAAAATAACTTTTTTTTTTAATTTATTAATCTTATATGCTACATTTCATATACATAAATGTAGGGTGACAAAGGTTTCTCACAACTCTTTCTATGGAGCCCCAAACATGACATGGGGGCAAAAACTCTATTAATTTTAATTACAGACACTCTAACAGTATCGGTTATATTTTATATACAAAGAGCACAGATCAGATTTTATTTATGTTGCGTGTCAATAAAGTTTGAAAAACAAAAAATAATAAAAATCTGATTTGAAAAAAAGTGGCATACTTACGACAGTGATTGGTTTGTTTGCCTGCAGTGGGATCAATTGGCTGTTTGAGGGGTGAGGGTGGGATCTCGCCTTCCTATTGGCAGGTTGTGAGGGTAGTGGGCGGGGTTACGTTTGAACCGGACTCCCGCCGCAGAGAGAAGTGTCAGGTTTCCTCTCAGTTAGCTTTAGTGAGCTAAGCTATTCCTCCATCATTATTACGAGGAGGGAGTTTACGACAAACGAGCCGGCCTTGGTTCAGGTCAGGGGGCCTCTGCGGAACAGCGAAACGCTGTTTGAACGCGGATAGAGTTTCTCGGTCGTCGCTGTGACGTGTGAACTTTGTGGAGAACTTTATTGTAGTTAGATTGAGGCGGGTGTCATGGCAGAGGGAGCCGACTGCGGTCCAGTCACCGCCGCTAAGAGGAAACAACCAGCGGCGAGAAGGAGCCGACAGAGTCAGCTGAAGAAGAGCTCCAGCAGTCGGGTACGGTCTTATGCTAACGCAGCTAACTCTTAGCATCAACACTACTAACTGTTCTCGGCAGTCCGTTAACTGAGCTGCGGGAGAGTCAGAGAATCTTTACTGAGGTCTGAGGACAAACTGCAAGCGCACACAAAAACAACTGTACTGTAAACACTCATAATTTCTACTGAAACAAATGAATTTAACTTCTCGGCGATACACAAAGGAGCAGCAAGTTCTGGAATAACTTGTCATTTAAAGCAAGGGGTCCCAAACAACACATATTTATCCCATGTTTACTGCTGTAACCCTGTTCTACCAGGTGTCGTAAGAATGATCTGTTTTCTAAAACTTATCAAACAAAATATTTCGGTCCTTTTTTCAGAGTCATTTTATTTAAAATATTATACCACTAAATTCGTACTGGGTCATTTACAAATTGCCTTTGGACTTAACAACATTTCTTTTGTAAGCAAAATAATAATAATCTTGATAATAATAATGTCTTGATAACAGTGTAAAAGAAATGCTGGTTTCTAATGTTGGGCCTACTTTCACATTCCCTGCCAAACTGACCGAGAAATTATCCCTACCTCTTCAAAAAGGTGGTTGCAGCACGAAAATAGGCCATAAAAAAACATTAGTTCCAGGTAAACTGCCTTATTGCAAGCCTCTTTGTAAATATTACTAAATATTTACATTTTGCAGACAGCTGACCTACGCTTCACATCTCCGAAAAGAACTGGAGGAGTAAATGGTGCAAATTTGGTGTGTGAGAGTGAGTGGTTTACAAAGTGGCACAAACCTCAGTTTCCTGCTGTAAAAGTCTTACATCGAGATAAAGCAAGTAAATATGTTCTTCAAACGCTGGAAACCTTAGATGATGTAAGAGAGCCTTTTATTTAAGTGGGTAAAATGTGTTTTTTCTTGTGTCCCTGCTGGCAACCATGTTTTCACTTAGTAGTTCCCTGCTACTAACTATATACATACAGTAGATACAATAAAATAACAAAAAAATCAAAGACCAAGCCGTTAAAGACATTGAGATAAATAAGTTAAACCTCCATAAAAGTGATTTACTTCTTTTCATTGCCAGTAGAGGACTTTATATTTCTATTTTTCCCCCCCTGAGAGTGAGTCATGGTTAACATCACAAACGTAAACAACCAGCGTGTAACACATAACAGAAGACGGCATCTTCAAGAGAACTGAAGGTGTTACCACAGTAACACCCTTTATATTCTTAACCTCAGTTTCTCTTTCAAATTAAACTAGTCCATATTACTGTATCATAATGTCATCACCTGTGGAAAAGGAGCTCTAAATAGTGAGATTTCTAATTACAGTTTGGTGTGTTTGTCATTTCAGGTGACACTGGAGAAGGTTCTGGGCATCAGCACAGCCAGCAGCAGTGGGTTGACCTCTGACCCCAACTCTGGGCTCATCGCTTATCCTGCAGGGTAAGCCCTTTGTTTATAACCTGACACTGATTCCCGGTGTTTTCCCAGCGTTTACCTCTGAGTCATTTTCAGTACAGGCATGGACTTGCACTGATGTCCTGTTTTTTTTGTAACTCAGGTGTGTCATTGTGTTGCTTCACCCTAAGACCAACAAACAGACTCACATCATCAACACATCCAGGTAATTAAATGTAACCTGTACTCAAGAACTTTGTTCACCTGTACCTGTGTTTTATTCTGTCGCTGTTCTGTTTCAGAAAACCGTTCAGTGCTCTTGCCTTCTCTCATGATGGGAAATATCTGGTCACTGGTGAGGTAAGGGCTGAGATCACACACCTTTCACACACCAGGGTTTTTTGAAGTGTGGTCCTATGAGGTACTGTCCCACAGTGAGCACTGACTTTGCTGTGAATGCCCCCCAGCTTTATCCAACCGGAAACTGAAGTTTGTGTCACTTTGTACAGCACTCATTCACACACATTCAAGTTCACATCTTCTCTGCCGATGCCACACAGCTTATTGTGCGATTTGGTGTCGTTTATTGGATTGGATTGGATTGCATGATTGAAGTCTGACGAAAGAAGACGTTTTAGCCATTTAACAATTTATTAACTTAACAAATGGGGACCTCAGTAGCATGTGGAAGAACCGTACACAAACGGCAGGCCTTTCCATCATTTCCACTCCCAAATTCTGGAGGTAGTCTCTGATAAATCCGGATTTGTCTGGGTGAGCGTCATCATCTTGGTGGCTTTGTATGGTTCTTCCACATGCTACTGTTTGTCAACAACTAGCAAAAGTTTAGTCGTAACAAGCAGAAAGGTGGCTAGTGCTTGCGACAAGAGCAAGTAGTCCAATTGAACGGGATCAACAGTGCATGGAAACGTAACTGAGCCTCCTTATCTCAATCTGATTCTCGGCATGGGGGTGAGGTATGTATGGACTGTGTCATACATAAAACCACGCTTCAAAACACCTGAACAATCCCTTTAACCAATGCATCAGAAGTGAATGCTCACATTTGGACCATTCAGTGTGTGGGATTTTACAACCATCTGAATTTTGTCTTCATTCCAGAGTGGCCATGTGCCCTGTGTGCGGGTGTGGGAGGTGGGCGGAGCTCAGGTGGCCGAAGTTCAGTCTCATAAATATGGAGTTTCCTGTGTGGGATTCTCCACCAACAGCTGCTACATTGTTTCTGTTGGATATCAACACGACATGACTGTTAGCGTGTGGGACTGGAGGGTGAGTACACATACACACAGATATAAAGTGAAATCATATCAATCATTTCTTTTTTTTGTGCAGAATTTTGTTGTTATAAAGTAAAGTGGATCAGACCGATTGATAATAACAATACTGGTCACAGATGATTATTAATGTGAATTGTTTCTTGTCTTGGTGCAGAAAGGTTCCATCATTGCCTCCAACAAAGTGTCGAGCCGAGTCTTCGCCGTCTCCGTCTCTCAGGATAACAGCTACTTCGTCACTGCGGGAAACAGACACGTCAAGTTCTGGTATCTGGATGCCTCTAAAGAGCGAAGGGTAACTTTGGCCAATCATATCGCAGCCAGCCAGCGGAGCAAATCACAGCTCAGTCTCAAGTTCAGATTTTATTTTAACTTTTCAACTGCTTCCTTCCTTATACAGGTGAACAGCACAGTGCCTCTGATTGGTCGCTCTGGGTTGCTAGGCGAACATAAGAACAGCATCTTCAGTGGGGTGGCATGTGGGCGTGGCCTAATGGCATCCAGCACCTACTGCATCACCAGCTCTGGCTTGCTGTGTTTGTTCAACAGCAGTCGACACCTGGAGGCTTGGGTTGACCTCAAGGTCTGTGACAAGAAAAACTAAATAAGCAATAATATATGCAAAATAGAAATCAAATAAAGTTATATAGGAAAAAAATAAGAATAAACTAAATTAAAAACACACAAGTCAAGTACATATTTACACCATTCAAATTAAAAAGAAAACTAATCTAAACTTGTTGACAGACGTCATCTGCGAGCTGTCTGGCAGTCAGCGAGGACTTTATCTTCTGTGGTTGTGCTGATGGTGTGATCCGGGTGTTCAGTCCGTCTAACCTGCAGTACATCACCACGCTGCAGAGACCACACCGGCTCGGCGTTGACATTGCTCAGAGCGTACACCATGGGTAAGATCACTGTTACCGTGCTACAGTAACACTGAGTAAATACTGCATACACTTCCTCATTTCATCACTCTCTGTTCTCAGCAGCCTCTTGCCTGCCAGTCCAGGTGCTCACTACCCCGACATGCTGGCTCTGACCTTTGACCCTGCAGCTAAACACCTGACCTGTGTGTACAATGACCACAGTGTGTATGTGTGGGACGTTAAGGATGTGAGGAATGTGGAGAAGTTGTACTCAGCCCTGTACCACAGCAGCTGTGTTTGGAGTATTGAGGTGAGCACTACTGATAACGCCAGTGCGTTTTAGAAAGAAATATTACATGTATATTGTATTTTACGGGTGCACAGAGAACCCGACATTGTCGACAGGAATTGATGACAAAATTAATTGCAGATGAATACATTCCATACAGTGGACAACATAGCTTTTAATGGAATGGTGTTTGAGACCCCTGACCTGAATTCTACCCCTGAGTCCTACCACTGTTTACTGCCAGGAGTGGTATGAGGCACTGACATATGATGTCAGTGATGTCAGTTTTCTGTATGATTGATATCCACATGACTGAATCACAATCGCATATTTCCATGCCGGGCTGCCGCTCTGTCGCCTAGCTGTTTGTGGAAGATGATGGTCAGAGACTTGGCAAACAAATCTCGGTGTGAGTCTTTGATCAAAGCCCATGGGCCTCCTTTATTAAAGGGTGTGGTGCATAAAGCCTTGCTTGGCATGATGCTTCATATGCGTGAGCTCCTTTCATTGCAAATGTTGGGATTTATGAATAATTTTCTTGCAGAAAACATTGCAAGTGTCTACACTAACTAAAGGAATAGTTTTTTTAGTGTGGTTGTCTGAGGTACTGTAACATGTCCATTTAACAACAGAAGAAGAGGGCAACAAAACTGTTTTACCAGAAGTACTTGATAGATTTTGATTTGATTTGAGTGTGTGTGTGTGTGTGTGTGTGTCTTCACAGGTGTATCCACAGGTGTCCGACATGTCTCAGGCCTGTCTGCCTCCCTCCTCCTTCCTCACCTGCTCGGCTGACAACACCATCAGACTGTGGCACACCGACAGTCATGGAGCTGCCGCTGCTGCACACAGGAACCTGTACAGCAATGTAAGACACACACAGTACGACACATACGCTTAGAGAGAGAGAGAGACAGAGACACACACGCACACAGATAGTTACAGAGAGAGTATATTGTGTTGTTCCCTCCAGGACCTGTTGAAGATTCTTTATGTGGATGAGAACACGCAGCACCTGCAGGCAGAGGGGGAGAGGGGGGAGGCAGCAGTGGCTGATGGGAAGTCTGGGATCAGGGTGTTGGGGATCAGTCCTGATGGACAGCACCTGGCTGCTGGAGACCGTTGTGGAAATCTGCGGTGAGAAATGAACATACACACAGAAAACATCCACTGACTTAGTTACACACTTTACACACACATCCACATCCACAAATGTATTAAAGCAGTTGAAACACTGTAGTTACTGCTTGAGTGTCTATTTTTATTCATTTTAATGATGAACAATTACAGCTATGGAAGTTTGTTAATTCTGAGTTAATTTGAAATCTGTGAAACTATAAACCAAAACTAAAACCTATTTTTAGAATCATTGCATTTATATTGTGAATTGCACTTATGTTGCACTGGATAATTGTGATGGGAAATGTTCATATTGCCCCATGAATAAAGATAAAAGGCATGGAGTTTATGTTGAATGAAGGTCAGTTATCACCCATTTGATCCTTTATTCTTCTTCTATCTCCAGGATTTTTGGTCTTCAGTTTCTTGATGAGTTGGTGAAGATCGAGGCTCATGACTCAGAGGTGTTATGTCTGGAGTTCTCACCCTTGTCCACAGGTAACCGTTGAGAAATGTATTTCATTTGTAACCTTTGATAAAACGCGTTTAAACGGTTGTTTTATTGTTATATTAATAAACACATTGTAAGCATTTAAGTTTGTCTGGTGCAGGTGTGATAGATGAACTGTAACTCTGCTCTTTCAGGTGTGAAGTTGTTGGCATCAGCTAGCCGAGATCGACTGATTCACATCTTCAACCTGGAAAATAACTACAGTCTGGAACAGACTCTGAATGACCACTCTGCCTCCATCACTGCTGTCAAGTTCACAGGTGATTGAGACGAAGGTCAGAGGTGACAGAGGTCACAGTTGAAGTTATTTAAATCTGTTATATCAGAATATTTTACATTTAACTGTTTCTTCAGTCATCTGGTTCTCTCCGCCTCAGTAAATGGGGTTTGCAGATGCAGAGTGAGCTGCAAATCAATAAACGTGGATGCCATGGGAGAAGTGGCTCTTACAAGTTGCCCTCCCATCTTAAGCTTTGTCAGCACATTCAGTCATTGAATTTGAGGAAATTGTTCCTGGAAAGTCCTTTAACAGTCATTGAATTACCACAACCAAGGGGCTGGAGCCCTGATTTTAGAAAAAAAACCACACATCAGACACTTCAACAGGCTTAACATGTGGGGAATTGTCCTCATCTTGACTTATTCCTCATTACTCTCATTAAACTTTTCCACTTAATCAGTAGTTGAGAAGTTCATGAGATACCATCAGCAGGAGGGAGTGGAATAGCAAGAGATGGGGATCTTTTCATTATTCAGACATGACGGTTGACTCACACCTGTGATTTGTTCGCTAGGTGAGAGTCCTGAGGTACGAATGGTGAGCTGCGGAGCAGACAAAAGCATCTACTTTCAGACAGCCGAGCAGGTTACTCATCACACATGCTATAATCTTAAGGAATCTTTATGGAATTATTCTGGACAGTCAGGCAAAAAGTGCTAATACTCCCTGTTTCCTGTGATTCCCTTCATTTGAATGGTGGTCAGCAGGTGGTGGAGGGTCTGTCATTCTGTAGGAGTCACCATGTGGTGGAGAAGACAGCGCTGTATGACATGGACCTGGATTCATCAATGAAGCACGTTGCCATTGCCTGTCAGGACAGAAATGTCAGGTAACAATGATTTGAGTGTCTGCTGTGTCCATTTGGTGTAAAGAAACAACTTCCGATCTGCTGAAACCATTTGTGTTTCTTTTTGTTTGTTTTTTTAAGAGTGTACAATGTAGAAACAGGGAAGCTGAAGAAGTGTTTGAAAGGCTCCTCCAGTGATGAAGGAGGTCTACTGAAGGTAAGCACAGTGTTTGGTTGTTGAGTTCTTCTATAGGCTTCTTATGGGTCACTGAGAAATAATATTACACTTAATCAGTAATTTCAAATGCAAAATAACATTTTTTTTTAAAGGCATAAGGACGTTGTCAATGCTGCAGATGTAGTGATGTGATTGATCGATACCGTCTGTCCCTGTAGATTCAGATCGACCCGTCAGGGAGTTTCTTCGCCACCAGCTGCTCAGATAAAAACATTGCTATCTTTGACTATGAGTCAGGAGAATGTGTTGCCACTCTGTTTGGGCATGCAGGTGAGTAAATCAATTCTCACCTGGAGACATATGCAGGTACGATGTCTGTGTGTCCACTTCAGATGTTTGCTGTTTGGTCACTTGTGTCTTTTTCCTCAGACATCGTCACCTGTATGAGGTTCAGTCAGGACTGCAGACACCTCATCACCGTCTCAGGAGACAGGTAAACTACATCTGAACTATTGAGCATCTAAACGGCATGGGACAACAATTTAAATGCTTGCCAGATTTAAGATTTTAGGATCAGAATTTCAATCACAAGTTGACATTTTTTTTTTAAATTTAAAGCTTTAAATGGTTCGTATTGAGACGCACAGAGCACGTTTTATATTGGGTAAACAGGATATCTGGCAGGAGTGGTATTTGTAGCTGATCAGCTGCAAAGTCCAGTTTGAACTATCAGAGATGGTTGTAACCACTGGTTACTTGAGTTACTGTCTCCTTCCTATTCTTTTTAAACCAGTCTGGTCATTCTCCTTTGACCTCGGGCATTAACAAGTAATTTCCTCCCTAGAGAAGTGCTGATGACTGGATATTTTCTTTTTTCTTTTCTTTTACCATTTATAAAACCGAGAGAAGCTTGTACGATATTGTAAGAATTTGCATGCTTTTTCTCACTGTTACACAAATTCAACTGTAAGCTGCTCTGACCTCAGGGTACAGGTGAATCTGAATTTGAAGTAATTAACTCTGTGTGTGTGTAGTTGTGTATTTGTATGGAGGTTGGACTCTCAGATGACCACCACCATGCGGACGAGACTGGGCCTCAGACCGAAGGCTGCACCTAAAACCTGCAGTCGCCAACCGCTGAACATCAGGCAAGTTGGCTGTGAGATAATGAGCTGTAGTGTCTAAGTCGATCGGAGGCACTTGAGTTCATTCAATTTTTCTCTCATTGTTTCAGGAGGGAGACCTTCATTACTGTTCCCTCCTCTCAGCTGCTGCAGAGTGAGGAAATTAAGGAGGAGGAAGAGGCAGAGATTGGGACGCCAGGGAGACTGGAGTCTGATTATGGTGAGGAGAACGAGCATAGTGTCTCTTACTGTCACTTGGTGTGTAGTGCACATCACAGAACGCTCATATTGAACTATGAAATGTGCTTTATGCAAATTAAAAACAGGAGCTGGCTTGTGGTTACTTCTATCATTTAAAAGAAGAAGCAATTGCAGTTTCACCATGGACAACTGCAGCACCACCTGCTCTTCATGTGTGTACTGCATCTTGCTTGACTCAAAGTACAATACGCAATATATGAGCTACGATAACAATAACATTTCTATTTAGCGATTCTGTGATAATCAGTTTATTACAAGACGGTCATCTCACAATACAGGCGTTGTCTAACTGAAGACATACATTCTTTTCACTGCCATTGCCATTATTGCTGTCAACTCCCTCATCTAATTACATCCTTTCACTTTACCCTCATTCACTGCACAGATAATCCTGTCTCACCAGGCAAGACAACGATATATTGATGTCCCAACTATCGTGTCATGTTACAGTTTCCCCTTCACCTCTGTTTCAGATGCTCAGCTGCTTCAGACCAACGGTAAACTTCCCATGTGGTTCAGAAAATTGGTCAGTCTGATGTTCACTACTCATCAATCACACCTCATAAATACACTGATAGTCACTTCCAGACAACCAGGTGTGTTCTCTGGGTTTATACAGCAGGGTCAAGATGAATCCACCTCTGGCACCCAATTGAATTCTGAGCCTCGTCAGGTACGTAGTCGGTGGTCAGAGCAGCTCAACCCACTGACCATCCGCTCCAACTGCTCCCCGAGTCCCACTAAGAGTCAGGAGGAGGAGCAGGAGCAGAGAAAAGAAGAAGAAGAAAAGAAGAAGGAAGAAGAAGAGGAGGAGGAAGAAGAAGACTTCCACCCTCAGAGTCTGGAGTGTTTGCTGGAAGAGGATTTAGATGAGGATGATGGAGAGGAGGAGGTGAGTTCAGGGCAGTTTCTTCAGGCTCTGACCATAGTTAATTCAGTCTGGCCTTAAACAATAGAAATAACATCAAAGAGTTATTTCATCAAAGACAATAATGTAAAGGTGACAACAGAGGAACATGATGTGTAATAATCCATATACTTTTGGTCTGGACTGTGCTGCCATGATGAAATCTGTTTTTCATCCGAGGAGGAAACTATTCTCCTATGATACAATGCACAGGGGAAACTGACTGTGTGGTGTTGATACTCAGGTGTTACAGGCCACAGGTGAGGAGCGCAGCAGCTTTGTCCTCTACCCAGACAGCAGCAGTGCTGCCAACAGGTGAGAGAGGGAACAGCACATTCACACTTTCTGGTACCTGCTGTGTTTTAACCTGCCTTTTTTTTTTCTTTTTTTTTTTTAAAGGGAGTTAAACGTCAAAGCCACAACTGTCCCACAGTGCTCTCTGACCCAACTGGAGGTCGGAGGTCAGGTGGTGGAGCCGGTGTGGAGCACTCAGCTTAGTCCAGACTCTGCCTGCTCTGAGGGGTCAGCAGGAAGTCTGGATCAGCAGCATGACGCAGGTCAGACCTGAGCTTCCTTATCTGAATATCAATTCAAACGTGAACTGATCAAAGTTAATTAACGTCACTTTCTGCGGAATGTAGACTCCGTGTCCTACGCTGTGCCAAAACTATTCCTGCTGTTCCAACAGTGAAACACCATCCTATGGTGTAATTGATTATTTTGTGTCGGTGTGTGGATCACTTAACTTAAAAACAATAAAGAGCAATACTAATGAGACGAAGTGAGATAATCTACATCTCAATAATGTGAATACAACTATTGATATGACTACAAATGATCAGATGATGCAGAAATAATTAAAATCTATGGCGCAGATGTACATGTTTGAGTGTAGCAAAGATGCTGTGCTTTCTCATTTTATATTGGATGTACCAAGCCTGCAACTTATTGCATAATCAGATAGATTGCTAGATATATCTTGTAATTGCTCTATGAAACACAACAAAACTTTGTTCGTCAACAATAAATGCCAAATAGCAGCAAAGACAAAAAGTAAAAGTAAAAAAATTCTATATTAATACAAGTCAGTAGTGAGAGAAGCATCAGTGTTAATTACACTTGTCCTGGGGAGGTGTATGTGTGTGTAATTTGTTACATCTTTAGGACCTAAAGAGGTTTATGCCACATAAACCCTGACCTTGTCAGGATCCGTAGTCATGGAGTTAGGGCCCAGATTTGATGCATGATGCAGTGGATTAACGTCTGGAATGTCAGTACATGTTAGTGCACCTGCTCTTAAATGTCTCTCTTTCTCTTCTCTGCCTTCTCTGTTGCAGTTGCACCTCAAGGGTACAGTAAACATCTTTGTTGACTGATTCCCTGTGTGTAATTGTGTACTGCTGCTGCAGACTGAACTGAGTATCCTCTGTCTTTTGGTTTCAGACACAGACTCTTTGAGTCAGGGCAGCTCTGCGGGCAGTCTGGGTCTTGAGGACGACGATGACAGAAATGGTCTAAAGAACCATTTCGACACCCTGGCCTTCAGTCTGTGTGAAGGTATGAACACATGATGTCACATTATTCACAAGACAAAACATAACCAGCAACTTCTCATTCAGGACTAATTCTAAGCGAACTATTTTGCGCACTTTCTGCCCTGCACTCCCCTTTCACTCGCTTTGTTTGTGTGTGTGTGTACATTCATTTTTGATACATTAGGAAGTTGGAAGAATTCCCATATCAACTGGCGTCCGCAACATCATCACTCAGTTGAACAAATAAAGCATAAATGCAAAAATCTGCATCTGTTTAATTAAAAGATATTTGAACCTGAGAAAAACGTTTGCATGACGTGGAGTTTCTCATTTTTATCTGCTTGAGTTGGAACATTTGAGTTGGAGCAAAAAGTTGACTTGATGCATACAAAGCACGGCGACGTGTATTTTCATTTGCTCAAGCTGAAATTTGAGCAAAAACGTGAGAAGCAATTGCATTTGTTGGTGTTCTGTCATTCACCTAATTCAAAGTTGCCTGGTTCAAGATTCAAGATTCAAAGTGTTTATTGTCATATGCACAGTAAAGAAACACGTTTCCCTGTACAATGAAATTCTTACTTTGCTGTCCACTCAAAAAACACCAGCATAAAGTAAAAAGTAAAAAAGAGATGCTTTTGTAAAAAAAGTATAAATATACATAAGAAAAATATAAATATTACAAGAGACTAAAATAACATATATGCATAAAATAAGTGTAAAAATATGAACTGTACATAAAGTGAACACAGATTTAAAGTGACACACAGATTTAAAGTGACACACAGATTTAAAGTGACAATGTTTCAGGTTTTAAAGTGACGGTAACAGATTAAAGTGACAGTGTAACCAGGTGACAGGATTATTGTAGTCCCGTTCAGCTGTTGAGGATTCTGATGGCAGTGGGGTAAAAAGAGTTCTTTAGACGGGTTGTCCTGCATTTGGCACTCCTGTACCTCCGTCCTGAGGGCAGGAGTGTAAACAGTCCATGTTGTGGGTGGGTGCTGTCCTTTATGATGGTGGCAGCTCTCCTGTGGACTCTGCGGTGGTAGATGCTGTGCAGTGAGGGCAGTGGGGACCTGGTGATCCTCTCAGCTGTCTTTACTGAGTAGCTGGTGCTACTAACGAGACATTTGCATCCATTGATTTACTCATCACATACCTTGACCTTTCAGAGAAGTTCGACACTGACATTAAGACCCTGCAGCCTCCAGAGGAAAAACACTTCCTAAACCCTCGACTCAGCATCTCTGCCCGCTTCCTGTCCCGCTTTCAGGACAGACTGAGGTCAGTTCCCAGAATTCAGGCAGAATCCTTTGATTAAGAGGAGTCACTAAGTTTTCTGGTGGTTGTGTTTAGGGTTATGATGAGTGTGTTGCTGCTGTGTCTTCAGGGTGTGGCCAGGTCGAGCTCCACCTACCGTCTCCATCCCCACCAGCATTTCAGAGGAGAACGTGGAGAGTAGTTTGGTATGGACATGTATAGATTCTGACTCCTCAACTGAATCTCACCTGAGTTACATGATGATTGACTGTGAGTATGCTGTGTTTAAATCGACAAAGTGATGTTTGTTCTACTGTTTTCAGGTGAACGTGGTGTCGAGGAATCATGGCGTAACGACAGAATCGACTGAGAAAGAAACCAGTGGTGGTGAGTCATTAGGTTTATTTTCTGATCATCAGATAATCATTTTTAACACACCTGTGAATTTGTCACCCAGTTCTAACACAGATGTCAGATAATTTCCGTTCCTCATGATTAGAAACATGGAGGGAGCTATTGTGCAAATGAATTGGCATTTACAAAAGCTGAATGTGTGATATCATGACTATTATTGACAGTAAGTAGTTTCTCTAACACTGTATGATCGATAATAATAGCCGGGGCTCCAGGACACTTACCTAAGAGACGCCACATTTCCTTTTGAAACAACAGTGCAAGGACAGGTGTTTGTGTGTGTGTGTGTGAGATCACAGTGAGATGCAGCCAGTCTGCCCTTCGTAGAAGAGCGTCCTGCATAATATCCCAGCAACCCGTTCGCCGCCCAACACGCAGACGGCGACACACTACTGTGCTCGTCCAGTGCAGAGAAACAGTTGGAGGTCTGTGAATGTGTGCCTGTGTATACACTCGGGTGTTTGGTGCCATCTCCTGGTTTTCCTTCCTCTTTTCAAATTCACATGGTGTTGTCTTTGTTGTGGAACCACAATACAGGCAACAAGTGTCTGGTTGTGGTCCTGGAATGTAATGCTGGTGGAAAGTTTAAAACATAATGCAGGACAAATGCTGTGGCTCGCTGTCTTCAGATGTAGCAACGAACCAGAATCATAATCAATAGATCTCCAGAGAGCATAACCAATTGATCAGCAATCAACATCATTTGTCCAAACTTAAGTGGAAAAACTGACTTTAATTATCAAAACTTAAAAGTGTACCTTGTGTGTTAAGTAATCTGGTTGTATAAGATACTGATATACAGTATATTGCTGACTGAGCTGTGAGCGCCCCCTGTGCAGGCTCACTCTTGGTCAAAACATGGTTGCCAGCAGGGCAAAGCAACGTCAGAATATCTTTGCTTCTTTATGTCACTTTTGGACAGCCCTTGTCAACAGGAAAATTGTGTCACTTTATAAAGTCTACCACACCAAAATCCATGGACAAATTCAGCAATTGCTACATCACAGCACACAGGATTCATTGATCCGCTGTTGCTTCCATCAATAAGTTAATGTTATCCTTTTTTCAGGTTTTCATCAATGACACAAACATATCAAACCAGGCAGCTGTAGACCAGCAGCTCCTGTTTACCCACAGGCTAGAAATGCTGATTAGATGCTTACATATGCTTAAACTGATGTAGATTAAGTGAGCATTTCCAGAGACAGAAAGCACAGTGGGCACTCCACAGCTTAGTCAGCTCTGACTATGTGTTTCGTACTACTTCACTTCAGAAATCCCGACATCCGTTTTGATCCGTTAACAGTATTGATTTATTTTCTGTCCCTAATCCACCATTTCACTTGACTGACCTCTTTAAAAATTATAATCAGATGTTAGCTCCAGGAGCAGTGTGGTGTCTGCTGTCCAGCTGGGGGCGCCACATGTGGGATATTTGGGAACCACAGCCAGCTTCAGAGCTAAAGCAAGCCAGGACCCACACCCCTCCACCACCCAGGAGCAGGAGGATGTGTCAGGTCCTCAGGCTGGTCCTGACCAAATCCCCACTCCTGAAGAACAGAACAAAAGGTTGAGAAATTGTTTATCCTCAATTTTCAAAATTTATCTGTGATGCTGTTGAAATTTTATTTCATCATTAAGGATAAAAAAAACAATAAAATTGTTTTCCTAACAAAGTCATTAAAATTTGGAAGTGAAATCTGATTTATGTCAATCAGTGCTGGGCGGTACACTGATTCACACCGGAAGTCTGTATTTATAAAAAAAATTTTAATGATATGAATTTGGTGACACGAGCAAACGCTCAACTTTGCTTCTCTCTCGCTGGAGCACTCATTCATGCTCATGCATAAAATTTTGTATACCATGAAATTTTGAAAAATACCATGGTATAAATTTACACTTAATGTCATGGAATCTAAGTTATGTTTGAAATCTCACTGTTATGTTTAAGTCATAAAGGTTTTTATATTTCTTTTTTCAGTGTCACGCTGGTGACCCAGAAGTCTCCGTCTTGTGCACCTGTGGCCAGTCCTCAAGTGTTGGTCACGCCCACTGAGGTGATGTCCCAGGAAGGTGGTGGCAGGTGGAGCGCCAGCAGCAACGAGGAGACACCAACAAATCAAAACCAAAAGTTCAGCATGAACCCTGAACCTTCCATCGTGTCCACAGCCATGCCCACCATCTGCGACACGTTAACCTCTGACTGTGACATCACTTCCTGCTCCGCCTTCAGACAGGGCTACGGTACAGGTGAGATGTAGATATTCACTGACATAATCATGTTCATTATGTCTCCCCTTAAGGTTGAATTTTATCACTATTTATATCATAAAACTTGTTTGGATACAACACATTTTTTGAGAAAATGTAGGATTTCATTTCTAAATCAAAGTTTTTTTGTTGTTTTTGACAATGTCATGTCTGTTTCTAAACGGTCTTCTCCTGTGACAGAGTCAATTGAGACCTCAGGAGCTGATATGTCCTCCTGTGCCTCATTTCCACTACCAGAAAGACTTCACTCCCCACAGACAGGTATAAGACTCCTCTAGTGCCACCCTCAGGGCAAATTACATGTGCACAGACTGAGAATAAACTGTGAGAATGTTTGTTGTTTCAGGACAAGGTGATGCAGACAAGTCTCTCAGTGTGCAGCAGTGTCAGCAGGTCGCCAACGAGCTGAGACAGGCGGCGAGACGAGCCGTACGCCTTCATCAGCAGGTTCAGTAATCGACCGTAACTTCTGAGCTTCGCACATTATATAAAATGACCAAAAAATGACTTAAAAACAACAAGTAGAAATAACAATAAAATCACTTAAATATTTTAAACCTTGAAAAGTAAGTTATCATCATCATCGTCGTCTTTTGACAGTTTTGATTATTTCTTAATTTCTCCTCATCTTTTGTTTACATTTTTTTTATAATATTAAAAGTGTAAGTTTAAAGTTTAAACCACTTTTTTTCAGGTGTAAACCAGTGTATACATGTGGGTATCTAGTAATATGTCTATATCCAGGTGCAAATCTTCATAGTTTAGTGTAAAGTATTGACATTATACATGTGTAATTCAATAAAATGTTCACAACTTCAAAACTCAGCCTTAAAAATGTAGAACTTTTTCTTGAGTTTTAGTCTTTTTTTTTGTTTGTATATTTTTCATGATTTGATCTCAGATTATTTTACTTGTACTGTCATGGTAACTTGCATGTATCTCAACTCTTGATTATTTTCTTTTTCCCAAACCTCCCACAGCTCGCTGCGGCGCCCACCATTTTGGAGCGGCGTCTGCAGATGTCGTCCATCCTGCAGGAGGCACTTGATTTTGTTCACTCCGAGCTACAGGTGGTCCAGCAGGGAGAGGGGCGGGGTAACAGCAGCAGCCCCTCAGGTCCTCTGGAGGACAGTGGGACAATGTCCCTGCTGGAGAAATACTCGGAGCTGCTGGTTCAGATGACACGAAACAAACTGAACCAGATCTGATCCAGAACTCTCCGGAGGACAAAGGTGGACATATAAATTCTCTTTTAATGTCTACTCATTCAGTTCAACATCAGTATTAAACTAATGCACCTTAAGTTTGTTTTATGTGTTTTTAAATCACGTCACTGTTTGTACATAAACTGTATTGTTATGCGTTTCTTAATAAATATTTTCTGTCTCATTGAAGTTATTTTTTTATATCAGGCATGATGCTTTTATTTGTAGCTGAGCAGAGAATAAAAAATAATCTTAACTTTCTACACAAAGGCTTTTGGTTGTATTTTATATGCTCATCACCAAATATTCAATAACAATGCTCAAATTACTGGATTAATAAAAATATGTAAATCACGTTTGAGATATGGTTACAACTTTATCCTACTAGCGTTCATCTGATTTAGAAAATATGACAGCCAAACTCGATTATATTATGAAAAGTGACGTGCTAAAGATCCCATGTTTTGTAGTGAATTTCCATAATTGGTTTAATCGTGAATAGTGGAAATCAGTGACTGGTTATTAAGTGACTAAGATTAAACTGGAGATTAAACTCTAATTTAACTGTAACACCACTAAAGAGAGTGTTTACTAAAGAGAGACTTTATATTTTACCGCTTCCAGTCAAGAAACGAGTTTGAGCAGGTCAAAAACTCAGTTTCAGAGTCCATCCACGTTATAGTCGACTTGAGTTGATGTTCTAACTTTATTCCTGAAATTTCGATGTCATGATAAATC
The DNA here is from genome assembly GCF_958295425.1 of Solea solea. NCBI lineage: Eukaryota > Metazoa > Chordata > Actinopteri > Pleuronectiformes > Soleidae > Solea > Solea solea. The sequence continues at coordinate 18,955,192 of NC_081140.1, read as the reverse complement.
TCGTCATGGCAACAAAAAACCCCAATTTTTTCCTTCATGTGGCCCTAATACTCTATCATATTTAATGCTGTCTAGCATGCCAGCATACACTCTCAGTGATTTTTTTTTGTCATGCTACAAGAGGGAGCCTGGATCTTTTTTAGTCATTCTATGACCTAAAGACAAAGAAAAAAACAGTTGTTTTATGTTGTCTTAAGCCTAATCATGAAACTTTTTTTAATCTAAGCCAAAAATCTTATTCATGTAGCAAATAGAAAATCGGTATGGAGCCTCTGTAGCCAGTGTGATTTTTTTTTAATATATATATATATGTATATGTATATATATACATATATGTGTATATATATATGTGTGTATATATATATGTATATATATATATATATATATGTATGTATATATATATATATATATATATATATATATATATATATACACACACATATATATATATATATATTTATGTGTGTATATATATATATACATATATATATATACACACATATATATATATATATATATATGTGTGTATATATATATGTGTGTGTGTATATATATATGTGTGTGTGTATATATATATATATATATATATATATATATATATATATATATATATATATATATATATATATATATATATATATATATATATATATGTGTGTGTGTATATGTTGGTAAAAAACAAACAAAATAGTCTTTGTTTTTCTTTGTCTGTTGTTGAAACACACAGTCAACACAGTGCTGTTGATTCTATTAAAAGTTGTTTTGGCACTTCAGGGCTTCCATACACCCAGAATTACAGAAACATGCAAAACAGGAAACGCGAGAGCGAGCGGTGATTGGCTGACACCCGGCAGCTGTCAGTGTGGGCGCGCGCCCCCGCCCTCAAGCCCGCCTCCGCATGGACGACGAAGTTGGTGGAGAAAAGTAAAACAAAACAAAACAAATAAACGAAACGAAATTACGACGAAACAAGCCGCACTGTACAGGTCGGAGCTTTCACTCGGAGCTGCATGTGACGTCAAGCCGGGCTCGGAGCTTCTTTCCGCATTATGGCCGCTGTGATCGTCAGCCCCCGGTCGTCGGAGCCGAGCGGCCGGGTCCTGGCTGCGGGAGGAGACACCTGGAAGAGACACATCGTCCGTCAACTGAAACACCGAGACAGGAACCAGCATGCCATGTTTCAGGACCTGATCAACTTCTGTACGAACGTCAAGTACCGGTTTGACCTGTTTGATTCTGTCAAAGTCCCGTAAATACGACTCCGAAATCAAAACCAGACTCCGTTCAAAAAACAGCTATTATCTCCTTTTAAGAAGCCTGAATCAAAGGTGAATCTGTGGCTGTGAGCAGAGACGGTCTGCCCGGTGTAATGCCTTTGGTATTTAATCTTAAAGTAATGTAATATATTATAGTTTTAAATGGCAGGTCTGGCGGTTAAGCGAATCATCACCCTTTTAAACCGGGGTCTCAAACTCAAAGGACGTGGGGGCCACTTGGGCTTCAAATCTTGTCAGGAGGGGGCCAGTGAATCTGTAGGGAAATAACTATTCAGCAGGGGCAGTAAAAGTATATCACAATATACCATCATGATACTGCAATAGCGACAATTGTGATGACATTTGACAGCATTTCAAAATAAAAGTGTTTGTTTTGAACATTTATAATGCTAAATAAATCTATAAATATCAAAAACAAACATCTGGGGTGGGCCGCATGAAATCGACTGAGGGGCCACATGTGGCCTGCGTGCCCTGAATTTGAGACCTCTGCTTTACACAGAGATTTTCTGAATAAGGTTTGGTTCAGTAGCGTTCTTCGATACCTGACAGACTCACACTTGTTGCTGCACAATTTTGGGAGTGTGGTTACACAGGAGCTGAAGAACACTGTGTTGCTACATGTTGCTACCTGGGACTCCATGAAAGTCTAATCCTAGCCTCTTCACAAAAGGCTCACTTAATAAAATCTACCTTAAGAACAGATTAACTGCTTTATCACACTGTTTGACGGCCGTTTCCAACAAGAAACTTCAAACAAATATCTTCAAGCAACAAATGCACACATTTGTGCTTTTGAAATACAGTGCTTAACAAACTTATTAGACCACCTGTTGTTAAAACTTGTTTAAAACTAAAAATGTTTTTGTTGTTAAGCAAACTGAATTCACCTTTGTATGCCCGAGTTTGAGGTGGCTCACTGCACTTCTTCTCTGAGAAGTCAGAAATTAGTCAAGCATAACATTTAACCACTAAAACATTTTTTCTATTCAGTGCAAGTAAATGACATGAAATAATTTGAAATCTTAATCAGTTGTTTTAAGAGATTCTACATTCTGGTGTATTAACCATGACAGATTTTTGGGCAGCTGTGGCTTTGGGTGATTTATGTTCAAAGCATGAAGTTATTTCCTGTTTCACCATTTTGAGCAGTAAAGGTTTTACTTTGAACATTGATGTCAGCAAATGATGATGTCATAAAGGCATGGGTAAGATTTTTTTCAAGCCAGCCTGAGACATGAAGGCTCAGTCTCAGTGAAAACAGATCAGTGAGGGTGAGGTTCTGTGTCTCAGGTTGTTTTCAGTAACATTGACACATGCTGATATCAGCAGACTATGTATCAGTCCGTCATACAACCACACTTCAAAAAAACCTGAACTTTCCTTCAAGAAATGTCTGGTTTCACAAGACAGAACCTGAACTTTAATCAGTGATTCGCTGAACTTGTGAGTCGACTATTTTAAAATTGAAGATGACTCAGTCTTATTTCAGCCTTGGCTCTGCCATGCAGCAACAAGAAGTTGTCAGAAAACCGAACCACATGTTGTTTCCACTTCCTCCGAGACGTGACTCGGGTGTGTTTGTATATGTGCTGCTTTGTCATCGGATGCACATGATGCTGAAGGACGAAATGTTTCACTGCATCATCGGACATTAGAAATCACGCATTGGTCAGATTAATGCTGTTTGTGAATGTCAGCTAAAACTAAGATAGATCTTAGAATGTTAAAAACAAAGAAATGATGAGGTTTGTTCAAGTGATTTTTGTTTACTAGGCAGGATTCTTAAACTTGTCAGAGTTTGAATGGCGATTAGTGTGAGCTTAGACCATTTGCAGTTTCTATGCATCTTGCATAAATTTGAGCCAATTTGAATGCATTTATCACCAGTGTGATTGACAGCTGGTAATTTCCAGTCGGTGCCTGGTTGCTGGTGATTCCTCTAAAATTCTGGTTGCAAAGTCTCAACACGGTGCTGACCAAATCATGATTCTGTAGCCTTCAAAATTCAGAGTTCAGATTCCTGTGGGTGATATCATGACTAGTTTCCACTTGGGTGTGAGACACAAACCTAATGAAACAAAAATCACAGTTAATGTTTTATTATTTTTTGTTATCTATTAGCACCGCAGCTAAAATGTAACAACTGAATCTTTTTTTACTGTTATTTTGGACGTCTGAGAATACATTTACTAATCACCTGTGACATTGTCATCACTGACCGTCTCTGTTCTTCATTTGTTTTCAGACACTCAGTTGTTGGACAAGGCCAGTCTGACCAAAGGTATCCTGAGCTCCTCCACCAGGTAACTCCCCTTACTCATCGCGTTTACTTATTTCTTCATATTGTAACTGCTTTCAGAGCTGCACTGAAGTCTGGATGTGCTCCTGACATTGTCCAGAGGGTGGGGCTGCATGTGAGAACACTCCAGACATTTTCTGGAACTTCTCCTCTCCGCTTCTCAGTTAAATCTGTGGATATAGTCTGAGTGAGCTCATGTGAGAACACAGCAGGAACAGCTGCAAATAATTCAGAGAGAGCGAGTGTCCTGCCTACTAAGGCTCAACCCAGGCTTTTGCCCCCTCACTTCTACTGGACATTCCCCCTGTTGTTGTGAACACATGGGACTCAGAAAATCTCCTGCTGCGTTCTCCATTATTGAGTGAATTAAAAACACTGTGTGTTGTTTTGTGTGTGCAGACAGCCCTGCTCTGACAGCAACTCCATCTCTGCTCTGCTGCAGCAGAAGAATCAGCTGAACAAAACTACAGGAGAGGTCAGACAACAACATAATACAACAATGACAACAAACAAGAACAACTCTATGATAATATGATAACACTGCGACACGACAAAGCAACACAAGACAAACATGGCAACATCACAAAACAACACACATATGTACATGTTCAGGAAATATTCCATGACCTACATCTCCACAAATGTTTTTATCAAAATGCTGCTCATAGACAGACAGATAGAAAATGCAACTGAAAACAAGAGTAACTGAGGTAATTGTTGATCCATTAATGATGTAGAAAAATACATTTATATTTCAAATTTAATAAGAGATTTCATTTCAGAGTTGACATCGGTAGCCTCTTCACTCCAGTCTTGTTTTGTCGCAGCTTGCCTATCAGGTGGTGGAGCTGCAGCAGCAGATTAAGATCAAGGAATGTGTTCTGGAGGAGCAACAATCCAGGTGAGCGACACACAAACAACTACAATGTAAACATTTGAAACTTTAGAATTATTTTTCAGTACATTAATCTAGAGCAGAAGCATTTTAAGTTTATCACTTAAAAACATGGATCAACATGGGTTTCTAGTATTGTGTGAACTGAACCTTAAACTGGACTTGTGTCTCCAGCCTGCAGGTAGCGCGGCAACGGGCTAGCAGTGCGTTTGATGCCCGTCACGGGCTGCGGGAGCTGGTCGAGCAGGTTCAGAAGGAGAATGGGGCATTGAAGATGGATTATGATGCCTTGCTGGAACGACAGAGAGAGGCAGAGTCAAGACTCAGGGAGGAGAAGTTCAAAGAGGTGCACCTGCTGGAGGACATGATTCACCAGAAACGACAGGCTGCCGCCCGTATGAACAGCCGCAACGAACGCAAGACCAAGTACCTGAATGCACCACAGCACACCCGTTCACCTCACCTGAACACACCCGTTCATCTCACCTGAACACCTGTTCTCCAGACACGCCTTTTCTGTGACCCCTCTGATTCATTAATCTCTGTCATTCTTGTTTATATAATTGCCCTCAGAGCTCGTGAAGCGAACCTGCAGAGGGAGCTACAGTCGGCCGCCATGTCAGAGATCACCATCGACAGGTGAGAGAGTCAACTGGACTGATCTTCTTCATCTTGTGCATCTTACTGTCCTTCACCTGTCTTCTGATTCACACCTAAACAATGTGGTAGTACTGTCCGTGTTATTGTGACATCATCAGCTTGTGTGTGGATGCCCCTCACTGTTGAATGTTGGCATGTTACAGTGTCAGCGCTCCGAACTCTAGGTCAACATCCCCAGAGAAGGAAAACCCGGACGTGATGACAGAACAAAGACACACAAGACTTTTCAGGTGAGATGTCGTCACAGTCATTGGTGTTTGACTGTCAGTCAGTTCACTTGTGGTGAGGTGCCGTCAATGACACACCTGAGAGCACATCACAGATGTTTACGTCTCCTCAGGTCGGCATCAGCTACCTCTGTGGGGATCCTCACCTCCCTAAGAGGACTGTTTGAGTGAGTCCTCTTGTCCGTGTCCCTTGTGTCTCTCAGCTGACTGACCTCACACCTGCAACTCACTGTGTGTTTGTGTGATGTCAGAAAGAAGAGGCGGGGTCACTCAGTCTGCAGTCCGGACGAGGATCGGATTTATCCTGTAGGAATCTGTATGTCAGCCCGAGTTCCTGCCACAGCTCTGCAAGTACTGGTAATACACACACACACACACACTGCCCAGCCAAATAAGCCAAGTACATAATATTTTGCTTAGTGCCTAACATACAGCCTGTGGATTGCCAGGAGATGACATTCACATTCATACTTAAGGCCAATTGAGAGTGTCCAGTTAACCTCTGCATGTTTTGGGACTGGGGGAGGAAACTGGAGTACCTGGAGAAAACCTACGCACACACAGGGAGAACATACAAACTCCACACAGAAAAGATCTCAGTCGAACTGGGATTCAAACTGGCAACCTTCTTGCTGTGAGGCAACAGTGTTGGCCACTACGTTGCCATGTGGCCCATGGCAAGACTCATTGGGCTCAAACTGCGAATCTTTGGGATGTACTTGTGGAGATCTTGGTGAAAAATGCTATGACATTGCTTAAGCTGAAGGTCAAAGGACAACCTGTAACATTACGACGCCCCTTCTCTCAGGAAGCCCATGAGGAAAGCATCAACACTGTGAGGTTCAGCTCCAGTTCAGACATGGTGGCTACCGGAGGAACTGACAAAGTCATTAAGCTGTGGGACATCCAAGCAGGTAAGGCGGTGTCTGCTTACATTGTCAATAACAACAATTAATTTTAGGGTTTGACGGTCAACTCAAATGTGCTGTCTCCAGGCTTGCTGACACACAGAGCTACACTGGACGGCAGCACTGAGGGCATCACCTGTGTTGAGTTTGATCCAGTGGTGGGTGATTCAACTAAGCTTTGACTCTCCTGTGCTGTGATATACCTGAGCACTGACTCACCTGTGCTCTGAGTTACCTGTTCTGTGACTCTCTTTTCATCAGGGTTCCAGGGTCCTCGCAGCATCCTATGATAGGTCTGCCTTGTTGTGGCGGCTAGATGACTCTGTTCCCAAGGTAACTACACCATGCTGCGTATCTCACTTGTCTGTGGCCCCATTCAGACCTGGTATTAACATCCATCATTGGTGCATGTGATTGTATGCAGAGAGCTGATAGTATGACTGTTCACACCTGGCATTAACATGTATCTTGGATGCATCTCCTGTGACCACATGAGATTGATGCCTTTGAGTCAGACTGGACAGATGTGTCTGATATCAATGTGTTTGTGTTTGTACGAGAGAAGAAAATGTTTCATCTCTCTTTGTCTCACATGTGTGTCTCACATGTGTGTCTCACATGTGTGTCTCACACGTGTGTGTCACCTGTCTGCGTCAGCTGACTCTGACAGGACATACCCGGAAGGTGACAGCAGCAAGGTTCCGCGGTTTACTTCATCAGGTGGTGACGGGAAGTGCAGACGGAACCATCAGAGTGTGGGACCTGCACAGAGCTGCCTGTGAGTCTCACTGATGACGAGGTAGTGACTGCTTAGTGGTTTGTCTGTGACTGTGTACTGAGTGGTCACCTCTGTGTGCAGGTGTGCAGGTAGTTGAAGTGTCGTCATACTGTAGTGACCTCGTCTGTTCTGAGAACTGTATCATCAGTGGACACTACGACTCTAAGATCAGAGTCTGGGACTCCAGGTAATACTTTGTCATTTCACCTCTTCATTTTTTTTTATTATTGGCACTTCATTTCACCACATCACCACTTTACTGTCTCATTGATGAGCTTGAGGATGGTGGCGGCACATAACAGTGCAGCAGCTTCTCTATTTCTGTATTCAGTTGTAGGCTGTCTGGACCTGAGACACAACTGTTGTTTTCTTCATGTGCCAACATGTTCAGAGTGATGATAAAGGCATCATCTCACCATCTCACGGCTTCACTATTTGGTACTTCACCATTTCACTTAATCATTTTACCACTACACGTTACTTCGTCAACACCTAATGTTACTACTACACTGTTACACCACTCAATGTGAGCATGTCACTATTTCACCACTTTCCCACACCATCTTTCCTTTTCACTGCATCATTTCATCACTTCATTTCACTGCTTCACCACTTCATTTCACCACTCCACTCCATCACCACTTCACCTATTTACAATTTCATTTAAGTTCAATGCCCTGTCTTTACCAGTTCACTCGTTGACTCCTTCACCACTTCATTTCACTACTTCACCACATTACCCTTACATTTTCATATTTTGACTGCGCCACTTCACAATTTCACTCTATTATTTAACAATTTTTCCCAATTCACCACTTCACTCCATCAGTAGAAGCGGCAGAATCACAGCAGAGTGATTTACAGTCAGTTTGCTCTGTGGCAGCGCCCTCCCTTGACTAATGACTGTAATTTAAAACCTCACACCTTATGTATCCTCTCGGGCATCTCTGTGGCGACTCCCTGTCTTCCTCTGTTGCCTAGCAACAGCTCAGCCTGCAGAACAGAGTCTGACCCCAGATGACTGGCATCTCTCTTTACCAATCACACACTGCCAACACCCTCTCTCCCTGTTCCTGATGGGGCTGTGATTGGCCGTAATCCCAAAATGATTTATTAGACTTCATTATAAACGATGATGTAATCCGTTTTACTGTCTGTTTACTAATGACATAATTATCTATTTGTTCTTTGCTCGGTCAGTTCCTGTTTAACCTAAGAACAATACAACTTAAGAAAGCACTCACTGTACAGGTGACTCACTTGTTTCATGTCATCTGTTCATCACATCTCCCACTCACCTGTTCACCATCTCATCTCTTCGGACTGAAACATGTCTGATGAGTACATCTCTGTGATTCAGGGCGGTCAGCTGCGTCCAGGAGCTTCCCTCTCAGGGCAAAGTCACCTCCCTGGACCTGAGCTGCGACCATCGTCAGCTGCTGAGCTGTTGCCGTGACAACTGCCTCCAGCTGGTTGACCTGCGGAGGTGGAGCGAGCGAGTGTGCTTCAGGTAGGGGTCTCACGTGTGTGACGACGTCTGTGTAAGAGGGAGTCGGACGAACAGCTGATAGTGTGTTTTCTGTCTGTCAGAGCTGAAGGGTTCACCTGCGGAAGCGATAGCACCAAGGCCGTCATCAGGTGAGGTCACTGTGACTCAGGTGATGTCATGCACCTCATCTGACCACAGCTTAATATGATTCATATGGTCTCTCCAGTAGGTTGATTTCATTTGTTGTGAGGAAACAATGTCTCCTGAAGTGATTGTTTAATTTCACATGGAGACAAAGAGAAGTTCACAGGGTCAAAGATTAGATGTCTGAGATGGAAAGAGAGAGAGAGGGAGATGAGGGAAATGAGAAGCTGTGTCTTACATTTTCTGCTGTTTCCATGGTGACAGCAGGACTAGGTTGCTCTGTGTATAACTGTTCAAACATAAACATGTCTCTACAAAGAGATATGATAAGTCATTAGGCTGGATGTGAGACATTACATGGGCAACAGCTGCTCCTGTCTCAGATGGTCTTATGTTTTATGAACCTAATAATGTTAGTGCGGTGTTGCCTTGATAAGTGATCGTTAACTGTAAGTGATCGGATTAATGAAAAAGTGTCTTTATGAATAAAACCTGATGATTCATCAGCCCAAACTGAAGCTAATGCGGAAGCCGCCCCCAACCCGATAAGTTAATGTTCTCTCTCTCTCTTTCTTTAGTCCTGATGGCTGTTTTGTGGTGGCCGGATCAGCAGACGGCGCAGTTTACATCTGGAACGCCTCTACTGGAGACCTGGAGACACGCCTTCCCGATAAACACAGGTATCATACTCAATATATAAATGCACGATATGCACGAAGCGTCACTTAGAACCTCCACTAAAATATAAGCCAGTTCTGTTAGTTCTGGTCAGTTCATGCTACTGTGAAACCTGCACTTTTTAAGGCTTACATTACCTCAATAGCTGTTGTTGTTGTTAGCCCTGGGGGATTCAACATGGTCTAAAATGGGAGAAGTTGTTCAAATGTAAGCATCAAGAGGGGCTCAAGGGGAGCACTGTGACTGTAGAACATCTGTGCATCTCTGGCTCACAGTTCACTAGAAATATTCGGGCTGGCTTTTCAAAAACCAGGATGAGACCATGGATATAATCAGTCCGTGTTTTTTGTTTTATAAAATTTGATTAGACACATTAAAGGCCCCAAGGTATTTCCCTGAGGAATCTCGTGTCATCAGTGTTATGAATATTTTATCATTTAATAAATCATTTATGTTCTTTGTTACACATAAATTTAAATATAATTTTACATCCCAAGTCGCACAGACTGCACTTTAAATGTTACCACTGTACACAACCACAGAGCTGGTTTTGACTTTTCAGTGGGGCCTGCAGCCTCACAGCAGCCTTCTTTCTCTTCTTCTTCTCTATTTAATTTCGTCATCCTTAGGAATGTTTAAATAAAAAGGCAGAGCTTTTCTGCATATTTCACATCAAGGTAAAACGCATTTTCAGGACAAAGAAAATCTCAAACCAGAGGCGGTCAGGTGCAGTTACTCGGGTTTTCATATCATTATAGCATTTGAGGAGGAGGAGTTATGCTAACTATAACTACTTGAGAGAAACAGTTTTCAGTCTTTACAAACAATTTCAAATATTTTCACCTGTTCTCAGCCACTATTTTCTAACATGTACAGTGTGTGAAGAGAAGAAACTATGCATTTGCTTTACATGTTCTTTAAAGTAATATCACATCCAACTACAGTTAAAAGCTTTTCCAGTTTAATGCACAACACAAAATACAGGACACTTTGTTTACTTTTAATTAGTTTTCTGTGTATGTTTGTCAACTATACATATATACATTTTTGAACTTTTTAGAGTGTACAGTTTTTTTCTGTGTTGCTTAGAAAAACAGGATCAGTGCACATACATTAAGTCACTCAATACATTTTATGACTCCATGTTAACTTGTGTCGACCTCTTTAAGAAATAGCAGAGGCTCCAGGGTGCTTCCTTGAGGAACTCCATGTGTTATTTCAGAAATAAAAAACAAACAAACAAACGTACAAATGTACTTTTCTTTTATTTATCTTCCTTCTCCACCTTCTCTGTCTTCAGTTCGTCCATCAGTGCCGTGTCCTGGTCTCTGTCAGGCAAATACGTTGTCAGCGTGGACAAGAGTAGGCGGGCTGTCCTGTGGAGTGACTTCTGAAACAGCCAGTCCAGAAAAGAAAACAGCACCTTACAAACAAACAGTTACAGGGATTATTTTTTATTTCCATTTCTACAAAAGGGACAAAACTTTGTTAGATTTTATTGTAACAGTGTATCATTAACTTTATTGTTTTATTAATTGAGAAACTGAAAGGTGACCTCTAACCCTTTTATAATTTGTGAAATAATACATGAATTATTTATATTTATGACCTGCTTTATCTGCTCATAATTCATGCGTCCACTTTCTGCCACTCGTCCAGCTCCAGCTCGAGTTTAATGATTAATAAATGATGCAATGACGAGTCGACAGATTTGTGATGCAAACGTCAATAATGCGTTCATGTGCCAGATCAATAATTCTCAGGTTTATGATTCACACTGGGTTTTATTTTGACTGAAACCCAGCAAGACAAAAAAACTTGACAAGGAGTCAGAGCAAGGAGACGGAGCAGCGCTCAGCGGTGAACTGGAGATTAAAAGTGTCTGCGGTAATCCTCTGTTTGAAGAGCAAAGTCAGAGGCTTCAAAGAGAAAAGTCGATGCTCTGATTGCATCTGAGCAGGGAGGGAGACCGGAAACACAGGATTATATCCTTTACAGGAGCAACGCATTCACTGAACATTTTTCATACTCAAAACATAAATGACTTTACTGCCATGTTCTCATCTGAAACACACAATTTTACAGTCGGAGTGAAATATTGTCGTTTTAAAATCCATCACTGTTGCTAAGGTTAAGAGTTTTCAGTGGCCCCATTTTATTTTGGAAATGAAACTGAGACTTTTATTTTGGAAATTGAATGCTATTGTTTTAGCGTGGATGAATAGAAACTCAGACTTCTGAAAGACAAATTCAAAGTGTGACTTAAATTTTGAAAACCGCAGGAGTGTGAATTAATGGAAAGAAACTTTATTTGCAGGTAATTATTGTGTTTTAGATGATATCTGATACGCAGGTAAAACCCTCATCTGCAAGGAGGTTGTTTGATTTCTGTTCAGTTTTTTTTTTTGTATTTGTGATGTTTCCTGTTTTTCTGTTGCCCTTCATCCTGTTGTCTCTGTCCTCATCTCCTCATTCGTTTCCTCTCTCCTGTCTTCGCTCGTCTCTGCTCATGGGCATTTCTCGTCACAAACTGTCGTCCAGTTTTAAAAATACCGGGTGACAAACATGAGCAGCTTCAGTGCTGGAGGCTGAGGTCATTAATGAGCAAACAGGAAGCAGCTGCTGCCTCCAACTAAACTCTGAAGCCACCAGTCAAGTATTTTGCCCAGTGTCATCTGTTTAGTTTTTTTCCAAATCAAAAGTAAAATATGACACAAAATTCTCTTTACAAAGGTGTTCTAAAGGCACCTTTACTGAGGGAGGCCATGCGCTGCTTAGTCAGGTGGTGAATTAGCCTCTTGGCCAGTATTTTGTATTTAGCCCATATTTTGGGGCTTCTAGTGTAGACAGTGGCTATCAGGGCTAGTACCCCCCCCCCCCCCCCCACACACACACACACTAGTAAATTATTGACTAATCTGCATAAATACATGTCTGTAGATAAATTAAAATGATGCATTTCACTAAATGTGTCCCTCTTCTTTTTGGTCTCTATTACTTGCTGGTAACTACTAAATCAGATGCCTCTTGTACACATGCAGAATTAGCTTATAGAGATAAAGAAGT